>NC_143075.1:13946250-14255208 GCF_052426305.1 Pelodiscus sinensis
CATTTCCCTAGCTGTATAATGGAGATGGAATTTCACTTTCTGCCCACTGCAGAGGCTACATATATTAACACTTAAAAAACACAGTGATCTTCTCAGATGAAATGTGCTACAGAAGTGCCAAATATTTATTTATTGCAGGAAAATCTGGCTGGCAAAAGGTCCAGGGAATAAAAGGAGTAAAAAAGATGTGTGTGTGCATTCAGGGGGAAAACACACACACACGAAAATGATGATATTTTGAGGTTAGCTATCTGAACTGCATAGGAGAGAGATTTGTCAAATATTTATTGACCTGGATCAACTACATTCTTTTGAAGTGTGAGATTGAGAGATTATTTCATCAGATGTAGTAGTTAGGAGTGCTTGGAATCCAGGAAGTGAATTTCTTACATCCAACTGGAGTGTTGCTTCTGAGACAAACATTAGTGGGAAGTGTGTGCTCTGCTTGTGGGTCAGATTGTAAAATGTTTCCATCAGAGTTTGTGAAGCGCTTCCCTAAATCTGATTTGCCCCTCTCTAGGCTCTTTATGCCTCCAAGATTATCTCCTATGCTCAAGGCTTCATGCTGCTGAGACAGGCAGCCAAAGAATTTGGCTGGACAATTAACTATGGTGGCATTGCATTGATGTGGAGGGGAGGCTGCATCATCAGAAGGTAAGAGAGCATTTGGGCAGGGGACACTGATTAGCGAGCTGTTTGGCTTAGCTGGTGCCAGACTGATCCACTCAGAGATCTCTGTGGAAGATCTCCTGTATCTTATTTGCTAATATGATACTGGGATGCTGCTACCTACATCAGCACAGGATCTCACTGCAACCAGATGTCAAGTTTATTGGTGCTCAGCCAGTGCTGCTCTTCTTTTCATTTTATTCACTTTGTCCTTTGTCCCTTGGTGCTGGTATTTGGAATTTGATAGAGTTCTGTAAACACTGTGCCTTACTGGCTGCCTCTTAGTACCTTGGGTTTAGCTATTCACAGTTCCCACCACTAATGCCTAATTCCAGATTTGTGTCTGTTCTGTTTAGTGCGTTCCTGGGGAAGATCAAAGATGCTTTTGACCGAAACCCTGATCTCCAGAACCTGTTACTGGACAACTTCTTTAAGAAGGCTGTGGAGGACTGTCAGGTGTGTGTTTTCAAGGAGAGCATAAAGGCAACAATTTACAAACCTAGTATATTCTTGTGCCCTCAAGCACGCCTTCTGTAGTGTGATTAGGTCCAAAAAAAAGAGAGAGCAGAGAAAGAGTCTTTAAAATATCTTCTATATAATACCCTTAATCCAAAAACGCTTTAGGTAATCCTAAAGCGCTTTGGGATTGTGTGTGCACATGTGTGCAAATACAATGTGTACATCTATGAATCACTCATCCACCGCTGAAATGCAGCATCTCCTTCATGGGACGTGCCAGGTTTAGCATTACCATTGCGTGCAACATTGAACAGGAAGTGAAACATATTATCATAACTAGTTGAAACTGCATCATCATAACCGTAGTTGAGGCAAAATGTAATTATTCAAATTAGAATTTGTCCTGGACACTAGTGTTAACTATTGTAAAAATGCCTACAAGAAATCAAGACCTTTCATTTTCATCTCATCAGAAAGATGGAGGTATTATATCTAAATAACGAAGCGTAAATTTGACCGTAATGGGTAAAGTGTACTTCCCTATAATTTTGGCATCCACACGTGTTGAGAGCTGAACTGGACTCTTCCTAGACAATAGGACTTAGAGGTGATTATTTACTACAACTCTTCATAGATTTGCCATAGTGTCAAATGAAACAAACGTCTCTGAGTGTCACAAAGCAGTAATAATACACAGGCAAAGAGATTCAGTTCTTTGTAGCTTTGCCCTTAATTCACATTAATTCATCCTCAGAAACTGTGACTCATCAGTTTCTAACATGTAACTTATTGACACCCATTCAACCATTTCTTCATCCTGGGATCTCCATTAGTAGCAAACACAAACTCTTAAGTTTGCCACTCTACTTTCATGTGAAATCCTCAGGAGTGCAGCAACTTGGAAAAATTGTAGTCCTAGAAACTTTTTTGTTTTTGTCTGCCAAGGTGCTCATTCTCACCTCTGATCATGCCTTTTGCTTTGGAAGGGGTCTGCTGTGCAGATGGATTACAGTTTCATAGCTAAAAACTCTGCTGTTGCTAGTGTATATAATAGCATAGTACCAACAATGTACTAGGCTCTTAATTCACTAGATCTAGGGCTGTCCTAATAAAAGTATTCTGTTCTAGGCAGGTGATGAGTCCAGTAAGAACTGTAAACACATTAAGATTTAAAAAAAACAAAGAGTCTGGTAGCACTTTATAGACTAACAAAACATGTAGATGGTATCATGAGCTTTCGTGGGCACAGCCCACTTCTTCAGATGACCGGTCATCTGAAGAAGTGGGCTGTGCCCACGAAAGCTCATGATACCATCTACATGTTTTGTTAGTCTATAAAGTGCTACCAGACTCTTTGTTTTTTTAAGTTTATCCTATACAGACTAACTCAGCTACCCCCCGAAGCTTGTAAACAGATTGTTTGTCTGGCCAACTAAAAAGTAATTTTGTCATGGCTTGGTTCCATTCACTAAAGCTGAGACTTTAGTGAATGGAACCAAGGATTGTCCACATAACTTTTCTGAAACGATGTGTTGTTCTTATTTTATTCTTCTCTTTGGAAAGTTATTCTCCCTGCATATGTAAAAGAACAGAGTTCCTGCCTGAGTTTTGGATCTGACTGTGTTCATAGTATATGGTTGTGCTTTTACTGTGTTTGTTAATTCTGTCTTGCTGGACAGCACTGTGGACTGCTTTTGTTTATATATACTGACTAGAAAATTTCCCATGATTCCAGATGATTATTGCCAATAGGAGCCTGCCATTAGACTAGAGATCAGTAACCTCTGCTATAGTCCTGCATACCCTGGATGAGCAGTGATCTGTTTCCTTCCTTCTCTTCTTTCACTACTAGGACTCCTGGCGACGTGTTATCAGCACTGGAGTCCAGATAGGCATTCCTATGCCCTGTTTCACTACAGCACTTTCTTTTTATGATGGATACAGGCATGAAATTCTGCCAGCTAACCTGATTCAGGTAAGCACCTGAGACCTGCGAGGCTGACATTTTCAGCCCAAGCTAAGCCCCACCCCTCAAAAAGCACATCAGTAGGACATCCTGCCAAAATCCTCTCTTGTATTGCCACGTCTTCTGTGCATTACTCCTGGGTTTGCACCCTGCAGTCTTAAATTACTTTACACTTTGATAGCAATATCATGTGCAGTTCTGCTTTATTTTCTAGTTTGAATCTGCTTTTCTGAAGGTTTTGCTGTTGTATAACAGATCACATATACATTCTAAAACAAAAAACAGGACTATGTAGCACTTTTAAGACTAACAAGATGGTTTATAAGGTGATGAGCTTTCGTGGGCCAGACCCACTTCCTCAGATCAAATAGTGGAAGAAAATTGTCACAACCATATATACCAAAGGATACAATTTAAAAAAATGAACACCTATGAAAAGGACAAATCAAATTTCAGAACAGAAGAGGGTGGGGGGGGGAGGTAAATGTCTGTGAGCTAATGATATTAGAGGTGATAATTGGGGAAGCTATCTTTGTAATGGGTAAGATAATTAGAGTCTTTATTCAAACTCATATACATTCTAGACATGTTTACTTTATAAGATTTGCCCCAAATCCTATATATTTTAAATGTGTCTCCGATAACTGCATATGAGGTGGTATGTAAGATATCTCAGTAATGTTAGTATTTGACTGTGTTGTTCCTATGTGTTTCATCTTCTAGGCACAGCGTGATTACTTTGGTGCTCATACCTATGAACTATTATCAAAACCAGGGGAATTTATTCATACTAACTGGACAGGTCATGGAGGAAATGTGTCCTCTTCATCCTACAATGCCTAGTGGAATAATTTCATCTGGAAGCTGAGATACTGTAGATCCGAGACATTCCTCTTGCTGGCAACTCTTTACTTACACTGCAATTGGCTAGAGTTTATGTCTGAGCCTTTTTATAATAACTTGTATGTGTATGTCTTGTAAAGAAGGAAAATAAACTCACTTATAAATGTGGGGTGTTTTCTAGATCATGGAGCACATTTAATAGCCTATTCTTATTTTGTATTCTTATATGCAAGCTTTAAGAGCTTCACTAACCATACAGATAAAGCAGTGATTCCCAACCTTTTTCCCATGGAGGAACCCCTAATATAATTTTTCATATCCCAAGGAACCCCTACCTATGAAAACCGTTTGCGTGGCCAGAAAAAGTTGACAGAGGGAAGCGCAATTCAATAACTGCTAAATTATTGTCAAGAAAATGTATTTGTAAAGAGCTGTTATATATATCTCAGCTTACATTGTAAGAAAAAAAATTATTTATTTATTCCACAATTTCTCGCGGAACCCCTGACCAATGGTATGCGAAACCCCAGGGTTCTGCAGAACCCTGGTTGGGAAACACTGAGATAAAGAATGACTGAAATGCAACCACCTCACAAGTGGAGGGTAGCAAATCATCAGTGCAAACAAACACTGCACAATGGTGGAGGGGAAGTAATTAAAGTTCTGTAAGACTGTTAATATCCATTCAGAGCAGGAAAGATCTTGGTTCTAAAGGTGTTATTTTAAATCACTTACACCTTTCTCTAAATTTACCATCTTGAGCTTATGATGTAGTGGGGATTTTGTTCACTGTGGTTTTGCATTCACTGTTTGCTTTGTTGAACTATATGCGATTCCTACTGTCCTATGGTGCTCTGCAGTGACTGTGTGTGCATGCATGCGCATGCACGTATGCCTAGCGGGGGATGGGATCTTTGGGGAAGAACTGAGGGAAGGCAGGTAGGGAATGGTCCAGACTGGCCTGACACCTGAGCTAGATGGAGGGTACAGTCAGGTGACACTTTGCCCAGGAATCTGAACAAAGGAGGAGGCGTGGCAGTCTGGAGGACTGCAAGCAGTTGCTGGGGGTGTGAGTTAGTTTTTCCACTAGCTCAGGGAGAAGGGATTCAAGCTGGGGCTCTGGGCCCCCCATTTCTACAAGATGGATTGTACTGAATGCTCCTGGTTCTTGTAACAAGACGTCTGATCTTCACTGTGTCCCTGTGAACCAATAAACCTTCTGTTCTACTTGCCGGCTTAGAGTCACGTCTGGCTGTGGATGGGGCTGCTGGGCCCAGTGACTCCCCCACGCTCCGTGACAGCACTCTTTATATCTTCCTTGGAAAGACAAAGGGATGAACTGATCTAGGATGAATTCAAATCCATGGTTGCAAGAATTCTAAATATTTCAAGGGTGATACTGAAGTCACTAAGACATCATCCTCCCTTGCTATGCTGGAGGTTAAGATAATGCTTATTTTACAATTTGGTTTTTAAAATATTAATGTGCAAATCTTGCTTCTCTGTTTTCTATGGTCCTCACTTCCCACTGCTACATATTCTTCAACAGAACTAAGCCTGCAGGTTGGTGGTAGTGCTCAGGTCATGTTAGCACAACCCATTCTTTACTCTGAACCCTGCTGTGTTGAAAGCTTTGTGTGGGGCTCTTATAGGCAGGGCTTAACAAATCAGTGAATCTACTCGCCTATGGCGAGTAGATTTCAGGGGGTTGCCCCATTCACCGGCGACGCACGCACGTGCAATGCAGGACTTGTGCATGCGCAGTGCGGGGCTGGCAAGTAGATTTCGCTGCCGTTTGTCAAGCCCTGCTTATAGGCATATTTTGGCCTTGTTGGTTATTTCTATTCAGGAATGCAATGGCTTACAGCCAAAGGCAACTATCAATTACATGTCACTATGAGTAGTAAGAGATTAGTGTCAAGTGAAAGCATCCTCTTGGCAATGGCAGCCTGCATTTTAAATTCTAGGAATTCAATTGTACAAAACAAGATCTTGTCAGATGAGTTGCAAAACAAGTTAACAGAATGGGTATGACAATCCCATTTGTCAGAAACACCTGGAGCCTTGTGTCCTTTAATTGCCGCTGAAGTGCTGCTCTCAAGCCTACTTCTGCCAGGGAACAATTTTCTAATACTATTTTCCGTGTGGACAGAGGTTTTTTTCAGTTTTTATCTGAAATTCACCTACTCTTACCCATTTAGTCTTAGTACTTGTTAGCAGCTAGAAGCTCCAGGCTGGATTAGAAGTCCCATTTTGCTGGGCATTGTATGAACACAGGGAGAAACAGTCTCTGCTCCAGTTGTATGTTTATAGTGTGAGCTAGGTTAGCCAGATTTGCCTCATGGTTTGTAATCTCATTATAGCTCTGTTGAACCATAGAACTGGAAGGGACCTAGAGAGATCATCAAGTCCAGTCCCCTGCCCTCACAGCAGAACAAAGCACTGTCTAGATCCTAGGTTCTCAAACTGCGGGGCATGACGAAATTCCGGGGGGGGGCCACAAGGCGACCCAGCCCCCTCCCTATTACTCCCTCCCCGAAGAAAGAGCCCAGTCCATCCAGTAAAAAAAATTCAGAAAATACCATGTGAAATGTCTGGTATTTTCTGTTTTTCCTGGCTCGGGCATCCACCAGAACATGCACAGCTTGGGCTGGCTGGGAGGGGGGGGGGGGAATGGAGTGTCCTAGGCAGACTTCAAAATGGCCACCTTAAAAGGGATTAGTGTCAAAGCCTGCTTTGCTTTACTGCTGGAGTACTGGCACCTTTTTTTTTTCTTACAGTGGTCCTGGGAATTAAAGGGGTTGCGACTGTTTTTTTTGGCCCCGGTCAGTTTTTTTTTTCTTGCTCAAGTTTTGCTGCTATTTTTGGGGGGGTTGGGGAGGTAAAGGTTTCTCAAAAATCAAAAAGTGGGCGTGATACTGAAAAGCTTGGGAACCATGATCTAGATCATCCCTGATGGATGTCTATCACTGGATTAAATTTCTCCAGTGATGGAGATTCCACGGTCTCCCTAAGCAATTTATTCCAGTGTTTAAACACCCTGACAGGAAATTTTTCCTAATGTCCAACCTAATCCTCCCTTGATGCAATTTAAGTTGATTGCTTCTTGTCCTGTCATCAGAGGCCAAGGAGAACAATTTTTCTTCCTCCTTGTAACACTCTTTTAGATACTTGAAAACTGCTATCATGTCCCCTTTCAGGGTAAGTCTACACTGCACGGCTATTTTGGGATACCAGAGGTATCCCAAAATAGTTACCCCGCGTCTTAACTAGCTGCCCGTTATTTTTTGAAATAACGGGCACGCTGTTTCGGCAACCCGGTAACCCTCATTCCACGACGGTTAAGGGATGTCTCGAAATAGCGCATTATTTCAAAATTTAGCACTGTAGATGCACCAAATTTCGAAATAGCCTATTTTGAAATTCAATTGCACATATTGCGTATCTTATTTTGAGTTTAAGGAGCTGTAGATGCACCCTCAGGCTTCTCTTTTCTAAACTAAACAAGCCCAGTTCTTTCAGTCTTCCCTCATAGCTCATGTTTTCTAGGCCTTAAATTTTTGTTACTTTTCTCTGGTTCATTTCCAATTTTTCCACATCTTTCTTGAAATGTGGTGCCCAGAACTGAACACAATACTCCAACTGAGGCCTGATCAGTGCAGAGTGGAGTGGAAGAATGACTTTGTGTCTTGCTCACAACACTCCACTTTGGGGGAAGGAGTGTCAAGTGCTCCTTTGTCTTCCTATTTAATTATCCATTGTTGAATACTGGTGTCTGACATATTCACCAGTGATAAGAGCACAGACCTGTACCAAGAGTTGTACATGCTATTTGGGATACCATAACTCTCACTGTAATCCTACTGAATGATTGAAGACCCATGAAATACCTAAGACAGTGGTTCTTAAATGGTTCTGTGGATCAATTCTCTGTGCTTCAGGTTTTCTTAGGGAACCCACCACTTCAGTTTGATGGCCCATCGATGTCATGATGATGAAGCATCTTCAAGCCTAATACTGTACTTCCTGCTAGTATTGTAGCCATGACTTGCTGTAGATTTGTCAAGTTCTTCACCCAGGGAAAAAAAATGTTAACCAAAGATGTAACCAGCTAGTCCCTATGCTCCATCTATTGATGTAAAGAGGATTTATTTTCATTACTTCTCCTTAAAATGGTTCTTCCTCTCTCTTTCAAATCACTGAATGTGCTCTGTGGAGAGGAACCATACATTCTACCCAATAGGACAGGCCTGCACAACATGCGGCCCACAGAGGCTCACTGTGGGGCCCGTGACAACTACGGGTGGCGCGGCCTCATCTGATCCACCGGCAGGGCAGGAGCACCGCTGGGGAGGGGGAAGTGCAGCGATTCTTGCTGCCGGACTGCCTTCGTACAGCTCTGGCGCGAGAAGGTAGGGCGTGAGCCAGAGTGCGGGATGCTGGCAGACACCTGGTAGGGGAGGGGAAGGGGCTTGTGCTGAGGGGAGGAGGGTGCGTTAGGAGAAAGGGGAAGACATCAAGAGGCAGGATGAAGGAGACACAAATGCCAGGGGGCCAAGTGGAGACATGCATTTTTGTTTTTGTTTGGCTCAACAAAAATTTTTAGCCGCGTGTTTGGTATTTTTGGGGAAAGCATCCCTACTTGCAGCCCACAGCTGTTTTCTTTGGAGTAATATGGCCCTCGTCGCTTTCGGAGTTGGGCAGGTCTGCAATAGGAGCAGATGCAACCAAAGAAAGGACTGCTGTGTTGAGAAGATGGGGTAAAATAGGGCACAGTCGGGGTCTTCTTTCCCCCTCAGCAGCACCATGGAGCCAAAACTGTGTATCCTTCTTGATCTAGATCAGTGTTTCTCAAAGTGGTCTCTGGACTGATCTGAGCACGCAGCTACTGGACCACTCTGGTTTGTACCAGCTCCACAGCCATGGAGCCATTTACCATTTGCAGCCAAGGGGAGCCACAGCATTATCACCTTCATGCTTTCTTAAAATTAAAATTCAGGCCCAGGAGAGGAATACAGGATGTTATGAAATTGTTAAAACTTATTGAATAGGAAAATGGTGACATCTGGTGGCTAGTGAAGGTGTGTCTGACTGGAGACCGTTTTAACTTCGAAAACGAGGGGAGAGACCAAAATGGAAAGTTTTGAACTGGAAAGAGGGATTGAAAAGGTTAGAACCTGCTTACAGATGAGATGAAAAGGGGATATGACAGAATCGGGCAGAATGTGAGGGGTGCCACCGGCCCCAAATGTTACGCCAGTGCCAGTGTGAAGTGACCTGAGGTGAATTTTTACGTCTCAATACAAGGCCAATGGAACTGTGACAAGTCGCACATTTGAAATGGGATTACTGTCATGCATCTTCATGAGCCCTAGGGGAGCCTACTGCCAGTAGCCTCCCCAGGAATTGAAATGGGGGGAGGTTGAATTTACAAGGGGGGGTGTCAGGGCTGATGAGGGGTGACACCGTGAGGGGGAAGGTGGGCTGTATGGCACCATAGTTCACAATACTGGGGGGGGGGTGTTGGAGACATTCAGTGGGGGGGATACACCCCCATGGGGGGTAGGGAAATCCCCGTCTACGCTGTTGTGTATTGCTGAGGCCAAGAGTGTTGTAGCGACTGTAAAACCTTAGACCGCGACACAGGGAGACGGGTTTATACAAAAACGTTCCCTGTGCTCCCCTCTCTTCCCGTCCCCATGGCCACAGGCTCCCCCCACAGCTCCCCTCCCCACTTTCTCCGGCAGGCCGAGTCAGCGGCGCCGCCTCCCTCCCGCCCGCTGGCGGCCCCGCCCCCGCGGCGCTGGGCGGGAGATTTGGACACCGCCGGGGCAGGCGGCAGCAACAGGCCGGGCGCGCCATGGAGCCGGAGGGGGAGCCGGAGCGCGAGCGCCTCTTACACACTCAGGTATAGGGCGAGGTGAGCCCCTCCCTCCCCGCTTTAGGGGCGCCCCTTCGCTTTTATCCCATGGGTGGCACCGCCCCCAAGTGTCTCGCTCCCTACACAGCCCCTGGGGGGGCACCCGCCGTTCCGCCCGGGGCCTGCTTCTCCTCCTCCCCAAATACCCCGGCCCGCCTCCGTTTTGCCCCGCCTCACCTCTCCCCGCCATTCCTCGGGGCACGCAGTTCCACGCCCAACTGGCCGGGGTCCCGCCCCCGTGCAGTCTGCTGCTGGGAGGTAGCTCTGTCCATTCCCCCATCCCTCCCTCCTGGTGGGTTCCCTTCCTACCCTATTCAGAGACTCGAGATCCCCTCTCTGATACAGAGGCAGGTTTTCCAGTTTCACCTCTGCAAATCTCTATAACAATGTTCCCTGTAATTTTTTTTTCATCCATGTTCAGAATAATGTTTATGTGCAGGGAGGCATATGCAGATGTGCACCACCATGCTGCCAGCTGTGGGTGCTAATCAGCTGGGTGGCATTTGAATTTCTCCTGGGTGGCTTACACGAAAGACTGCTCTCTACCCTAAAAACTGTCATTTAATCCCCTTTTTAGAGCTATTATGTTCCCTCCATTTCTTTCCCACACACTTCCACTGTGGGATAGTGTGTACAAATGTTATGCCAGTGTCTGAACTGATACAAGAGTAGGCCCTTTTCTTCTATAATAATAAATGGTTCTATGTTATACAATTCATTGTTGGGAAGACCATCCTCCCAAACCTAAATCAAGTCCTAAATTTTCATTTTCCCAATGGAAGAAACGAATTAGAGTCAAACTGTCCAGAGGAAACAAAAGTCCAGCCTTTAAAAATGAGTATGTCTCAACAGTGTGAAAAGGCTTTGAGCATCTTCAACTTAGGTTTTTACTATTTTTATTGTGCTTTTTTTTGCCCTCTCCCACAAAATTAAGTTATGGCTATTGGACAGAGCATATACCTACATTCAAATCTTGATTCTTCGGTCACTTGCCACCTGCTACTTAGTACTGTGGGTAATCTCAGAGTCTTCAGAGTGGCAAGCTCTGTATAAGTATATAAAACTCAGATCCTGAGAGGTGCAAATAATTGAAAGTTAGGAGCCTAAATAGCTTTGAGCATCTTGGCAAAGTATGGGCCAGATGGATGAGGCCCAAAGGATGTCCTAAGGGCTTCTTAGCATATGCAACTCCTAATGTAGTTATTAGGAGGTAAAGATGCTAAGCATCTTCCTGGACTGGGCCAATAAAGAGTATTTACTTTTGTATACAGTTACAGTACAAAGGCAGTTTGAGCTAATTGTGAATTAAAAACAAAAAAATTTTATTGGGTCAAGCCTAAGTAAACAGAAAATATCAAAGTTAATTTGTAATGGAAAAGCAATGGGCAAGGTGTCACTGATGCTGTGATTTGATTGAACATTCATTACTTGAATATTTTAGTAATAAATATTAATAATTTGTTTAAAAGTCTTTGTATCCTTAAGGTGTATAGAGCTTTCCTGGTAATAGAATAATTTATATTGTCTCTCTTGTCCTTTCCCATCCTGTTTTTTCTCCCAATTTAATTTAGATTGTAACCCTAAAAGATAGCGGAATCCATTTTTTAAAGCATTATACATACTTCAGGCACTGCATGCTTTATAAACGTGCCATTGCAATAATTTTCTTCTGTATTGTTTCAGTCTGTAAATGTGTCTTTATAATTTAAGTGAGAAATGGTGTATTGGTATGAAAAGTCCACAGCATAATTTGTTTCGGATTGTTTCAGAGGCTAAAGGCTGCAGTTCACTACACTGTTGGTTGTTTAAGCCAAGAAGTTGCAGAAGATAAAGAAATTCAGTTTAGCAAACAAAGCATTGCAGCTATTTCAGAGATCACCTTCAGGCAATGTGGTATGTCCATACATATCTATGCTGTATTTGTAAGTAGAAACAATCAGTGGATATTAAGTATTTTTTTTTTTAAATTGAACTAGAATTAGATGTAAGGAGTGTAGACTGTGTCTTGGATCATTTTTAAAGAGTGCAAGAACTATTTAATTTTATTTTCCTGGCATGAAGGGGGTACTACAGATATGAAATCTCACGTATGATCTCATCTATGCAACAAAATGGTCCACATTAAGAAACTGGCTTCAAGAATGTATATTGATAATAGTTCCAGATAACATGGTTCATAGGTGCCAACCTATCCTCCAGGCATGGGGTGCTCGACCCCCATCCAACCCTCATTCCAATCTTTCCCCCGAGCTCTGCCCTCTTCCACCCCTTCCCCACCATGCCTCCTCCACAATGTGCATCTGAACCCCACTCCTCCTGAAGCTTCTTGAACAGCATAAATCAGCAGTTCATGGTGTTCCCTTGGGTAGCAAGGGAGGAGTAGTTAAAGGGGCCCCTGGCATGCAAGAGGCATCAGAGGAAGAGAGGGGAGCTTGGCACTGGTGGATGCTAACTTTTCCCCATGGGTGCCCCAACCCTTGAGCACCCATGGGGTTGGCACCCATGACATGGTTGTGCTGGCTCTTGCCTGATAGTGTAAAGCAGAGACAGCCTTTTTTAATTGCAAGAATGAAGCTTGTCTTTCTTATTGTGTAAGCAGCCATTCAGTCTCTTGAAACCGTGTTTTCTGCACTTCTTCTAACATTATAAATGCTGAAGCATATAAACTCTTGGGCCGTCTGGGGAAGCTTATGTTTGCTTGGCATTTCTCTGATCTGGGACTGATTATCAAGGCAACTTATTTCTTCATTTCTCCCCATAACTAGATAGTTATTATGTATAGGCTTCATTGCTGTTTTATATCTAGTTTTTTAAATAAATACAATTAAAGGAATGCTTGTAAAAAGCAAAACAGAAAACAAAGGCCATGGGTACTTCGCATGCATTTCCAAGCTCCAATAGTGGTTCTTTTAACAGTGGTGTATTAGGCCCAAAAGGTGTCGTTTTCTCCCCAAGTACATCTTCTGCTATAGAGCCATAATGTGCATTGGGCCACTTCAGTAGTGTCACAAATAACGATAAAAATGTTTCACACTTAACAGACTTTTATAAACATTAATCACTTGATATTAGCCATAGCTGTTTGGTCAAAGCATATGTCTTAAGGGTCTAATATCCAAGACTGTAATACTTAAACTCATGGAACCACAGTTCAAATTCTAGCAGAACAATTCAATCCATCATACTTGCAAAGTCAATTTTGCTGTATGTGTCTTTCAAACTGAAATCTTAAAAATGTGAGTTCCTTTTTGCTCTGTATGGATATTAAAGGTTCCTGGGCAAAAACTGTAACAGTAGTTTATTGCTATTATATAATAATGTACAAAGACTCGCCTTGGTGTCCTGATCAATGTTCCCTCTAATGTTTTCCACGTGTAGAATAGTTTTATGTGCCCTGCTAATCAGCTGGGTGGCATCTAAATCTTTCCTGAGTGGCTGCACAAGCACCCATCTTATAGGGAACACTGACCCTATCCAAAAATATCCATAATCTCCCTATACTGTTGCAGGGATGTTAAACACTAGTCGACTATCCAATAATCATTTACTTATTGGATAGTCTTTTAACTAGTTGATTTCCCCCCCCACACACACACACACACACTGCCCTTTTAAAACGCCGTCTCTGCACATTTTAAAAGAGTAGCTGCCGTGGAGCCCAGAGCCAGCTGGGGAGTCCTCAGCTGACCCCGGGCTCCCTGCAGCATTTCCCCAGAATCTGGGATCAGCTGGGGACTCCCCAGCTGACCCTGGGTTCCGGGGAAGTGCCGCGTGGAACCTGGGTTCAGCTGAGGACTCCCCAGCTGACCCCGGGCTCCTAGCGGCATGCTGTGAGTCCCTCGCTGACCCCAGGCTCCATGGCTTTGAAATGCACAAGAACCCCCTTTGGGGACTCTTGTGCATTTCAAAGCAGGCAGCCCCGAGTCAGCAGGACTTCCCAGCAGGGGCTCTTGTACATTTCAAAGGAGGAATGCGGAAGTGCCTATCGACTAGTCGATGGAAATTCCATTGACTAGTCCATGAACTGCGTTTTAACATCCTTATGCTGTTGTATGTGATATTTTGCTCTGCTTGTTTGCATGGGATGGTGCCCTTCATGCCTAGGGATGGTGGTATTTCAGCATTGTTGTTTGTGTACTTTCGGAAATGCTTTAGTCAAAAATTCTGTACATGTAACATTATTTACCACCATAATTGCTATAGAAATGAAACAGATTTAATCTTGTTGACTTTAGAAAGTGTTTTCAGCTGTGTAAAATGTATTTTTTTAACTTTTTTCTTTCAGAAAATTTTGCAAAAGACCTTGAAATGTTTGCAAGGTAGGCACTGCAGAAATACTTAGTTCTTACAGTCTTGGTTTTTTGCTCTTCACTTGTTGCTATGTTGGGATACAGAATGACCTTTCTTTCCTATCCCCCTTTCCCATTGTATCTGAGAACTTCTTACCTTTCTATATGTTTCAAGGGGTCCAACCTACTTTTCATTTAGTAGTTGATTGTGGTAACAGACATTTAGGTAACAGATATTGAAGCTTTGCTGAATTAGAATGCAGCTTTTATTCAGTCTTTGTTTGTTGGGGTTGAGAGTTTAATAATTTTTAAATCCTAGTGCACTGTCTGTATTGGTAATGATGATTCATACCTGTCAGTGCATTTTCCAAAGTTTTCTGAGTGCTTGACTCAAACTGTTTAATGGATGTGAATAGTGTTTTAAGAACTCTGGATAATATTGTAGCTTGTTGTTTCCCCCTCCTATCTGTTGGTCTCAGAATTGCTTTGTCAGTTTGTACCAAAGATGGAAAAAACATACACAATACAAGATAAATACATTTCCTAGAAGATAATAAAGCCCTGGTATTGAGCTTGCTTCCTGAGCGTAGCTTTGTGTGTGACTTGTGTTCTAATGTAGTTGCGTGCAGGTGTATGGATAAGTACAGCACAATATCCACAGTCAGAGGTTATCATTTTGCTGTGTTTGTTAACAGTGAATAATGCTCCTTGAAAAATGGATAAATAGGTAGTTTGTTTTCACCCTGTAAAACTGGTGTTGTGTGATGTGCCTGTGGTTTATGCTTATTTGTTCCATTAGAACTGTGGAACAGAAAATTATTGCTATTGAATGTTTTGTTAAACCATCTGAATGACTGAAGACTGTAGAAGCTGAAGCAGTTCAGTGTATCGTCAAGTCAGGTTTGGTGCCAACAACCTTTCCTCCCAACTGTATTCTGTATACAAAAACCCTGTGGATTTAAAATCTGTTTTGGGTCATCTGTGTATTTGCTTTAAACTATGGGTATCTGTAACTCTACTCTTATAAGTGCCCAAGCATCCTTGTATCTCTGTTCTCACAGCATCCCTTTGATTATTGCCACTCCTCTGCTTGTACAAAGCAGTATAGGGTGAACCTTTCTAGTCCGGTCGGTACTCTCTGGTCCGGGAACATCCATGGTCCCACATTATTTTAGTTAGCCAGATGTCCACTTACCATGGGTCTGACCAAGCTTCCCAGCCACCAGTCCTGGCTCTCACTATTCTGTGTTGTTATTTAGCTCTAATTTACCCTTAAATGTCTTCTGAGAGGCCAGTAAGCAGTGGAAGAGTTGGTAATGCTGCTAGACAATATTGACCTCCCGTGATTTGGCAAATTCTCTGGTTGGACACCACTCAGGTCCCGCAGTGTTCCCTTTAACATTTTCTATCCTTGAGTGGTTTGAAATCTCTTAGGCGCAACATCAATATTGAGGTGGTTGTGTGGATATGCACCAGCAATACAAACAAAACACATGCTTTTAAGCAGTTCATAGTGTGGAAGAAAATATATTAAAACAAGGGCTTAAGAGGGAGCAATGCTTACAATATTTAATATGAAATCAAATATACCATGTATGAATCAGTAACACAGTATTGAAAAAATTCATTAAGATCAGTGTTTGAGATATCTGCAACTCTCCAAAAAAATCTGTTAAAACAGTCTTTTTTTTTTTACCTTAAGCCATTAATACCAATATAAACTTTGTTTGAAATGTAATTGTGCAAATGTTTTGGCATCCACCCACCCGATACAGCCTGTTTCCAACACCCCCTCCAACCCAGACAGACAGAGAGGAGTGCAGCAAGTGAGTCCTGGACACCCCAAACAAACTCCCTCCTCCCACCCACCTCACTGCACAGTTGCCAGCACCCATCCACCCCTTTTCCTGACCTGTCCTTGTGCAATCTGCTCCCCTTAGCCCAGGCACCAGCAGTCTGTCCTGTTCTAACTTCCAGCCAAAACACAAATTATCCACACCTCCCCCCACCTTCACTTCACCTTATTGCCAGCAGCCCCCCTCCTTCTCCCATCTATCCCATGCAGTCAGCCCCTTATCTTCCCCTTCCTAAGAGGCTTGAGAGTGCTGAGTTTCTGCCTCTCTCACCTCTAGCAGATGGGACTCTCCAAACTCCCCTTCCCTCTGACTCCACCTCAGCCAGTCAATCACTCCCTCCCTCCCTCCCTCCTCCTCATCTCCCCCTTCCCCCCATTCACTTATTATCTCCGTTTACCTGCTCTGGGAGCTGTTCCATTTCAAACACAGAGACGCTCTGTTTAGCTACTTGCTAACAAGATGACATCCCACTTACCATCAGTCTTCGGAGCGCCCTGCCTGTGTGGGACTTTTGATCTTCTGAGCGTAGCTCAGAAAACAGCTGCACAAGTGCACAGCTTACAGGGAACTTAGGTCCCAAGGGTGCCAGAATAGAGAGATTCAATCTGTACTACTAAAATTGCCTTTTTTCCCAGCTGCTGGGACTGTCATTCCCCTCTTTGAATCCCATGTCTTTAAAATCAAGTTCAGGCTTGTTGTCCCCAACATCGAAACCTGCACAACTTCACCCCTAGCTATACCTTTACTTTCATTGCTCTTCCAAGGCCTTGTTTCTAAACATCCCTCTGCAGCCTCCACACATTGCCTTACACCTTGTTCTGTGTTACAGGGGACACCTCTGTCACAATTGCTTTCTCCTGATTTTTCTTTTCGCATGTTTAAAGAGAAGCTAGATAAATTCATGGAGGTTAGGTCCATAAAAGGCTATTAGCCACGGGATAAAAATGGTGTCCCTGGCCTCTGTTTGTCAGAGGCTGGAGATGGACGACACGAGACAAATCGCTTGATCATTGTCTTCGGTCCACCCCCTCTGGGGCACTTGGCACTGGCCACTGTCAGCAGACAGGCTACTGGGGCAGATGGACCTTTGATCTGACCCAGTATAACCATTCTTATGTTCTCTTGAGGCATTCCCCTTGCAGCATTACATCGTCTGCCCATGTGGTTACCTGCCTGCCAGCACACTTCTTTTTCTGGATCACTGGAAGGAATGGTTTTAAATTGGTGTCTTCAGATGACAGGGAAATGCTTTATCTCTGAGTGGGACTAGATGACTCACAAGCTCTGAATGCTTAGTAGTATGGGGGTGTCTGAACTAGGGAGCTTAAAGTGGTGCTGGGGATTCAGTAGGTGGCACTGTGAATCAATATTGACTCAACATGATGTTAAGAGGGAGCTGCGTTGTTTGAGGTGCCAATTTTCAGATTCTGCTCTATATAGGTTCGTCTATTGTCACTGCAGAATCTGAGCACCTTCCCCAGTGGTCTCCAACCTTTTTACACCCAAGATCACTTTTTAAATGACAGACCAAGCCAAGATCTACCGCCCCGCCCCTTCCTTGAAGCCCCGCCCTCTCTATTCTCCTCCTCTCCATCACTTGCTATCCCCAGTCCTTATACTGCTACTTTAAAAAAAAAATTTCCACCATTCCTCGCAGCCACTCACCTGTGCTGTTGCTCGAAGAGTAGCTGTTCCTCAAATGAGGAAATCTAATGTAAATGTACTGCGCAGGCACACAGTTCAGAGAGGGCTCAAGAGCTACTCTTAGAGCCTCCGAGATCTACCGGTAGATCACAATCTACTGGTTGGTGACCACGGCATTAAACCATTAGGTGATGTGATTAACATCTGTCTCATTCTCTTCCCAGAGAGGAAATTGTGTGTAACATTTGGGTCATTTTTTTTAACTAATACGTGCATGCTACTCTGTGTTTGTGTTAGAGAAAGCTAATTGAAGAAATGTGCCTTGCACTTGAAATGGATACTGGTGAATGTGACAGAATGGGATATGTTTATGTCCAATTATGAATTTATGATCTTACTTTATACTATGTGTGGAAATATTCGGGCACTGTAACTGCACAGTCCTGGACATGCTCACTGCTCAAGAAAGATGATTAACATCTTGTTGAAAGACTGAAAAGCCATCACGACTGCAATCTAAGGCTGTTAATTTTAATTGTCTCAACCCATGGAACAGTGGTCTCCCTACGTAGGGGCCCACAAGAAAGAGGCAAAGCTTCTCAGTTTAAGTACATGGCATAGAGATTGAGGTCCTGTTCTGGGTGGAGGGGGCCGACTGTCATGATGTGTAATAAAGACTTGCAGGATAAGGAAAATCAGATGAGGGCAGGGTATGTCTCAGGACTTTCTGTTGTTTTCCAAGAGTGCTTTAAGAGAAAAGTTTCTGTGGTTAAGACCTTCCTTTCTGAGCCCGTGTTCTTTGCTTTCATGCCATGTTGTCCACAGAGGGGGTAAACCATAAGCCAAAGTGCCCACAGCTCAGATGGAACTCTCAGGGAACATGTGTGAGTGAATGGAGACTAAGTAGGTATAAGCCACTGGTTTTAGGGTCTAGTAGCTGGATTGAAGCATCACACATCTCAAGGATTGATGTTCGATCAAACTCGTAGGCTCAGAGTTATAGACCCAAAGTTAGAAATAGTGACTAGCTAGGATTCAGACATAGACAACTGGAAATGGTAGAAAATGTTTCTCATAGATGCTGCTATGTAAAAGCTTAGCATCAGCTAGGACCCAAAAGCCCTCTTAAACAATGGACTGAATTGTCTAGTTATGCTGTATACCTTCCAGGGATGTGACAGTGTACATGTTTAAAAGGTTAACTGATAATCCTGGCCTCATCAGTTAATCTTCATGGTTACATGCAACTCCCTTCCTCACCATGATGCTGCCTCTCAGAGGCAACAGCACTGGGGGAGGAGCAGGTGGGAGCTGGCTTTTAAGCATGCTCCCTCCATGTACCAGCTCCTACCTGTCCCTCCCCGCACTAGGGATGTAAGTGACTAGTCAACTATCTGGTGTTTTTCCTGACAAAAGTTGCATTGCAGTTGTTGCCAAAAAGCAGTTTTTGTTGGCAAAACGTGCTAGAGTAGACAAGCCCTTAGACAAGCAATTTGAACTCCAGATTCTTATTATCCTCGTCAATTTAGCTTATAAGATCTTTATGGCATGGGATTGACTTTTTTTATGTCTTCCGTGAAATGCTTAGTACATTAAGGGTCGCAAAATAGGGATAATATCCATCTTTGTTAAGAGCATTGAGACCCTTGAATATAAAGAAAGGTGCTGTCTAAATATCACCTATTATCATAAATAAGAGTGGATGGGGACTCTTGCTGGTCTATCTCATTCTAAGATGGTCAGATAAAGGTGAGAGCGCTCCTTTTTACAGATGTTTTTACTTAGCGTTTTAACACCTCTTTGCTACAGAGCTTATATTACAGGCTTTTTTATTTTTATTTTATACAGGCATGGAAAACGAACAATAATCAATACAGAGGATGTGAAGCTTTTGGCCAGGAGAAGCAACTCTTTGGTA
Source organism: Pelodiscus sinensis (assembly GCF_052426305.1). NCBI lineage: Eukaryota > Metazoa > Chordata > Testudines > Trionychidae > Pelodiscus > Pelodiscus sinensis. Next base: position 13,965,815 of record NC_143075.1, read on the forward strand.
AGATTAACTCCTTTCCCTCCCTCCATTTTGCTCCTAATAAATTACATAAATATTCCCAAGAGCATCTGCATAAAAACAATAGATGGTGGAATATTTATCTATATCCAAGTAATTTTTTCCCTTCAATCTGGAACATGTGACCCAAGTTCATCTCAGAAGAGTTGGTGAGGACTGGAGCTTTATTTTATATTCCTAACTACCAGATGCAGTATAACTTAATTGGGCACAGAGTGTCTGAGAGGAAACAAGATTATGGTGTTCCATACTGGAACCATAATTGTGTTAGCTGTAAGTTTGTGTAAACATAGCTGTGTGCTAACCAAGGAATGGGGGTATAGTATCAAAGCCAAGGGTCTCAGCTCTGTAGAATGTTTCTACATCCTAGAAATTCAACTGAGAATGAAGGCTTCGTCCAAAAAATAGGTCAGCTGATGCTTGGCCCTTCAGATTTATGGGATGTTTCTGTCTGCAGACAGGAAGTTGGTCAGCTTGTTTTTATGGTTTCTTGAGAACAGGCTGCGTCCCCAACAGAATACACATTAATTCTCTATTGTTAGCTAAGGTACATCACCCAGAAGAGTGAAGAGCTTGCATTGAATAATCTGGAACAAAAGGAGAGAAAGAAAAAAAAGTCCAGTGCAGCAAAAGGAAGAACCACCTCTGATGAGCAGATGGAGGCTGGTATAGCTGAGAGTGAGGATTCCAATATGGCATGATCTTCCTCTTAAAACCACTTTTATACTTGCTATTTGTTTTGTAGTATGGAGCAGTAAGGATTCATTACTATCCTTGGGGAACAACTGCGGTCTATCTGTATTGTAACTCCATTGGGATTTGCCTTTGGGAGGGTAGCTAAGCACTGAGTCCTTAGTCTTATAGGTGAACATAATTAATGTTTTAATTCCACCTGCAAAAAACAGGAATCAATACCAAAAGCTTTTTAGAGGTCATCAAAGGAAGGTTTAAAAGATAAAATAGTATTGCCATATTTTCATGGGGTTTTTTTGTTTGTTTGTTTCCTGGAAGATAATTTATTATTGAGTGCTTGCAACTCTAAGGGCTCATCTAGACTACGTGGAACAGTCGAAAGAGGATATGCAAATTCTGCAGGAATTTTTGTATCTTCTTCTGATCGCACTTTCAAAAGTAGAGCTTTCAAAAGTGAAAGTAGTTTAGATGCAGTTTTTTCTGCGAATCCTCCCACCTTTGTTGAAAAGCTGCTCTTCCTCAAAAATGAGGTTTACGCGGCTTTTCGACAGGGAGGGGGGGTTGCTGCGTCTAAACTACTTTCACTGCGGAATTTGCATATCCTCTTTCGATTGTTCCGCAAAGTCTAGATGAGCCCTAAAGCAAGATATCTTTTACCTAACCACGTAAAAGAATCTAGAGACTGTGAGGGGCTCTTTCTGGCAATCTTTCTTCTTCAAATTACAAGTGTGAATTGTGTTCCTCCACGCTTGTTGATTGCTCCTTTGTGGAAAGGTATAAACATATTTCAGTCATAACTTTTGGTTGTCATTCCTTTTGGCTATTAAAATATTTTTCTGCATTATTTTGTCTAGTGAAATTGCTTGTGTAAAATTACTTTTAATTACGATGAACAAGCTGTACTTTGAGCCTTTGTGTTTAGATGAAATAAAAAATACTGACAACTTATCCTAAGATTCTTCATCTCTGCTAGTGCCAGACCTTCTGGCTAAGGTCAAATATAGCACTGGATTATTATTGGATATGTACACAAACATGTTTACCGATGAATGGGATCAATGATTTAGAGTTACTTCTAAATAATTATTCTGATTCTAATACACAGGGGGATGGAGCTAGCTTCTTTTGTGCCCTTTTCTGAATAGGGATGGAAGCGACTAGTGGATGATCTGATAAGCATATGCAGGGGACAGAGTAGGCAGAGGTGCAGCAAGGGACTGGGCATGAGCCAGTACAGCTCATTACCAGCTTGTGCCCAGTTCTCCCCCACGCTGGTCTTGTGCTTTTTAAATGTATGTCCTTTAAAAAGTGTGTGTTCAGATATTTTAAGGGCTGTTATAAAGAGGACAACATCAGCTGTTTTCCATGTCCACTAAAAGTCACACAAGAAGTAATGGGGCTTAATCTGCAGCAAGAAAGATTTTGGTTAAACAATTTTTCTAAATATCTAAGAGTAGTTAAGACCTGGAATAGGTTTCCCCTATCATTGGAAGTTTATGAGAACAGGTTGGACAAACACCCGTTAGGAATGGTCTAGGAGGTTTACTTGGTCCTGCCTCAGTGTAGGGGCCTGAACTTGGTGACCTTACTTCCAGCCCTACATTTCTATGATTTAAAAACTTCTATATAACAGTAAATAAAATGAATCCTTGGGCTTCCACCATTGAATGTACCAATCAGATGCCTTTCCCAAATTAATATAGACCTCATTTCCCTGTCTTGTTTTTATGGGAAGAGATACATGTTCAATGAATTGCTTGGGTGTATAATTACTAGAAGACTTACCCGTTGTTGCTCAGGTCCTTAACTTAATTTTTTGTTTTTTACTTAAATCATTGGTCTGGGATAGAGAGGTTCAGTATGCAGGCTTCCCTGGGGTGAGAGGACTACCCCAGCCCTTCCTTATCACAGCAGCAGATTGGGGCCAGGTGAAAAGCAACTTTCCATGATCACTGCAGCTGTAGCAGGCACTGTTGGGGGTGGGGTGCATTTCCCCAGATTGGGACAGGTCCAGGTTCATCTGCCACTGTACTCCCCAGCCAGAGTGAGGAATGTCAGACTGCACTCACTCAGCATGAAGTTATCTTTAACTGCTTCATAGCTTTATGATAACGAGACTTGTCCTGAGCTGCCCAAGTAGTCTCAATGGTGGCTTGTCCTCCTAGGACCGTGGCTGCAGACTTAATGCTCCTCAAAAGAAGCTTGAGGCTCTGCTTTTTTAAAAACAAGTTTGAGACTGCTTATAATTAAACAACTGAGCTGTTTTCCCCATAGTGCTGTAAAGTGTAGCTATATCATTTTCAAAGTCTTCCACATCCCCTTCACAAAAGTGAGCAGTAGCATCACAACAGTTCTTTGAAGATGCTAACAGGCAGCTAGACTGTAATTTTGAAAATGCTAGGCATCCACAGAAAGCATCTAGAGGAGGAATGATGCAGTTTGGATCTGCATGAAGTTCTTTGGGTGAACTTTGGATGTTTTAAGATTGTTTCTTTCCTGCACCCCAACCCAAAGCAACAACAGTTGGAACTTTTGACAGACTGAATGTAATTTGAATCAAGGAGCACTAGCAGTGAATTGGAACTAAAGGACAGAACATTGAAGGCATACTGGTCTTATTTATTCGCTTTTAATCAGATTATTTATTTAGCTACTCTGGGGAAGAAGTTATAAAGTCCATAGAAGTGAATTGCTTTGAGGCTGATCTGCCTTTTGGTCTGCTCCCCTGAAATTCTGATGTGGTGCTGTGCACATTTAATCTTCTGTGAGCTATGGAAGATTTCAGCTGTTAAATTTTTTGTTTGTGACTGTATCCAGAATATTTAAGTTGCATACTTAATAGTTTGCATTTTAAAGAGATTTACCAATATTAACTAAATAACTGCTACCAGTCATGAGGTTTTTAGGTTCTGTCCAGCAGTTTACAAGGAAAGGTAAAATTTTCTGCCATGAGGACACACCACAGTTGTTGGCTCAGGGTGCTGGAGTTTTCAGGGAGGACAGCTATGCAGAATAAATTATCTCTTCCCTCCTGAAATACTATAAGAAGGGTACACTTGGCCATAAGTCAGGCTTTAAGAAAAACACCAAATATTACAGGAGTTGGCAACACTGAGTCTTTCACTCCATGAGGATATTCAGCCAGAGCAGCTTCTTTCTGACATGGTGACCACAAGGAAGAAACAACTTCAAGGATGTAGTTTGTTCTGATGGCAATAACGATTACATTTTGGAAATGGATTACTTCAGTTGGTTATTGCAGTGGAGAATTCTTGGAATGTTAGAAGTTAAACTTTGATCATTCCGGATAGCATATAAGACACAATCCTTCTGCCTTTAAATTGTCTCTTTGTGGCCTCTCTCATCACCAAGCCTATGCACATATTCCACTCTCATGAATCATTTGCAGATAAATCACCCTATTTTGTACTCAAGACTGTCTGGTCATTATCGGAATAATGGTGAGGAAATTATGGGGTTTTTTTTTTTAGCAAATGGAATGCACATTCAGCTTAAATTAACAGCAAATACACTCTTAATAGCAGTGCAATCCAGAAGCTTTAATTAAGGGTTAAATCCAGACCCTGGAAATTGGGAAGTTAATTGCTCTTTGCTATTTTCTCCATCACTGCATGAGTTGAGAAGGAGGCGGAGGCTGCTGTAATATAAAAATAACTGAACTAGAAGTTTTCCAAAGAAAGAAAAGATAACTTGCAAAGCGGAGAAGTAGCTCATTGCTGAGCTGGATCAGGCAGTTTTCCACATGCATCCACTGTTCTGCCTGTTTCTTCTGCTGACTTCTATCTCCAGAATGATGGGGGCTGCTGCACGTCCAACACAGGAAAGATATGTATCGAAAGATGGCAAGGTAAGCTAAGAATGGATACAAAGCCATTATGTTTATAATGCTTGTCACTCTTATTATTTGTACTGTATCCAGGTGAACAACAGTTCCTCATCTGAGGGCACAGGGTACTTAAACTGGCAGGATCTAATAACAGGAGAACCCGAGGCATTGGTTTGTTGCAGTTCCACGTTTCTCTGCTCTGTGCCCTCTATTTCCTCCTCTTGTTTATCCTGCTCCTTTCTTTAGTGGGGACTACTATTTCCTCAAAGGCTGACCTCCCTTTAAAAGCAATACAATAACTACGTTACCTTGTTTGTACATCATTTAGATGACACCTTCCACATTGGGTCCTGTCTGTACTTCCCTGACATATTAAAGTCCTATGGAAATGTAATAAGCATAATGGCTTGACCAGTTGTCCCTGACCAAAAACTCCCCCTTCCTCCTAACACATATACAACTATTGTGTCAGTTGGCTGCTTTTTCCTCCACACCAGAAGTGCATGCAACTCAATGGAACTGCAGTTTGTTGAAGTGTGTTAGTATAATTTGTAATGAAAAGTGTTATCTTGCCATAAGAGATTTGTCAGCCCCAGACAGAGAACTCTAGCTCTGCACTGAATAGTCCAATAACATAATGGTGTAGTCACTTAACTGCCTATATGTGTCTACATTAAAAAGAGCCTTAATTTATAAAGATAATTGAATGCTTTTACTGGTTTCTAAAAAAAAGTAATTAAGTTAGCCATTTAAAGAGTTTTCAGCTTTAAGTATTTGATTTACTGTACTCTTGAAAAAGATCCAAGAATCAGTACATAAACTTGACCATTAAAAAAGGATTTTTCATTGAAATTATAGAACAAGCTACAGCATTGCAGTTGGATAGTTTATTAGCTGATAGCTCTTGACATTTAGTTGAGACTTTTTAAAGGATGTTGAAAACTAACACTTTTTAAAAGGATACAGATTAAAAAACAACACTTCTGTCTTTTATACCTGTTATGGCAAGTAACAAAACTACTATTAATTGAAATTTTAGCAGAGAAGAAAAAGTCAGTTTGATATGTATACATTTTTATATAAGCAGCATGTATGGCCTGGGTCTCACAATAGGGGGAAAATAATTATATAAGAAAGACGATTGTATAGCCAAAATATTGGCAAGTACAATATTTTTTCATTCTTCTTAATAACCAATTAAATTTCCAGTTGACACTATTCCTGTAAGAGGATATCATTATATGGTCCTGGGAACAGCTCTGTCTCTCCATATAAAGCCTGAATGATTACGTTGAGTTAGAGATAATATTGTGACAAACAAAAGCTCTTTTCAAATGAGGAACTCCATGTTCTATGAATCTGAAATATCCTGCTACTGCAGGGGCAAGAAACCTTTTTTGGGTTAGGGGCTGCTGACTGACAGAAAAATCAGTCGGGGGAAAGGTGCACACAAGTGAGAAGGAAAAAAACTTCACAGATATGGCTTCCAACTGAGAAGGGAGAGACCCCCCCACACATTCCCCTTGCACACCAGAGTCCTAATGGGGCCCAGCCTAGTAGATTGTGAGCTCCATCCCTGCGGTGGAGCAACAGCATGGGCTCCCCAATACTGAGGGGGACCCTGAGCTTTGGGGGCTTGTTTCACGCAAGCTGAGGACTGCATCCGGCTCCCGGGCCTGAGTTTCTCCATCCCTGCACTGTCTCACTGCTGGACACATCATGCAAAAAAAGTAATTGAGAAATTACGATTTTGCGTGCTGCTAGTTTGCCCCAGTGTTGCTGAAATACATTCACAGAAATAGTGGGCAGCTCAGTTTCTGGAGTACAGATATAGATGCAGTGTGCCCTTCCTTTCTGTGCTAGAATGTGCCTTTCAACCACACTTCAGGCTTCTTTCTGTCACTTGGAAGAGCTTTCCTCCTAAGATTAACAAGTCTCAATTCTCTCTCTCTCTTTTTTTTTTTTTAAACAAGTACTTGCATGAACTGACAGATGTAAAGAAAAGCACTTTGCTTACTTTCCTCTCTCTACTGGCTGACTGGATATCCCAGATGGATGATGCATCCCTAATGAAGGAGGAAGTAAAGCTGGCCAACCTGCAAGAAAGCGCTGCCTTTCATCAACCTCGAGCGTTGGAAAAGTCCCCCTGCAGGAACTTCTTCTGGAAGACTTTTTCCTCCTGCTAATAGAATAGCTTCCTGAAATTCTCGTTAGCCGTCTAAATCAGGATGAATATTACCAGCGACTGCTTTTCTGTAAACAGATAGTCTCTTTGTATTAAGTGTGATTAGACCTTCTCCCCAAACTCATTCTTTAAATAAAACTGAGTAGAACTGCACAGTCAGAAATAATTTTGTGATTGAAATGGAGCAAACACATCAAGATTTAACTATTAATTATTTGGCTGCATGTCAGAGAAAAAGCTGAATGTCAACTGCCCCATAACGTGTTCTAGTCCTGCAGTTCTCATTTGCCCAAAATCCTTTAAAGACAATTGCAGCAGCAAGTTTAGTAAGAACACCATTGTAACTAATCTGTAGCAGAGCTGCAAGGATCATGCTATATTTTTATTCTTGCTTCTTAGGTTTTTCATATCATTATCTGGTACAACCTCCTACTTTATACTATACCACTGTAGAACTTGTTCTGGGAAAGACTTTTCACTTTGTTTTTAAAACTTAAACAACATATAGTCTTAGCAGCACCTTTAAAGACTAACAAAACATGTAGATGGTATCATGAGCTTTCGTGGGCACAACCCACTTCTTCAGATGTTCCAACACTCCGGTCATCTAAAGAAGTGAGTTGTGCCACGAAAGCTCATGATACCATCTACATGTATTGTTAGTTTTTAAAGTGCTACCAGATTATTTGTTCTTTTTAAAGTTTTTCCTGTTACAGACTAACTCAGCTACCCATCTGAAGCTTTAGTTTTTAAAGTTCTTTTGGAAGACCTAGTTTGTAGTGGTGTTTTTGTTTTTTGTTTTAAATACCTACCTACACCCATATCTTTAATACTGTTACAACCACCAGTAGTTTGGTTGTGGGGTCAACGTTAACCTATACATATGAGATATAGTTTTAATTACTGATTAGTATAAATTAAGAGTAAGCTTTACAGTTTCCGATGCAAGAAGGGACCGTTGTGACTACCTAGTCCGACCTCTTATATAACCCAGGCCATAGAATTTTCCCAAAATAATTCCTAAAGCATTCCTTTCAGGAAAAAAATGTAATCTTGATTTTAAAATGATCAGTGATGGAGATAGGTAAATTGTTTCAATGATCAAGTATTCACTTTTGAACATTTACATCTTATTTCTAGTCTGAATTTGTCTAGCTTCAGCTTATATATACTGAATCGTTCTATACTTTTCTCTGCTAGATACAGAGGCGCACAGGCAATATTTGTTCCTCACAGTATAGACTACAATTAAATAATCCCTTAACCTTCATTAAGCTAAATAACTGAGATTGAGTCTTACAAGAAAACATGTTTTCTAATACTTTCATCATTCTCATGGCTCTTCTCTGAATCCTCTCCTATTTATCAACATCTTTCTTGAATGCTGGGCTCTAGAATTGGAGCAATATTCCAGCAGCAGTCACACTAGTGCCAAATACAGCAGTGAAATAATCTACCAGAAATTCCCCCATTGATGCATGCCAGTTATCACATTAGCTCTTGTGACCACAGCACCACATTGGAAGCTCATATTCATCTGATTCTCCCATAATCCCTAAACCTTTCTGTCACTACTTCCCAGGATAGTCCTGTATCATGTAAGTATGTTCCTTTGTTCCTAGACAGTTGTCTATATTGTAACACACATTGTTTCCTAGCATCTAGTTTACCAAGAGATCCAGATCACTCTAAATCAGTGACCTGTGCTTTTTGTTATTTACCATTCAACCAGTTTTTCAATCATCTACAAACTTTTAGTCATGATTTTATTATTTTTTCCAGGTTATTGCTAAAAATGTCACATAGCATAGGACCAAAAATGGAGTCTGAGGGACCCCACTGCAAACATACCCATTGTAATGACTCCCTGTTTACAATTACGTGTTGAGACCTATCAGCCAGTTTAATCCATTAATATTTAACATTAATTTGTATAACATTCTATGTGTTTTAAAATCAAAATGTTGGGCATTTCCAAGTCTAATGCCTTATAGAAGTCTAAATATATTACAGCTACACTGTTCCCTTTAACAACCAAACTTGATTCTCATCAAACTTATGCAAGGCTAGCATCTGGCAGTGTTTTATAGATGAATAAAAGAAGTAGGTCCAAGACATATGGAAAAATAGTCTGAATAAGCTGCATTTCCTTTTTTTCTATATCAGTTAAAGTGTTTTGTCCTAAATTAAATGTGAGTCTATAACTGTTACTGGGTAGGGAGCAGCTATGCCTATTTTTCAGTGTGTTCTGAGGCTACGTCTACACTACAAGATTTGCCGCAAGAGTCTATTCAAATGAGTCTATTCAAATGAAGCATGGATTAGCATTTTCTTGCACTTCATTGCATACTCTAATTTGTTTTTGCGCAAAAACCCCTAGCGCAAAAACAGATCGGAAGAGTATGCAAGTGAAGTGAGAAAATGCTAATCTGCACATCATTTGCATAGGCTCTTGTGGCAAATCTTGTAGTGTAGACACAGCCTGAAAGTCATGCTGTGGTAGGTCTGTAGTCAAATTAAGTTTTGTAAGATTGGATCTGTTTATCTGGAACCATAATTTTACATGGTGCTTCATAGATTTAAGGAGGCCTGTCAACAGTATTGAATAAAACAGTATATAGGTCAGAAAGCAATTCAAGACCACCATCATTCCTTTTTTTTTTTAAGAGCGTGTGGAAAAACTAGATAATGCTGCAGTGTTGAGTGTGGGTTCTATTAGAAATATGGAGCAGTGTGGCTACTGTTACTTAATAACTAAAATGACCTAATGCACTCTGCAAATGAGTTAGACAGCTCACTTCTAAAAGATAGAGGATACCACATTTTATACTTCAGATGGCAAGAATTAAATTTATAATATGAAAAAGCTAAGAGCAATTTTTTCTTATATAAATGGAGGCCAACAGGATTTTTATCTGAGTTGATCTTTTGCTTAAGTTTCAGCTTTGCATTAATTATTCCCCTCAGAAAATTAGGGTTTATAAGGAAAAAGCTGGTAAGTCTTCAGCTGTTTTTCACCCAGTAGGAAAACCAGTAAACTAAAAAGCAGGGTGGTGACTGGTTTAGTTTATTGCTGAATTTGTAGTCAAGGATAATTATCTTCACACAGTTGAATAAGGCCTGGCTGTGCACGAGTAGCATTTCAGATGCCTATTGTTCTATCCTGAATGAACAATCAGTACAGCTACTATGGCAGCGTATAACAGAAGAAAAACTCCATCTACTGTAGCAAGATAATTGCTTATAATGTGATAATTTAGATAAGTATTGTGATAAAACAGTTTTTTCCCTGTCAAACTCAGGGGGACACATTTTAGAAGAAAGGGGAAGTTCAGGCCAAGAGTAAGCTTTTATTTCATAGAAATAAGACAACATCTTTGTACAGGGCTACGCAATACATGGTCCGCGGGCCACATGTGGCCCATGGCGTGGTTTGAGTTTACGTGGGACTCAACATGTGGCCTGTGGGTGGGATCCTTTGAACATGGCCTCTACTGGGAACATGCTCCACAACGGCGAGGGGTATCCCAGGCGGGGTGAACACTGAAAGACGCAAGCGGCCGGGCTGGCTGGCACAGATGGGTACAGGGTATCGGTGTTTCTAGCCCCCAGGGAGGAGGTGTTGGCAGTGCCAGGGCATTGTGGGAAATGCTGGCTGATTAGCCTCGTGGGCAGAGCCTAAGAGGTGCTGACTGGCTCACACTGGCCCCTTTTGGGTCTGGTGCCACAGCTTAAGGCTTAATCTTTATATTCATGCCTGTCAGTGTGAAAGAGGCTATTTGCATATACAGTAGACTTCCGATAATCTAGAACCTATGGGACCTAGGTGGTGCCGGATTATCAGATATGCCAGACTATCAGGAGGTATATATTCACTGTATACATTATATACTGTATATAAAGTGTTCTTAACCCTTTTTATTATACATACTGTATACAGTATACTGTAATATTTTAGTTTTTTTAAGCCTTTTTTACCCTTTTTGCTCAGTTCAGCTGCTGCCACTGTTACCTTGTGACTCATTTTTTGCTGAAGCTCACTCACTAGGCTCTTGCCATTTTGATGCAAGACTATCAGGAGTGCTGGACTATCGGATGCCGGACTATCGGAGTTTTACTGTATATTTGCATGTATATGCAACCACACTTAAGTTGCAGTCCTCAGCATGTGCTGTGAGTATCATTGTGGCACCCGGGGCTTCCAAAGTTGAGTAGCCCTGCCTTCATAGGTTCTTAGTAATCAGGATCCCATGTTTAAACCTGTGTAATATCTTTGTTAGAAAGATGCACGTGACACACTTAACTCATACCTAATTTTCCTGTAAAAAAGCAGGTTTTTGCTCAAGTTACATCAGAGGCACTAGAACTGGTTAAGGGTTATGATGTGCATTATAAGTAACTAAAGTAGTGCTGTAGTTCAAGCACATTCATTAAAAGCTACTTGGCAATACCTATTCACAAGGGGCATATCTGAATATTCAGCTTTGCTATACATTAAGTGACTTATCTACTATACTGCTTATCCTAATGTTAGATTAATGGGTTCTGCAGTGCTAGAACTACTGTATAATTGTGTATATTAAAAATTCACTGCCTCCCTTTTAAATGCTTCAGCATTTTTATCATTTGTTGTCCTAGGACAGAATTATCACTACAACAGAGAATGTATGTGCTAATGCACTAACATCAATGTAGGTCAAAGCTAACTGACATATTTGGAAGGTTAAATATCACAAACAGTACAATTTAAAACAAAAATCTGAGACTGCAAATCCCATTAGTGCTTGGGTGATAGAAGGGTGCTTCCAATTTGACAGTCATGTTTTTGGAGATGCACAAACAAGCCAGGCAGTGTATGTGAGCATCACAATAATCAGCCTACTAGTACAATAAGCTTTTAATATTAATTCTCTATGTAAAAGTGTTTAAAAATATTTAAAAATAGGCCAGTCATTAATAAGACCAAGATATTGTATAAAAATAATAGGAATATAGCAAGGCCCAAACATTATATTTGCTCCTTGGAGCCCATAAAAAACAAGCATTTTACTTTTCAGCAAGCTTTACAAATATCAATTCTCACTCTTCCTGCAGGAACAGGTAGTAGCATATGGAAATGATGGCACAATGGTTAAAATGTGATTTGGTCAGAGTTATATAGCAAGAAATTATGAGAATTGGGATTTGAATTCAAGTCCCTGGATCCTAAACAGGTTCTCAGTCAATGCCTCAGAGTGGTAACTGAAAAAAAATCTGCACACTGACAGTCTGACTATGCCAAACTGTAATAAACCTCCCCAGGAACAGGCACCAAGAACACTGCATCTCATTATTGCACTCCACATTAATCTGAAAAGAACGTACTTGGTCTGCACTCTCCTGTTCAGCCTCATAATTTGGTATGGAAAGCCTCAAGCTCACACAGTCTTCAAAGTGCCTTCTAATCATCGTCTTGGGTCTTGTTTATACCTTAAAGCATTTGCCAGTATATGAACAGAAGTAACCCACAAATATCCCCAAGTGGAGATGTAGCTTATACTAGCAAAAGTTTGCTTGCTTAAATCAGTTTCCTGAATGGAGTAAGCAATACCAAACCAGTAAAAGTTATTTTGCCAGTAGAAACACAGTGGCACTAAACCCTTTGCACAACCATATTGGTTTGGGGTGTGACTTCCCACATACATGCACCCAATATTGCTACACTAGTAAACTTTGTGCACCAAGGCTTAGCCTCACGATACCCCCTATGAGTAGGCAACTTCCCACATATGAAAAACAGATGGGAAATGACACGGTAAGTGAGATGCCTGAGGCCACAGACGGGGTTAGTCAGGATTAGAACTCCAGCGCATCTGGCTCCCACTCCTGCATTCAAAACACATCTCTCTAAGGCAGAGAAGTTATTTGACAAGAACCACTACTATAAAAAAATAGCACCTTTGGTTACGTGAGCGGGATTAAACCTCTGTTTGCCTTTGTGTTGAGACCAGCACAGTTTTTAGTTCTGTAGAGAAAGGGCATAGCATGACCAGCAAACTGTGATGCTTGGGGAATTTAACACACCACTTTCTTGTGTTGGCTCTAACACACAAGAGACCTGTGTTTCCTTGACATTTCAAGCATCTTTAGGAACAGTGCTGCAAAGTCTTTTACTTCTTGCGTTTTGAACTCAAGCAACTTTCCAAGGGCATCCCTTTCTTGCTCTTTGATACACTTCTCAGGGAGTTTAGAGTCTGTACTTGCTGTAGGCGTCTTGAGAGCTCCTGATCACAGGCCTGCTGGAGAGCTTGAGTCTCCTGCTTATCCCACCTCAATGCCTGAGCCAAGGCTTCTGAATCTTCCTTGAAAACACGCTGTGAAAGAAAAAGTTAGACACATTGATCTTCAGAGCCCTGCGTCTTGTCTTTTACCACAGCCAGGATTTCCTCTACTGAAACTCCTGAACTGAACCTACAAATAGTAAAAATAGGTGGATCCATGAGAGAACTGAAACACAAGCAGTGATCTAGTACATTTAATCAAGATCATAAACTCACTGGGTTCTCCAGCAAATTTAATCTTGAGCTTGAGAATGCCGTGACATAGCAATTTCTACCTTTCAAGCTTAGTTTGTTTTGTTTTTAATTCTACCTGGTGTCTGGAATTTAGGCTCTGGAAATATCTAGCAGGTGTCTGAATAACTTAACTCCAGTCAAAGTCAATACATTTTCACTCCCTTTTGACCATAGAAAGAAGGAAACAAGGAACTCGCAGGTACTTGCAAAGAGGAAGAAAACTCTTCAAGAATGAGAGGCAACAGGTAATCTACAAATCTTCACCTTTCCAATGTAGACCCTTATTTATATTTTGTTTCACTAAAACCTTTATGCTGGCCTGGTAATATGAAAGAGTTACAACAATGCAGATTTCAATTAAAAAAGCTAGCTCATAAAATAGTCTTAGTTTGCACTCTGGGTGGCCATTTCCTACAAATAGCTGACAGAGCTCATAAGTTGCCACTATAGTGTCTTTCAGGAGGAAGTCTGAATAATTGTACTGCTTGGGAAAAAGACAAGGTGACACCACAGGGGACCTCCAGGCATGGAGGCAGCATATGCAGTGGCAAGATTCCAGTGTTAAGATTTTGAACAAAAGACCACCACAATGTACTGAGGGGCAGATAAAAACAAATCTTTGTGTCTTAACCTAAACTAACACTTGAGTCCCCAGAGGTGAAATGCAGTTTTCCACACATCTCATCTCTCTCCTCAGGAAGATACCAGTTAGCCTGCCTATGACAGGGCAAAAACCAGAGTTACCAACCTCTAGAGCCTGACTGCTTAAGCTGAGTTCTGGGGCAGGCTTCTTTTTCAGTGCAGCAAGGATCTCATCACTGAGTGTTCTTTTGGTGGAGGGACCTGCAGCACTGCTTTTAGCATCCACTACATCCCCCTCTTCCCCATGTGCAGCTTCAGGTTCTGAAAAGTAGCAGGGAGAAGCGTTTAACATGAGCCAGCAGCATCAACCCAAGTGGAGGGCTGGGAATGCAGTTTGATCAATATGCACCTACTACTGCAGCATCACAAGCTCCTTCACAGCAACAACAGCTAGTGCAGCTCTCATTTCCCCTCCCCGTTAAGATGCCCCTGGAAAGTTTCTCATATTCCTTACCTGATACCTTGCTTAAGATGCTGTCTTCATTCTTCAAGGCCTCCAGGTAGAGTTCCAGAAGCTGTTTGGACTGGCGTTCTTCCTCTCGTCTGTCCAGCACCTGCTGCAGGGAGTTCTGTAACATCTGAGTTTTTAGTTGATTTTGAGAAAGTTCCTGGGCCAAATCTGAACAGGGCACATCAACGAGCACCTAAATGAAACAGTGGAGTACTGCTACATGGAATGGATTTAGGCAAGCCTCATTTTGATTATTTTATCCAACTGTCTATAACAGAGCTGTAAAGTTGGCATACCTCCCAAGTCACACACATGGAAAAAGTCTCCACTTTGCAAGGATCCAGCAAGTTTTATTAGCTATTTCCAAATCAAATCAGCTGGGTTATATGTGGTCCCAGTTGACACTCCCACAAGCCACAGTTCTTTATCTGCAGTCAAAGGACCCTCAGAAAGGTATGAAATTGCCATTTACTTTTGGAACAACACCAAGAAATTCTTACAGCTTTACAGTGAAAGTCACACTGGTTAGTTTGAGCAAAACATATCATCACCACTAGGGACTGGCTTTTGGAAAGTAATATTTGATCCAGATTTCTGAACAAGTAATATGAGCAGCAGTCAGTCAACAGTAAAACCAAATCTTATCAACAGATATTAAGGGGCAAGAAGTGGTCTGGCGTGTAGCTGATCATTTTCTTGGAACCAACACTCAAGTCTTTTAAACCCCTACAAAGATCAAAGTGCAAGACAATGAAAATGGACTGGGGTAGCTGTAGGCCAGGATGCAAATCCTATAGGAAAGAACTAAGAGTTTAGTGAAGAATGAAAAACATGTAGGGCAAGAGATGAATTAGTCTCTTTGGGTATGTCTACACTTGCACCCTCTTTTGAGAGAGATGCAAATGAAGCCATTCGAAATTGCAAATGAAGCCAGGATTTAAATATCCCGCACTTCATTTGCATAATCGCGTTTATGGCATTATTTCAAAATATAAAACGCGGTGTAGATGAAGTTATTTCGGAGAACACCCTTATTCCAAAATAACCCTTAAACCTCATTTTATGAGGAATAACACTTATTTCAGAAGAAGAGTGTTTCCCCGAAATAACATCTATACTGTGTTTTGTATTTAGAAATAGCACCATAACGTGATTATGCAAATGAAGTGCATGATATTTAAATCCCAGCTTCATTTGCAATTTCGAATGTCTTCATTTGCATCCCTTTCTCGAAAGAGGGTGCAAGTGTAGACGTACCCTTTCTGAGAAACAAAAAAAAGGGGAGGGGGAAAATCTATCAGCAATATGGGAGAGAGGATAGAAAAGATAAGAGTCAAGATGGAGAGGAGAGCAGGAGGGATGCTGAATCAAGTGAATGAGAAAATGGAGAACAGACAAGGTGTTGTGTATGTAAAAGGATGATTCAGACAGCATGATTTTCAAAAGCCTATTCATTCTATTGGGAGAGCATTTCCCCAAGAACAGAATGTCACTCCTTCACCAGAGCCAAATTGACAGTATTTGAATTTGGACCAAGTGATGCATTTTCCTTTCCTAAGATTTCAGCCTCTCCATTCTAGTGAGGAAACTGAAGAAAGGAGAAAAGTGTGGCATGTGGGTTCTCATTATACCTGAAGGTCTGCCTCAGACATCAAAATGACGCTGGAAAAGTCATCCTTCAACTGTCTTGCCAGATGCTTCCACTTCTCTCCACCACTGTCTACTTCATCTGTGGACTCCCCTGAAAGCCAGGCTGGGCCCCCATCTGACATGAGAAACAACCACAGTCATAAGTGGAAAAACTCATAGTTGCAAAGATCTGGACAACAAAATCCAAACATCCCTTACTGAGGGTATATATGAACAAAACTGCTGAACAGGAGATAGATGAGGTAAATTCAACAGTAAATTATGCATTGAGCTATTGGGGTTTTCTTATTTCAGAGTTGGAAACACTGCACTTGTATTTTCTCCCTCCTGTGGAGACAGTGCTAGGGGGTACTGGCTTAAAAGCCAGCTCCTGCTCCCTACCCCTTGTTGCCTTTCTCTGATAGAGGCAGCAAGGGGGGGGCAACTAGTTGAGTCCTACTCGACTACCTGATAAGCATATACTTATCGAGTATTCGATTAGTCTCTTACATCCTGAGTCCATAACACTTCTTCCTCTCAAGCCTGAAGAGAGGGAATGCAGAGGTGGTAACTCAATCTAGGCCTCCAGCAGAGTCATCAGTTTATCTGCAGTGAAGGTCTTGGTGTCTGGAAAGTTAAGACTTAAGTTCCCCTCCAACCCTGTACCTATGCAGCTGCTGGTCCACTTTTCATTCCTGGCTAGTGCCACAAACTTGGTGTTGGGTGGTAAACACAGGAAATAATCTTCATCATTCACAATGGTGCCATCTTCTGCCAGAACTAAGGTGATGGGTTCCAAGTCCTTTCCAATGTCCAGAATGTCACAGGCTGCAGAAGATAAAAGTGTTCATGAGGTAAAAGGAAGTTTGGCAAGGCAAAAACACTGTGCTTTATGCACATACGACAGACACAAATTTCCCTTGGGGCTACCTCTAAGATAGATCAGTGACTGGCCCCTGTCCACATGCACATCAATTCTTCTCTGGTTTATATTTACTCATTTGTCTCCACTGATCCAGATTTTTAATACTGTTCCTGATACAAGCTCAAACAACTTTTTCCTTGGTATTCATCCTCCTTTAAAATGCCAAATGTAGCCAAGCAGCCTAGAAACTATATTGTCACTATATTGTTTCCAAATCTCCCCAGCTTGACACCAGGATAGCCCTCAATTTTAATCCTTTATCCTCCTGGTCTGGAACATAAAGGCAGTATCAAACAGACAGACTAGGGATGTTAAATTGCAGGAATGAAATTTCCATTGACTACTCAATTAGTCAAAGGAGGAAAACTGCAGAGCCGCTGAAGGGTTAGTTTCCAGGCTGAGGATAATACATTTAAAAGGCAGAGCCATGGCAGGGCTAAGAGCTGCCAGGCTCTTAATACATTTAAAAGGCAAAGTTGTAGCAGGGGACTAGGTACAAGCCAGGAATCAGCTGTCCCACCTTGCTCACACTGCACTTCCACTTTTTAAATGCATTAAGAGCCGCTAGGCAGGGGCAGAGGCAGCAGGGAGGGGGGAAAGTGAGTATCACAGGCAGCAAGTAGGCGGGGGAGGCAGCCCTGTATCAGAGACAGCAGGGGGTGGGATAGGAACCAGTGCTGGGGGGAGCCAGCTTAAAAGCCAGTTCCTCCCAGGGGGGAAAAGGGGGAAGAGGAAGGGAGACTGCAGCGATGCAGCACGGGCTGGCTGCAGGCAGAGGTTCCTGGACCAGTCACCAGCCAGAACTGAGCATGTCGGGCTCAGGCCCAGCTCACACCAGTCCGGGACCTACCCCCCACTGCACCTCTGCAGTTTAAATGTAGTAGGAACTGGGCTGCATGAATGCCTGGCTCCTACTACATTTAAAGGGTAGAGCCACAGCGGGGATAGCTCCTGGACCAGCACAAGCCAGGACAGAGCACCCTCCCTTATCAACTAATTGTGTAGTCGATACAATTTGTATCAACTACATGATTAGTCAGTTACTCCTCTTAACATCCTTGATCTAACATCCCTAGTAGAAATATATATGTCTGTGACTCTGTAACGCTGAAATGCTGACTGTTCCCTCTGGGCAGCACTCTTGCCTCCCTGGCTGTTCCCTCTGGACGGCACAGTTGCCTGCGACACATCCGTCGCCTCTCGCCGTGGTGCTTGGCTGACTTCTGCGCTGCTCAGCTGGGCCGCCGCAGGGGAGCATGCAGCCGTTTGGGCTCCCCCGCCGTGGCCCAACTGAGCAGCGCAGAAGTCAGCCAAGCACCACGGCGGGAGGCGAAGGGGGGCGGGGTGGTGGTGTACATGGCCAGGGGGTGGGGCCCGGCTGTGTACATCACCACCCTGCCCACCTTCCCGCCCCCTTCGCCTCCCGCTGTGGCGCTCGGCTGACTTCTGTGCCGCTCAGCCGAGCCACCGCAGGGGAGCCCAAACGGTTGCTTGTGCCGCTTGCTGCCCTGCGGCGGCCCAGCTGAGCGACGCAGAAGCCAGCCGAGTGCCAAGGCGGGAGGCAAAGGGGGGGGCGGGGCGGTGACATGTGGCGAGACAATGGCTCCAGGCCCCGCCCTCTGGCTGTGAACATCACCTCCCTGCCCCCCTTCATCTCCCGCTGTGGCGCTCAACTGACTTCTGCACCACTCAGCTGGGCCGCCGTGTGGGAGCAAGTGGCGCAAGCAACCGTTTGGGCTCCATGGTCTCCTGAGTGAGAGGCAGGAGGGGGAGGAGAATAGAGACACAGAGAGAGAGAGGCAGGAGGTGAAGGAGAGCTGAGAGAGAGAAGACCGAGGCTCAGGAGAGAAGACCAAGGTGGAGGAGAGACCTGAAAATCCCATCTTTCGATGGGCTAATTGGCTAGTATTACAAGAATGTCTTTCCAGCTGCACTAGATATTAGGGCTTGTCCAGCACACACAAAGTGACTGTAGTGCCTTTCAGCACCTTGGCAATTGAGGAGAATCCAAAGGGGCAAGGAGACTCAAGAGATTAGAACACTTATCTATTTACTTGCAAGACAAACCTACATAGTCGTTTTAAAGAAGAGCATAGGACAAGTACAGACAGCCTGTATTTTCTGAAGTGAATAGTGTAGAATTAGCCAAAGTAATTTTTATCTCTAATGGAGCTTAAAATTCTTTAATGCAATTACAAAGCTTAACCTTTAACATGACATGAGCTGTATCTGAGAAGCATCTTCAATGATTTACGTGAGACGTGATAGCTCAATGCCTCTTGGCATGTGGGAGATTTAACTCTGCCAGCATCCTAGAACATAAAGAAACCAGCAGTGGGGCTCTATGCAGACATCACTAAGTCAGGAACCTATTATTGCCAGGGATCACATTTCATGAGCAAAGTCTGGATTCAACATTACTTAAGATTCATAATCTTAAAGCCATGTTCTCAAGAGCAGACCTTCACATATGTAATACCTTCACATATTTAATACAAGATGCAGTAAGTCCTGCAAATCCACAGATGCCTACTTTATATCCATGGGTATCTGCATCCACAGATCTGGATGTGAATATCCACAGATCATTTTTTGCAGATGCAGATACCAATTTTGTTTGTGCACATGGCTCTATGGCTGCCCAGCACCAGTTGTGGAGAGACCCCTAAATAGGAAGCAGAATGGGCCAGCATTGCACAGTACTGATTTCAGCACCAAAATAAAACGGACAGTTTCCCAGCAGTCCACAATCTTTACCTTACTCCTGCATCAATTAATCTAGATATTTTTGCTTACCTTTAAAGCACCACACCAACATTTCATATAGACAAAGACTTCTTTATACTGATCTATATGCTATGCACTGAAATGTAAGTACATTGTTTATGCTCCAACTGATTTATTTTATAATTATGCCAATTTTCAGGGACAGCGCAGCTGAGGCACTTTTGTATTTTTATGTCTGATTTTGTAAGTAGCTGTTGTAGTGAAAGGAAACTTGGGGAGTACATGAGACAAAGACTCCCAAAAGAGGTTAAAAATTCTGGGAAAGTTCAGAGGCCCTGCTCTACACCAACCCAGTCACATGGCACCTCCCTCACACCCTATGCTGTATTCCACGCAGCGAGGCCAATATGGGGCGGTCCGCTGTGAAAAGAGGGGGCTTCCCCACAACAGGAAGAGCTTGCTGGGGTAATGCAGGTGGGGAACAGCATGATGGGGGAAGGAGACTGCAACGAAGGGGATACCAAAATCCCCAGTGCACCCCATTCAAGCCCCCTCCCCGCCCCCATTTACTGCTCCCCCCACAACTCCCTCTCCCACAGGCTGCCCCTCCTCGTCGCCCATCGCCTAGTTCCCCTTCCCCCAAAGGATCCCCTCACCCTTGCTCCGCAGCTCCCGTAGGCAGGAGGCCGCCACCCCATGTTGCTGCTGCTGGCCGTTGCGCCGGATCAGGCACGGCTTCCGCGGAGAGATCCTCATCCCGTTCTCGAGAGCCTCTCCCGCCATTGCCCCGAGGAGCAACAGCAAGTCGCTCCCCTCGCACTTTGGCCCACAGACGAGCCCCCGTGCGGTGCATGACGGACCTTGTAGTCCTGCTCCCTGAACTCGGCTCTTCTACAGACTCAACCCCGATGCACGCCGGGACACGTAGTTCTTGTTACATATTAGCCCGGCAGCACACCTCCGGCCTAACGTAGCCGCGCCCTCCCCCTCCCCATGCATGGTGGGAGTTTTAGTCCTTTACCACCCGACCGCCTACAACTCCCATCAGGCCGTGTTAAAGAGAACGTTTTTGTCCTGCTAGCCATAGTTTCGGGGCGATTTTCAGTTGTAAAGGTTAAAAATTAAGACGAGAGGGCATACAAAATAAAACATCCACAGCGGGGAAAGTACGCAGCATAGGATGTTGCCAATAAAACATATGCAAACACACAACCTAATCTTAATATATAAATATAGATTAACAACCAATAGTTCAAAATCACGAATCGTGCCTTCAAATCATGTGCATTCACTTTAAAATGTTAAGATTAAATTTGTGACTTGTTCTTTGCTTTCTGGTTTCTGAGCCCATAGAGTATGCTCAGTCACATTTTCAAGCTTTTCTCCACAACCATAATAGCTCGTAAAAAATTTTTTTAAGTGAAAGTTGATATTCTCTTGTAATCATTTTACTCCAGGAGCCCAGGCTCAAAGAAAAATCCAAACTAGCAAGAGATTCACAAAAATGGTGAGAACTGAAAACAGTGTAAATAAAAGCATTGATATTCTCTTGTAATCATTTTACTCCAGGAGCTCAGGCTCAAAGAAAAATCCAAACTAGCAAGAGATTCACAAAAATGGTGAGAACTGAAAACAGTGTAAATAAATAAAAAGTGTGGTACCATTAAAATATAATTAAATTATTAAACAGTTACATGCATATGTATCAAGTATCAGAGGGGCAGCTGTGTTAGTCTGAATCTGCATAAAGAACGTGAAGTCCTATGGCACCTTATACACTGACAGATTTATTGGAGCATAAGCTTTCGTGGGCAAAGACCCACTTCGACATGCATCTGACTTCGCATTGTTTATGCATATGTATATTTATGTACATTCAATAGACACAGATATAAAGAAGTTTATGAACTCTAAAATATAATATACATAAAGATAAAATACATGTATAGCTCTGAGTCTGCTTATGCAAACATATGAGTCCACCACCAGTATATATAGCCCCAGTTCAGTGAAGGAGCTCTGTGCAGGAAGGACCAGGTCCTAACTTTCCTCACATGAGTAGTTCCATTGAAGTAAACAATACAGTTATTCACTTATGTAAAAGTTTGCATGAATTCTGACCCATTATTTAACCTGTTTCTCACCTAGCACACTTTTGAGAGCTATTAAAATAACTTAATGAATAATAAATAATTGTGCGTGTGTGAATCAAAACAATGAAATAATATATTAAAAGGCAGTACAGCTCCAATGTCATTCACTTAGCTGGTGCAGAACTGGATTTTTAAATTCCTTTTATCTAGTCTAATTAAATACCTGATCCTACAGGACCACTCACATTGGCAATCTTATTGTTTTACTCATGAAAACAGTCCCATTGAAGTCAGCTAACTAGACTAAGCAGGATTTGTTGCTGTACAATTTCCACTTATTATTAATATTGATAGTTATAGCAATAAATGGGCTTTTAATCCTGTTTGCTGAGCCTTACAGATGTATAAGTCATTGTATAAGTTATTTTAAACACACTGTTAATAAGATAATATATTAAATATAGAACAAGCTATATATATATAGCCATGAACTATAAATAAATAATACTGTTTGCAACAGTGGGTGCAAAAACCCACTCACTTTTAATTATGCTGTGACCAAAAAATAACCTCAGGGCTAATAACCAAATACATTAAAATAACATCACAGCTGAAACGGCCCAGGATCGCCCCGTGCTTTGCAATGGAGCTCAGAGACCGGCCAGATTCATGGCAGGTGGGGGTCAGAAGCAGGTCCCCCTGCTGCCAAGGATCGGTTTATCGGAAAGGGACTGCTTCTGCCTGAGCTCGGGGCTGAGATAGTTCCATCCCTAGGAGCGGGAATGGATTAGCTGGGTCTGGAAACATGGCCTCTTCAGAGCAGGCAGAGCAGCCCAGCCAGGTAAACGGGGCCGGAGCCGTCTCCTCGCACGGAGGAGGCGGGGGTGGGGGTTTGTGCCTTGCACCCCGGGAGGGGCTTGTGCGTCCTGCCCCACTGACTGACCCCCCCCATGGGGGAGGGGTGTGTGGACTCTGCCCCCGCCCTGTGAGGAGGGGCGTGTGCCCCTACATGACTCTCCATGGGGAGGGGCGTGTGCTCCCTGCCCCACTGTCTAGTCCCCACATGGGGATGGGAGTGTGCCCCAGCCATCCCTGTAATCCTTTCTGGGGATGGCAGTATGCACCCTGTCCCCTGTGCGCTCCCTATGGGGAGGGATGTGTGTGTGTCATGGATCCCCCTTGCCTGTACTTTGCCCATCCCATGGGGGTTTGCATGTACGTGTCTGCATCAAGGTCCCCTTTTCCCCTCCCCAGCCTGTGCCCTTTTCCTGCCCAGCTATGGGTTAGAAAAATGCATTGTTTCTCTTTTTCCAGCTGGTGAGGCCGAAGCCCTGTAAGGGTACGTCTACACTGCAACGTTATTTCGGGATACCAGCGTATCCCGAAATAGCTATCCTGTGTCTCAACAGCAAGTCCATTATTTTGGGCTCTCTATTCCGACATCCCTGTAAACCTCATTCTACGAGGAGTAAGGAATGTTTTGGAATAGCGCTTTATTTTGAAATTTGGCAGTGTGGAGCCAAACGCCAAATGATGAAATAAGCTTTTTTGAAATAGCATTGAAATAAGATATGCAATTTGAGCATCTTATTTTGAGTTACAATGCGGTGTAGATGCACCCTAAGTGATTCCCTTCCCATCATATGAAACCTTGGTCTACCTTCATGCTGACTAGGGAGGGAGTCACCTTATTTGGCTGACGTGTGTTTTTTCCAGTTTGTCTGGACTAGTAGGCAGGGGACATACACTATGCTGTTACTGCTAACCATAGATTCTGGGCCTCTATGTGCTTTAGTAGGAACTGATATAAGAGGTACAATACACTATAATGACCAAATGCAGATCTAAATGGAAGAGACATTCAGGCCAGGCCCCCAGACAATTCATGAGTTTTTATATCTCCCTTTTTAGGTAAAATATAGTCGGGGAGAGAAGGGAGATCAGACTAATTTCAGATGGGATTTGGAATGAGTTAGACAGTCAGTGAGGTACTGTAACATGTAATAATGGCAGGTGTGGCAAAGAAGAAGGCTCTTGCACCAACTGTGTAAAGAATATCACAGTGATGAGTATAACGTAAGTGCCTTGTTAGATAGTCTTAGTCTACCTGTCAAATTTAGATCAACCTAACTACACCCTTGAGCGCCATAGTTAAGCCGACCTAACCCTTGATGGAGATGCACCTAGGTCAACAGAACAATGTATCTAGCTTCTGACATCTGGGGAGGTGGATTGCCTGCTATGACATTCTGGAATGCAATCCAGAGCAGTGAGGGGCCCTGTGAACTTGGGTGCTTTGCAAAGCTGCATTGCTGTTGCTCTCACACACTGGGCCATTGATAAACAGCCTTCCTGCATACAGATAACACTCTGCATGTTTGTGTATAGATGTAGCCTGCCAGTCAATCACACTTTGGTTTCTACCAGCCTTGGTTACCACTTGCATGGTGACCCCAACACACTCTCAATCCCTTTTTTCCCCCATGTGTTCTGCATTGTCCAGCCCTCTCCTGGGCAATTCAGATATATTAGGTGCATTGCCCCTCTAGTCTATGGGGATCAATATACCATAAATGGTGTTACCCGCTCACCTAAAACATGGGTTTGTTTTGAATAAAGAATAAATCAAGTTTAAAAGAAATTAGGTTTTAAGTTAATACAAGTATAAAACATTTGAGTCAGAAATGGTTATGAGAGGGGAAAAAAGATAAAATACTTCCCTTTACTAAACTTAACAAACAAGGCTTGGATCAAGATAAAAATTCTTACCACATTTATTTATTTAAAATCTTTTTGCCCCAACTCACTATTTAAAATATTCTAGGAGGCTTACAAAAATGTTTAAAACACAATACAAATATATAAAAATTAAAATACGATTGCATCGTAGCAGCACTTTGATTGGATGCAGAGGGAGTACATGGCGCTGGCAATGTTGTGTGCAGTCGCATACGTTACTTCACGTGCCCTTGCTTTATGTATGTGTCACTTCAGTAATATCAGTAGGGGAAAAACAATGTGGCTGGAGGAAGCCAGTGGAATCTCACAACCCCGCAACGGTAAACAAAATGTTTCGCAGGCCACACTTAGAACCCTGGTAGGCTGCAGGTTGCCCAACACTGAACTATCAGGACAGGATCTCTCTGAAAATCCAAAGGCTGCTTTTTAATGTGCTTAGGTCAGAAAGAGTGATGGATCAGAAGAGAGAACTTGGGATGTTTTTGGCCCTTACTTTTGTAGTTCAGTTACACTTTGAAAAGCATTTTCCTTAGGGTTACCCCTAGATGTCACTTGTGAGGATAGAGTCAAGGAATCTGATGGTGAAAGGTGGTCATGCTGCTGTTTGCTAAGATGCAAATCTGTTTGTTCCTGTCCCCCTCCCTTGCCAAAGAATTGCCACTTGACAGGAGATTGCCCATCAGATTTGATGACACTTGGCTAGGGGCATCAGCTCGTCCTTAGTCTTTGAAAAATATGTTTACCCACTCCCCAGACTTGTCTGGTAAACACGCTCCCATAATGATTTCAGCTTACATTTGTAACTTTACATATAATGTTGATACATACACTGATAGTGTAGGCTAGAGGTGGGGAACCTCAGGCCCGGAGGCTGGATGTGGCTCCTGACTTGTCTGGATCCAGCCCCTGAGACTCATGCCCCCTCCCCCAGCATTGGGGAGCCTGCGCTGGGTCCCCCTAAACCAGGGGTGGGCAAAAGGGCCTCTGTGGGCTGGATCCAGCCCGCCAAGTGGGTGGATCTGGCCCGCAGAGGCCCTGCTTCTCCCCTGCCCCCCCCCCCCCGGCCAATTAGAGCCTGGGGGTGGTGGAGCGCCCGAAGCCTTCTCTGCTCTGCCCCCGCCCTGCCAGCACGCAATTGGCCTGGGGAGCACGCAAAGCCTCTTCCTGCCCTGCCAGGAGCACGTGGCGCTTTGAAGTATCATGTGCTGTTTGCAGGGTGGGGAGGAGGGGGGGAAGTTGAGGCTTCGTGCACTCCCCCACCTCCAGGCCAATCAGGCCCTGGGGGTGGGGGAGCTGCATAAAGCTTCCTTCGCTCTGCCCCGGCCCTGCAAAGAGCCCACGGCACTTTAAAGTGCCACGTGCTCCTGGCAGGGCAGGAGGAGGCTTCCCGTGCTCCCCTACCCCCAGGCCCTGATTGGCCTGGGGTTGGGGGAGTATGCCAAGCCTCTTCCAGAGCATGGGTGCGTAGTGAGAATGGGGGGCAAACAGACTCCCCTATCCCTAGACGAATCATGGTCTGGGGGTGGTGTAGTCCCGTGCCTTCCCATTTAGGCCCTGTCCCTTCCTGTTTAGGCCCCTCCCCTTTCGGGGTGGCCTGGGGTTACTTCGAAAATTTTTGAAGTGGCCGGCCCCTAGGCAAAAATTATTGCCCACCCCTGCCCTACACTCTGGTGTGCAAGAGGAATATGGAGAGTGTCTTTCTCCTTCTCAATCAAGACCGTGTCAATGAGGGTGTGGCTTTTTTCCCCTTCTCACTTGTTTGTGGCCCCTGACTGATTTTTCTGTGGGTCATTGGCCCCCAACCCAAAAATTGTTCCCCACTTCTAGTGTAGACATTCCCTTGTGGAGAGGGGAGTAGGGACCACAATGCCTGTGAGGTTGGCTGGAGCGAGCCCTAGGAGGGTATTAAAAACTAAGGGAAAATAATCTGATTAGTCTGAATCCTTAAATGAATGTGGGAATCCTGAGTATATGCAGTATATAGCTGTTCTAAATGTGTGCAGTTCTGCATATGAAGAGGGGAAAGGGAACTATGAAGGCTTGGGTAAAATTTCAGCAGCAGGAAGGAAAATGATGACATTAATATCTGCCTCCAAGTCTGACCATGGTCTCCTAGGTCTTGTCCACATATAAACTTGGACTTCTTTACTAAACCAATGCAAACCCTTGTATGGATACTCTTTTTTGGTTTGAGAATGGCTAATTTGGTTTAGTTTAAATTGGTTGGAAGTAGGTTTAAAATGAACTTTGAAGCTGCTAGTAATTAATACAAATAAAAAGCTGGGAATGGAAGAAAACTGAAAAGGGAAACAAAGGCACACAAGGAGAATTCTCTGACCAGCTGAAATAAGGACAATAAGAAGGCATTTTTAAGTATTATGAACAAAAAAGAATACTAACAATGGTATGGTCCATTACTAAATGGAAATGCAAGTGATCAATAATAATGAAGAAAAGGCAGAAAAGTTCAATAAATAATTCTGTTCCACATTTAGGAAAGAAACAGATGATGAAGTCATATCACATGATAACAGTCTTTCCATTCCACTGGTCTCTTAGGAGGATGTTTAACAGCAGCTACTGAAGTTAGATGTTTTTAAACCAGCAGGTCTGGGTAACTTGAATATAAGAGTAGTAAAAGGTTAGCTGAGTTAATGTTGATTTTCAATAAGTCTTGGAAAATCAGGAAAGTTCCAAGACTGGAAGAAAGCAACTGTTGTACCAATATGTAAAAGGGGTAAACAGTATGACCCAGTAATTATACACCTGTCAATCTGACATTGATTCAAGGCATGATAATGGAGCAGCTGATATAGAATTTGATTAATAAAGTATTAAAGGAGTGTAATGCCAATCAACATGGGTTCATGGAAAATGGATCCTATCAAACTAACTTAATATGTTGGTTGATGAAGCTAATAGTATTGATGTAATATACTTAGACTTCTGTAAGGCATTTGACTTGGACCTACATGACATTTGATTAAAAAACTAGAACATTACAGAATTAATATGGATTAAAAGCTGGTTAACAGTTAGATCTCAACATGTAACTGCAAATGAGGACTCATCAAACAGGTGTGAATCTAGTGGAGTCCTGCAGGGCTTAGTTCTTGGCCTTACACACATTAACCTTTTTATTAATGATCTCTCAGTGCTGCCTGCCCTGTTGCCTCTAGCCCTCCAGCCCTGGCTGGGGCTACCTCCCCAACCGCATCAACCCCAGACGGGGGCCATCTCCGCTGCCCCCAGCCCTGTCCAGGACTGTGTGCCTGACATTCAGCCCTGCTGCCTCCAGGCCCGGCTGGGGCTGTGCTCCCTGCTGTCAGCCCTGACTAGGGCTGTGTTTCCCACTATGCCAGCCCTAACCGGGGCTGTGTTTCCCGCCGCACCAGCCCCAAGCGGGACTGTGCTCCCCACCATGCTGACCCCAGGTGGGGCTGTGCTCCTCACTGTGCTGGCCTCACTGGGGCTGCACTTCCCATTGCCAGCCCAGCCCGGCTGCGCTTCTGAACCTGGCCAGCTGGGGCTTTCTGTTTCAACAATATCTATGGTCCTACTGGACCACAGATGTCACCAGACCAGAGAATCCCAGATTTTAGAGGTTCAGCCTGTGGCAAAGAAAGGTATAACATGATCCAATGAGTGGAAGTTGAAGCTAGACAAATTCAGATTGAAAATAAGGAGCACATTTTTAACAGTGAGGATAACTAAACATTGGAGCTGATTACCAAAGCTTGTAGAGGATTTTCCATTGCTGATAATTTTTAAAGCAAGAAGGGATGTTTTTCTAAAAGATTTGCTCTAGGCATTATTTTGTGAAATTCTCTGGCCTGTGCACTATAGAAAATTAGACTAGATAATTGCACTGGTTTCACTTGACTGTTCATGCAGAGGTTTGCACTGGTTTAGCTGCATTATTTTAAACTCAGACCTTTGCTTGAACCAATGCAGATCTCCACGTGGGCCAGCCCCGAGGTAATGCTAGCAGGTTAGGGAGGGATTTGCTGAACTTTCATCTTTGCACTGGCCAACCAATCTTGGTGGTACTTTTTAGCACAAGCATTCTGAGCCCTTCTTCCTCCAATGGATGGACATCTCAGCAGAATGAAAATTTGGGAAAGATTGTAACTGATCTGTGGGTCACCTGGGAAATTTGCAAGGTGTTAGCTTTAAACCTTGTTGAAAGGAATGTGATAAATTGAAGTGCCACTTTGAAAGTCTGGTTGTCTGCGTAGTCAAGATTTTTGTGAATTGCCCTTGGAGAGGGACAAGGGAGTTATGTACACTGTCATCTTAACCCATCCCTCTTGAGACTTTCTGTTAGTTATTCAGAGCTGCAGTGCCTCAAAAGAAGGTTTGATATTTGAAAATGGAAACTTCTCCCTGTCTCAGTTTCCCAGTGTGAAAAATGGGGATGGTAATGGTTAACTGGTTCACAGGGTGTCAGCATATGTAAAGAGCTGAATGGTGTTATTACTTGGTCTGCTTTCTTTCTGTCAAGAAGAGTTTGAGAGAGGGCAGAATATTCCTTTCTCTGGCACATGCTGCTGAAGAGTAATTGTTCCACATTAGGGCAATTATTGTCTGTTTAATTGCATTGGGGAGGAGGGAAATAGATTCTCTGGATGGGCTGGAATAACTGTCTTGCTGCCTGTAGTCTGTGAGGGAGGAAGGGGCTGGCTAACCCTTTTCTTGCTGGACTCCACTGCAGGCTGTGTG
Organism: Pelodiscus sinensis; assembly: GCF_052426305.1. Lineage (NCBI taxonomy): Eukaryota > Metazoa > Chordata > Testudines > Trionychidae > Pelodiscus > Pelodiscus sinensis. The sequence goes on from NC_143075.1 coordinate 13,995,037, forward strand.
GAATTGTGGACATCCCAGGCAGTCACACCCCTTCAGGTGACACAGCTGATACATAGGGCAGCCAGATGTATGTTGCCCCAGGTGTGTGGCAACACTGGAGTGTGGTTAAAGAGCAGCTGCTGAGGTGTGGTAGTCTTTGAAACGATGCTCTACTTTGGAAAAATCCTGCTTGCGTGTGATATTTTCTCCCTCTCCTTGCTGTGCACCCAAGTGGAAATTAAATAGGACCATTGTTGCTTTCCACATCCATCAACTCTGGCTGCTGACTTCCCAACCTGGAGTCCTCTGTCTGTGACATTGTTAACATTTCCAGTGCAGTGAATTGAATCCCCTCACAAGGCTTTTTCCTGTGAGGTGCCAAGTGCCCTCCCCTTGCATTGATCTCAGTGGGCTTTGAGAGCACCAGCAATTTGTAGTGTTGGTTAGAAACATGGAGTGAAGCCTCCAAGAGAGCAATAGTCAGTGGGGGGCTGGACTCTTATGGGAGATATTTTTAAGCTAAAAAAAGTCTTAAGAGATTTCTCTACCAATATGACTAATGCAGAGTCCAATCCAACTCTCATTGAAGTTGGTGGGAACATCAGATCCTTAAATTGAAGCTGAAAGAATTTTAAAAAATCATTTACTTTTCCCCATTGATGCTGTTTATTTCAACATAATACTCCACACCCTCATGTTGAACTGTCACCACTAGGGATGTAAAGGACTAGTCGACTATTTGACTATCCGATAAGTAAATGCTTATCGAATACTCAACAGGATAGATGACTAGTCACTCCCCCACCCTTGCTGCCTCTATTAAATAGAGGCAGCAAAGAGGATGGGGGAAAAGAGGAGGGTACTTACAAAAGGCAGTGCCACATGGAGCCCAAGGTCAGCTGGAGTCAACTAGTCCTTAATATCCTTACTCCACGCAGTGTACCAACTTTGAAATGCAGAAGAGCCCCCACTGGGGCTCTTGTATATTTCAAAGGCGGAATGTGGAAGAGCTTATCTACTAGTCAAGTAGTCAATGGAAATTCCATCGACTATTCGACTAGTAAATTAATCGCTAATTACATCCCTAATCACCACCTCCTGTGGTCTATTAATGCAGGTTGAACCTCTCTAGTCCAGAACCTGACCGGTTCCGAACGAGAGAATTTTCTGGGAGGTCAGTATTGTCTAGTAGCATTACCAACACTTTCACTGCTTACTGAACTGTTAGAGAATATATGGGGTAAATTAGAGCTAAATAACAGCAGAGAACACTGACAGCCAGGACTGGTGGCTGTAAACAAACTTTATGGGACTGTGGGAAACTTGGCCATACCCATGAAAAGTTGACATCCTGCTAACTAAAATAATTCTGGGATGATGGATGTTTCTGGATGAGAGAGTTCTGGATTAGAGAGGTTCAACCTATACTTAGTTCTCAGCATGTTTCCTGTTAAAATTTGAATTAGCTTGCATGATAAGAGGAGAACAGTCAGTGTCATTTTGGGGTTATGCTGTGTTTCTATTTGGTTTCATTTTCTGATTCTCATGAATTGGTATATTGCTACCCTCTTTTGGTACCAAACATTGCAGGGTGATGCTGGAATCCATACATATGTGTTTTAATTGATATAGTGATATTTGCTGTTTAAAAATACCATAACAATTTCTATTGGGGTTTGTAAAAGATTTTTTTTTTAACTAAATATGCTTTTGATGCATTTTAGACTCATAGATATTGACAGTGCCTTCTATAAGAAATCAAATAACAATAAAGGTATTGCTTTTCTGTGAATGTTCCTAACAATAAAATCTGGGGAAGAATAGAGAAACAGAGCAAAGTGATGAGTGGGACAGTTTTTAAAGATCAGTTTTCCTTGGGCATCAGCTTTTCTGTTAATTCTAAACTCTATGGCAATATACTTGATGACTCAAGCTTAGCAAGCCACCCATCCTGGCCTCTGATATTTTTAGTAAAGTCTGAATCTCGATACCACTGGAAAACCTAGAATTTCTTTTAAAAGAGTTAGCAGTGTTGCTTTTGGGTTGGATAACAATATTTTAATTTTTCCAAGCCACTTGGTTTGGGACACAAATGACACCTAATTAGCTGTATAATGACACAGAGAAGTTGAGACTCCTGTCACCCGGAAGTTAGCATGTAGTATGTCTTTGCGCGTGAGAAAAAGATTGAAAACTATGGAGCTGCTGCCTGAGTGGCTGTGACATTCCCCAGGGTGCAATCTGGACTATTGAACAACTGTGGTCCCTTAATTCTCAAGCATGGGGTCCCTTTTACACTGCTATGCTGTCATGACAGCCTTACTTGGCCTGCTCACACAGCCTTCAGAATGCAAATTCACGCCCAGCTACATAAATGAGTATTCTGAATATCCACTCATTCATAAAATTATACACAAGGAGATACCTGCAAATTCATATTCCCAGTCTTGTGCCCCACCAAAAAATGGGTCTTGTGCTTTCCAGCACATTACTGAACTATTCAAGCTCCGAGACAGCCTGTCATTTCATCAAAGGATATATGCACCAGCCTTGCTTATCCCAAGTGGAGCTTCCCACACACTTTAATCCAAACATATTGGTTACGATTAGGGATGTAAAATCCCATTTACTTAGTTAACTGGTTAAACATTATGTTTAACCAGTTAGCTGATAAAATGGGGTGAATGGGGCATTGCTCTAGCTCAGATGTGCTGGAGGGCCCCCTGGAACCTGCTGCAGCTGGAGCACTCCTAACCATGACACAGATAGGGGCTGCTTCATCTGGGTTGGAGCATCTCTGCCTGCAACAGGCAGGTGGCTGCTCCAGACCGCACTAGCTAATTGTAACTGGTAAGCCTCACCCATTCACATCCCTAGTTATGATAAAGCAATAAGATAAGTTTATTAACTACAAAAAGATTGTAATTACAAGTAATAATGCATCAAAGTTGAGATTGTTTGCAAAAGAAATAAGAGTAATAGTCAACTTGATACCTGATTTGACAAGCTCAGTGATGTAAAAGCAAAGATTTTGTCTCACCATATTCTGTTGTAAATTTCACAGGCTGGGTCTCTTTGCAGCATAGGATCACTCCTCCCTTAGTTCAGTTCTTTGAGAGTTGTTGAGGTTATGAGCAGAAAGACGGGAGGAGGAGAGATAAAATCAAGTGCTTTGACAGCTGCAGAAACTTAATTTCTCTAACTGTTTCAGAGGCAATATCAAGGCAAGCTTACCCCAAATTTCCAGTGTCTCTGGCTGTGTTTATCCTCTGGCCTTTCTGCTGGGACTACAATAAGAGGTGGGGTGTTTTGTGATGTAGATATCTGAACTCTACATCCAGCTTCCTGGTCAGTTATCCCATGGCAGCAATTTATGTCTCAGCCGGTGAACTGGAGAAGAAATGCTCTGTGTTGCGTGAGAACAGTTCCCTTACTTTTTAATTGTCCCTTGAGTTTCCTGTGTTTGGAGTCTTTACTGCAAGGGAGATGCCTCATCTCCCTCTACATTAAAAAGGGTTGTAAACATGGCTGATACAATCGAAATGCCATAAATAACTTGTAAGTCAGATGCATATGGTCAGTCTCTTTGAAGGCAGCTCTCAATCAGAGTGCTTCAGTATTTGTCCTATGAGTATTCAGGATCCAAATTCCTATTGATAAGTGTAATGTATGGATTCCCACAGTAACCTGCACTTTATATGGAGGAGTTAATCATTGCAAATCCAGCATCAGACCACTTCCAGGAATAGCCAAATGGTCCACATATGCGGAGTGAGTTTACAGCAAATATTGGTTAGACTCCAGAGGGAAGTGCATATGGACATATTAAGGACACTGGTGGAATATCCCACAGTTGTGCAATTGGCATCAGGGAAGTAGGTTCCTTTCTGCGTTTTTCTGCTGATTTTCTCTGTGATCTTAGGGCAATTCTCGTCTCAGTTTCCATATCTGCAAAATAGGAATAATGAATACTAGCAAAATTGATTTGAATTCCTTGGAAAGGGCTACAGAAGGGCCAAGCACGCTTATTCTGAATAACCAGTTTTTGTAGACAGAAGATCTGTGGAATAGTGGCACAGAGGAGTAATGCTCCACAAATGGCTCCATACACACATGTAGCTTTTAGGGTTTCATGAAGAGTTTTATCCATGTGCCTTTTGCTCTGCTTGTTCTCAGAAATTATGATCCAAACCCCACTGAAGTCAGTTAGCTTGAGTGGGCTTTGAGTCAGAACCTGAGACAGCACAATGTTAATCACAAGAGGGCTCTTCCTGTGGCCCTTAAGTACACCAGGTGCTGGAGGGAGAGTATGGGGAGAAGAGGTACAAGTGTGCCAAACAAAGTCCTGGAGACCTTGTGGCCTTGATGCATTGTGTGATGTGGGGAGATGGCCTCAGGGCTCTGTGCCCCAGTTATTTTGTAGTTTATAGATTTCCTTTGAGTAAGGCCTTGCCTATACTTCAAAGTTTAAAGCACAGCCATGGCAACACAGTCAGGGCAGCAATGCTAGGAGAGAGAGCTCTCCCAGCACTCTAGGTTAACCATCTTCACAACACAAGTAGCCAACAATGCTTGGAATGTAGCTCCACCACACTTTGATATTCTGCTCTCTAGGTTCCCTTTCCGGAAAGCCTCCTCCTGACTATAACCATTTGGACACCAGAATTTCCCTGAAAACCAGCCAAGCTATGGAATATTTACTATGAGGCATGCAGACGTCCTCAGTCTCCACTGAGTTAACCTACTCTGATATCTAAATAAACCACACAAACTGTATTTTTCTTTTATTGTCTAGATTTTCCTCACACTTTTATAGGAGAGGCCTTGAGATCACATGGATGCTTGCTCTGACCCTGCTATAAAATCTTGAAGGCATGGGTTCACGTAAGAGGGAGTGAATGTGAGGCCCATGGAAGACCTTGTGGCAGGGGAGATAGTGTCTCTCTTAGTAGCCTGGGAGATGGGTTCATGCACTTTAGTAGTTGGACACCTTTGTCTTGGTACCTTGCAATACAGTCTCCTGCACTTGTATAGAGAGGTACTGCGACCTGCAATACCAGGACCTATATTATATATTTGAGTCCTGCTTGTGATGCAAGTATGACTGGGAGCATTGAGGTTGCAGTAGTGAATTACTAGTGCCCTCTTGTGGTAAATGCTTGTTCCAGTGCCTTATTTTTATTATAGGGAACACTTGAGATGCTTAGGAGGTATAATATGGTGTATAACAAGGGCAGGGAATCTTTATTTTGCCTGGGGGCTGACCCACAGAAAAATCAGTCAGGGGCCACCCACAAGTGAGAAGCAAAAAAATAAACAAAAAAGCAAACCCCTCAGTGACCCTCAGGTTTGATCTGAGGAAGTGGGTCTGACCCACGAAAGCTCATCATCTAATAAACCATCTTGTTAGTCTTTAAAGTGCTACATAGTCCTGTATTTTGTTCCCTTACTGAGAAAGACACTCCCCAATTCCCCTCACACCCCAGAGCCTAGGCGGCTCAGGCTAGTAGATTTTATATCCTCCAGCCCTGCGGTAGGGCGGTTGGAGCACCAGGGTGGGCTCCCAATTGCTGAGGGAGGCCCCAAGCCTCGGGGGACGGATCCAGGCAAGTTGGGGGCTGGATTCGGCCCCCGGGCCTGAGGTTTTATGAGCATGAGTCAGACAGCATGGGAGGAGAGGGTGTCTCTCAGGCCTATTTTATACTGTATGGTTAAATCAACATAAGCTGCCTTGTGTCAGTCTAGCTGTGGAAGTGTCTTTATTTGAATTTGTCTACCACCAACTTAAGTGTCTTTCATTGCCGATTCAGTAACACCACCTGCCCGAGCAGCATAGAGTAATGGGCAACGTAATTATATCAATGCAGTATCATTGCAGGCTACTATTATCGACTTTCAGGAGCCATCCCACAATGCCCCACACTGACAATACAATTGATATGTATTGATACGATACTGGTGAGGACATACACTGCTGTCACAAGGAGCTAAATGTGCGCACTCAGGCAATTAAATAACTCTGGTGGCTGTGTGCTGATGTAAGGTGGGTCAACAAAATTTGGTTGTGCAGATATGGCGTGAGACTTTGTGGTGTTACTTGACGATTTGAGCCGAGGATTTTGCACACATACAAAAGTCTAACTTGTGCCAAGAAAAGGGGCTTCTGTGCAGTAAACTAGTTGCGATATTTTGTGCTGGTCTTTGATACATTGGTGTTGGATCAAGTTATTTCTGCTCTTGGACTGGTGAGGAAGTCATCAAGGATAAAGTGTGGTCTGAGCCTGAAAGTTAGGATCTCCTGAGTTTTAAATCCAGCTTAATCATTGCTTCAGGTCACATAGCATGTCAACTATCTTCACCTCTCTGTGTTTCCATTTCCACATCTGTAATACAAGAGTGACAATTCCAAGCTCTTTGGGAGTTGTGAGCTTAACTGTATTTCTAAGATGCCTCTTATCTTGGTGAAGTGTAAAGCTCTTTGGAAATGGAAACTCCCATATAAGTGTTAAATATGATTCATAATTCAGCTCCCTGTTGATAAGCAGAACGCGGAATATATAGTGTTTGGTTTTTGAAACATAATGATTAAATTTCCTAATATTTTTTCACTGGTTTAAAACAAATACAACTCCTTTTTTTGCTATGTGGCTAGCTATCGTTAGAGAGTTGCTGTGAGGCCTAATTAATTAATTAATATGAATTAGTTTGAAATCATTGGATAAAAGATGCTAAAGAAATACAAAACATCATTGGATCCCATAGATGGGACATCCCCAGCTTCATACCAAATTCAGTCTTTCTGCACAGGACGATAAAACTCTGGACCAGAGAGATGTACCTTTGAACTAGGGCAATGAAGGACTAGTCTACTATCCAATAAGCAAATACTTATCAGATAGTCAACAAGCTTATCAACTAGTCGCTCCCCCCCCAGAAACAGGCAGCAAGGAGTGGGGGAAGAAGGGGATACTTCAAAGTGGCAGCGCTGCGTGGAGCCTGGTTCCATGCAGCGCTGCTGCTTTGAGACCCTGCCACGGGAGCCCGGCATCAGGCTTCTCCTGGCATTTCAAAGTGACAGTGCCACTCAGAACCCAGGATCAGCTGAGGACTGATCCTGGGCTCCATGCGATGTTGCCACTTTGAAACACTAGAGGAGCCTGATGCCAGGCTCCTGCAGCATTTCAAAGCATCAGCGCCATATGGAGCCCAGGACTCCCCAGCTGATCCCAGGCTCCATGCAGCGCTGCTGCTTTGAAACTCTGGGAGAAGCCTGATGCTGGGCTCCCACAGCGAAGTTTCAAAATGGCAGTGCTGCACAGAGCCCAGAGTCAGCAAGGAGTCTCCTGTTGATCCCAGACTCCAGTGGTGCTTTTGCCTTTGAAGTGTAGCAACAGCCCTAGCTGTTTCTACACTTGAAAGGTGGAGACGCCCTGTCGAATAGTCGATACAAAATGCATCAACTATTCAATTAGTCAATTACCCGCAATTTAACATCCCTACTTTGAACTCCGTTTAATAACAATACTTTGGACTTCTGTAACAAATTCTTCCCCTGTGGAACTCAAAGCCATTTGCAAACATTAAGCCCTGGAGATGGGTGATTTGTTATCCTCCGTAGGCATGTAAAAAACCCGAGGCACAGAAAGGGGAAATGGCCTGCCCAGGATCACACGGAAAGTCCAGTGGTGAAGTCAGAAATGTACACATATTGATTTCCAGTACAGATGTAAAAGTGTAACCATTTAAATGATTAACCGATAAACATCAGCTTATCAGTTTCTGGTACAGTTACACGCCGGCTCCCCGGAAGTGGGGCCAGCTGGGGAGCCAGTTTCACTGTGGGCTTTGCAATGTAAAGCTTACATACGGGATTTTTAGCGGTTGCATGGTTACACTTTTAAACGATTTTTTACATCCCTACTTTCCAGTCTCACATTCTGTCTACTATATCATGCCATTTACTTCTGAAGTGTAATTATCCAGTATGTTTCTTTCAAAATGGCACGCATGATCTATCTTTCAGGGGTTTCTTTGACTCATAGTAACTAATGGCTCCTTAGAGGTGCTGAGCACTTGCATCTTCCAATGGATTACACTGAAGCTGCAGGAGCTCTGCATCTCTGATGTCCAGGCTTTTGGGTCACATGTGATCTGTGGTCCATGAAAGAGCTGCTATTCATGTCGTTGCTCATATTTTCTAGAACAGCCATGGCCAACCCACGGCTCGTGAGCCATATGCAGCTTTTCCTCCCTCCCCTTCAAGTGTGGCTTGCAAAGCCTCCCCTGTGGCTCGCAAAGCTGCCCCTGCGCCCCTAGAAATAGCCCCCGGTTCCCTGTGCTCACCGGGTGCTGGGGAGCCGTCTGGTGCGGCGAAGCCAAATGGTGTTGGCAAGATGGCACCGACCAATGGGAACCTGATGTGGCCAAAAAGCCAACCTGAGGTTTTTTTAAAGGGGGCAGTGTCCTTTTTTTTTTTTTTTTTTTTTTTTTTTTTTTTGCTTGACAACATTTTTCCCCCAGCTCTTTGCACTATATGCACAACTGTTTTGGCTCTTTGCCCGTAATGGGTTGGCCACCCCTGTGCTAGAAGATCCTCGTCCAATACTGTGGGGCCTTAACGTAAAAGTATTTTCAGAGGTGTCCATCAGGTGGCACTGTAACCTCACTCTTATTTTCCCTTTACTTTGCAGACGGGCTCTTCTCCTGGAACTGAGAATGCAGTGTCTCGGGAGCCACTGGTGAGTTCCTCGATATGCAGAGTATCATTTCCTTTCAAACTATTAAACTCCTTTTATGAATTGCTCTCTTAGTTGCACCATTTTGCATGAGCACTTCCTCTCATAAGTGCACGTGCTAAGAGAAAAGGTCTAAACCATTCATGCTGCCCTGCTAGTGACCTCTGAATTCTAATCTTTGCCTATCACCTCCTCCTTTCCAGGGGTTAGTTGTGGGTCAGTCAGTCCTCCTTGCTTATCTGAGCCTTGGGCTGTCTTTGAGCAGAAACTGCTTTTCCTAAATGTGCGTAGTGTGCGCTCTTGATCAGTGTGTATTAGGATATATCTACACTAAAAAGTTTTGTCAGAAAAACGTCTGTTTTTCTGACAAAAGCTGTTATTTCCACACTGCAATCGTGTTCTTCCAAAAGTAAATCAAAAGAAGAGGGGTTTTTCTGGCGTTGGTAATCCTCTTTTCTACGAGGAAGAAGCCTTTTTCCGAAAGAGCTCTTTCAGAAAAAGGCATGTATGGACGGGGAAGAGGGAGTTCTTTCGAAAGAAGAGGAAAGAGGAAAAAGCCCAGGTGCCCTGGTGGCCACTCCGTCCATAATAATCACAGCTTAAATGCGAGATAGTGTGGACACTGTCTTTCGAAAAAGCAGATCGCTTTTTTGATGTGCTTTTGTGTGTGGACGCTGTCTTTTGGAAAAAGTTTTTTTGGAAGATCTCTTTTAAAAAAGTACAGGACTATGTAGCACTTTAAAGACTAACAAGATGGTTTATTAGATGATGAGCTTTCGTGGGCCAGACCCACTTCCTCAGATCAAATAGTGGAAGAAAATAGTCACAACCATATATACCAAAGGATACAATTTAAAAAAAAGTGAACACATATGAAAAGGACAAATCACATTTCAGAACAGAAGGGGGATGCCGGGGGAAGGAAGGTAAATGTCTGTGAGCTAATGGTATTAGAGGTGATAATTGGGGAAGCTGTCTTTGTAATGGGTAAGATAGTTAGTGTCTTTGTTGAGACCGACACGCAGAGTGTCGAATTTTAGCATGAATGACAGTTCAGAGGATTCCCTTTCAAGTGCAGATTTAAAAGGCTTCTGGAGCAGGATGCAGGTAATTAAGTTATTGACACAGTGTCCTTTCTGGTTGAAATGACAAGAAACTGTTTTTTCTTTGTGATCCTGTCTAATATCTGTTTTGTGGGCATTGATCCTTTGGCGAAGTGTCCGGTTCTTCTGAAGGAAGCCTGCAGTCTAGACATAGTCTTAGTGAGGAATCTGAATCCATTGAAGAAAACCTCTGAGACATAAGACCTGCAATCCTGAAAGTTACTGTCTAAGAAAACTAACCTGCCAGTTCAGAAACCTCATCCCCAGTTGACTGCATCATGCTCAAATAAGGCAGGAGCGAACTCAGCAGTGGCTGGCAGCAGGTATTGCATGTCATCCAATGTTTTGACTTGTACTGTTTTGAAAAGGGCTCTGAGATTTGTGTGCGTGATGATAACCACGAGAAACCTCATCTTCTTATAGTGCTGTGGTTTGGGAATCGAGCCACCATTTTTCTCTCCTGTATTGCAGCGACTTTATATTACTGTCTCCTGGTTTCTCTACTTCACCTTCTGGCCCAATCAAAATACTGCCAGAATAGTTGCCCCATCTGCTTCTCTAAACAATACATCACCTCTCTCTTTTAAGTCTCTTCACTAGCTTACCCTCAGTGTAGTTTTCAGTGGGAATTCTGAGTGCATGACGAATATGGACCAGGCTCTCTGTCGGTATCATTAAGCTCTGACTGCTTTCTATAAGGGCCCTACATTGGTAACATTAAACCTCTTGCATTTTGGATTCTTTGACTGGAGCATACAGGAAGCTATTTTTTAATGGAAGGAAGCATTTCCTTAGAGATGGTGAGTTAACAAGTGAGGCTAAAGACATATCTTATAGAAGGAATGCTGCTCATGGACTGGTAAATTTGGAAACCTGAGCACAGAAGCCTTGTAATGAATATCCTTCTAGCCTTGTACCGCTGCAAGTGTGCCCTAATTCAGGGATGGGCAGTAATTTTCTCAGCGGGGCCGCTCCACAATTTTGGTAAGTCATTAGGAGACCGCTCAGGCCCTTATAAGGGTAGGGGTTTTCGGTGGAAAGGGCAGGACAGGGGGCTAGAGAGAGAGAGAGACTGTGTGTGTGTGCGTGTGAGAGAGAGAGAGAGAGAGAGAGAGAGAGAAGACTTTGTGGCACAGACTGGGAGAGGGTGTGAGAAATAGACTAGGTGTGTGACAGAGTGTGTGCGCTAGCTGCTGCTGGGTAAGTTTCAGAGAAATGTCATTCATTGTCTCTTTTAAGACAGGGAAAGCTGCCCTGCTCTGTTGTCTTCCCCACTCCCCGGCTCTGCAGAGATGAGGTATATGTGGGGGAAGTGTTTGTCTGAGTGTTTGTACGAGAAAGAGACCTGGCTTCTGGAGAAATCTAAAAAACAGTGCACTGTCTCTTAAATCTCAGTCACTCACCACACTTCAGACTGGAGCAGCTCCATTGTATGTCTCCCTCTCTCCGACCCCTTCTCTTCAGAGATAGGGTACAGAGGATACCCTGACTTTGGCAACCTCCCTACTTCCCCCTCTCAGCCACCTCAGTAGCAAAATGCAGGACATTGTAGCACTTTAAAGACTAACAAGATGGTTTATTAGATGATGAGCTTTCGTGGGCCAGACCCACTTCCACCTCAGTAGGAGAGTCCTGGACCAACTTGGCTGTAGGACAGAGAAAGGTGGGAGGAGGGGCAGCTGAACACACGCTGCTGGCATGCTCTGCTAATCAGCTGAGTGGGCCAGACAGAAATGCTGGGTGGGCTGGATGTGGCCTACGGGCCATACTTTGCCTACCTGTGCCCTAATTGGTTGAAGCTCCCTATGTCAAGATTTACCCTCACTGGTGTCCTGTTGTTTGAGAGTTTTTTCCCAGGAAGCCCAGAAAAACCCTCACAGCTGGCGCTGACACTGGTCTAGAAGTCATTCTCTTTCCAGGTTAACTCTTCCATTACCTACTTTTTAATTAATATCTCTCCTCTTTTTTATATACAGCTACATAAGTGTTCAGAGGAAAGAAAAACACATAGCAGCTATACTTGTGTGGGAGGGTATAGATATAAAATACAAACAACAAAGAACCCCAAATAATGGTGAATTCTGCATGTGCAGTAATCAGAGCCCTGTTGAAAGGTGGAGCCTTTCTCTATATTTTTTAATTAATTTTATATATTAAACTCTCTGAGGCTCTGTCACATTTGCTTAGGAGGCATTATTGCTTAGCTGAGTAGCTGTAGAAGCCTTATTAAATGAACAGTTCAGTTCTGTGAGCTAGATGACTTGCCCCACACTTTCTTCTGCCGCTTCTTCACCCCCACCACAATGTATGTTCCTCCCATGTATCAAATGGGGCTTGGACCCTTGCAATGGCCTTGTAGACCACTGACACCTGTCACAGGCTTGGATGTGCTCTGCACTGCCTCAGTGGGTGCACAGTGGCCATCCTGTAGTTCCTTTCTCCCAGGGACACTTCGACAAAAACAGTGAGCCTTGGATCATGTAACAAAGTCCCCTTCTTGGGGCTGGTTTCATGAGAAAGCATCAGTCTTTTTCCCCCACCTCTCAGCAGGACATATTCAGTCTCTCCCAACCTCTCCCTCTGGGCAAACAGTTCTTCCCTAATATCTCCTTAGGCTGTTCAACACTGAACATAAACTCAAGCCTCCTCAGCTGTTTCCCTGCCCTCTTCCCACTAGCGGGGTAGCGGATTACCATAGCTTCTTTTTGGGTCCCAGGCTCTCTCAATTCCAAGCTGCTTTTCAGTGTCCCTTTTCCAGAGCTCAGCTTCTGTTCTGCCAGCCCTTCACTGATCCTGGGTTGGTGTCTGAAGCTACTTACTGCTGAGCTCCCAGTTCTACTTGTTTCCTTTCCCCACAACTAATTACAATTAAATTCCTTTCCAGAAGGCCTCAAATCCCTTTTGAAACTTCTTTTAAACTGAATTAATTGTCCCACATTAGGGGTTTGCTGGTAAGGCATAGGTGCACTGGTCCTAGTCATCCCTACGGGCCAGTCATCATTTGACAGTGCTAGACTATACAATGTTCACATAAATCCTAATGATTACATGCACACCCTCTCCCCCTTGCAGCCTCTGTATCAGAGGCAGCAAGGGGCAGAGAGGCGAGAGCTGGTGCCAGTGGGGAGCTGGCTTTTAAGCCTGCCCCCTGCATGTGCTGGCTCCCATACAACTGCCTGCCCCCCTGTGCTGCTGCCTCAGATAGAGAGGCAGCAAGACAGGGGGTGAGGTGGGGCAGGCAGGAGCCAGTACACACAGGAGGTTGGGTTTCAAGCCAATTCCCTGTGCGTACTGGCTCCCACGGAGCCACCTGTCCCCCACACTGCTGCCTGTATAACAGAGGCAGGGCAGGCGGAAGTGACAGCCTGTGCTCATCAGGGGCTGACTTAAAAAGTAGCTCCCTGAAAGCACCGGCTCTTGCCTACCTCCCTGCGTGTGAACGTGTAACCGCTAAAAATCCAGTAGTTACATGTTTACACAAATACACATTTGTTAACATCCCTAATAATCAGTAGAAAAAAATGTGGCTGCTGTCCACAAGTGGACTGTGTGTTGGGGGAAAGGGATCTCTGCATCCTGGTGTAGCCCCACTCACTTCAGAATTGATATAAAGCAATGGTAGGAGGAAGCTTGTTTCCATAAACTTGCAGAAGCTAATATTGGAAAATAGAATTGTGACCAAAATGTGCTTAGTACCCCCAACTCCCTTTTACTTCATTGGGGGTGGAGGGTGCTCAGCAATTCACAGGATGGGTCCTCGTTTGAAAGAACAAGAGGAGAGTGCTTTCATAGATATCTATGACAGAAGAAGGAAGAAGGCAGGTATCTTTTGCCAGGTCAGGGAATGCCACTTTAGGATCAAATCCTGCTTGCGTTTTGTGTGCAGCTTGAATGGAGCTAACCAGACACCCAACCCTGCATGGTTCTCAATGCTGCATGCTCTGTACTGAACATCCTGTCCTCCCCTGGTTTCAGCGAGAGAGCAGGCTCAGTGGCAGCCGTTGGTGCTCAGTATCTTGCAAGAGGCAGTCTGCCTTCTGTGCATTCAAGCGAACAGGATATGCATATTCTCTGCTGCATGATGGGCATTTGCAACACAGCATGTCTGGGTTCAGGATGTAAAGGGCTAGTCAACTAGTCGACTGTCCGATAAGCAAATGCTTATTGGATAGTCAACAGGATAGCTGACTAGTTGCTCCCCTCCCCACTTGCTGCCTCTGTCAGATAGAGGCAGCAAAGGGGGGGAGAAGAGAAGGGTACTTAAAGGTGGCAGCGCCACATGGAGCCCAGGGTCAGCTGGGGAGTCCCCAACAGACCCCGGGCTCCGTGTAGTGTGCCAGCTTTGAAATGTACAAGAGCCCCAGTGGAGGTTCTTGTGCAATTCAAAAAGGAAGCACTGCATGGAGCCTGGGGCCAGCGTGGGAGTCTTGAGTCCGTCGCTGACCCCAGGGTCCATGTGGGCGCTTCTGCTTTGAAATGCACAAGAGCCTCCACTGGGATTCTTGTGCATTTCAAAGCAGAAGCACCCACGTAGAGCTCAGAGTCAGCTGGACTTCTCAGTGGTCCTGGGCTCCATTGGCATTCCGACTTTGAAATGCAGAAGAGACACCGCTGGGGCTCTTGTACATTTCAAAGGAGGAACGCGGAAGTGCTTATCGACTAGTCAATGGAAATGCCATCAACTACTCGACTAGTAAATTAATCGCTAGTTAATATCCCTGGTCTGGATTAGTGTGGGCTTTCAAGAGGGAACCATACCAAACTGATTTCACACTGGTCTCCCCATAGCCATTGCATAGCTCTAGTTTTCAGCCATTTGTGACCTAGGTGTAATTGAAACAACCAGATTTGAAGCCCAGGAGATTCTTGTCCATTATTAAACCCCTGAGCTGTCATAAGAACATAAGAACGGCCGTGCTGGGTCAGACCAAAGGTCCATCTAGCCCAGTAGCCTGTCTGCCGACAGTTGCCAGCACCAGGTGCCCCAAAGAGAGTGGACCGAAGACAGTGATCAAGCGATTTGTTTCCTGCAATCCTTCTCCAGCCTCTGACAAACAGAGGCCAGAGACACCATTTTATCCCCTGGCTAATAGCCTTTTATGGACCTAACCTCCATGAAATTATCCAGATTCTCTTTAAACTCTGTTATAGTCCTAGCCTTCACAGCCTCTTCTGGCAAGGAGTTCCACAGGTTGACTACACGCTGTGTGAAGAAGAACTTTCTTTTATTAGTTTTAAACCTGCTACCCATTAACTTCATTTGGTGTCCTCTAGTTCTTCTATTATGGGAACTAATAAATAACTTTTCTTTATTGGCCCTCTCCACACCACTCATGATTTTATAGACCTCTATCATATCCCCCCTCAGTCTCCTCTTTTCTAAACTGAAAATTCCCAGTTGTTTTAACCTCTCTTCATATGGGACCCGTTCCAAACCCCTTATCATTTTAGTTGCCCTTTTCTGAACCCTTCTAAGGCCAAAATATCTTTTTTTGAGGTGAGCAGACCACATCTGTACACAGTATTCAAGTTTTATACAGGGGCAGTAAGATATTCTGGGTCTTATTTTCTATCCCTTTCTTAATAATTCCTAACATCCTATTTGCCTTTTTGACCGCCGCTGTACACTGTGTGGACGTTTTCAGAGAATGATCCACAATAACTCTAGAACTCTTTCCTGATTTGTCATGGCCATATTAGCCCCCATCATACTGTACGTGTAGTTGGGGTTATTTTTTCCAATCTGCATTACTTTACACTTATCCAAATTAAATTTCATTTGCCATTTTGTTGCCCAATCACTCAGTTTAATGAGATCTTTTTGGAGTCCCTCACAGTCTGCTTCTGTCTTGACTATCCTAAACAGTTTGGTATCATCTACAAACTTTACCACCTCACTGCTTATCCCTTTCTCCAGATCATTTATGAATAAGTTGAACAGGATTGGTCCCAGGACTGACCTTTGGGGGACACCATTAGTTACCCCTCTGCATTCTGAAAATGTATCATTTATTCCTACCCTTTGTTTCCTGTCTTTTAACCAGTTCTCAATCCATGAAAGGACCTTCCCTCTATCCCATGACAATGTAATTTACACAAGAGCCTTTGGTAAGGGACCTTGTCAAAGGCTTTCTGAAAATCTAAGTATACTATATCTACTGGATCCCCCTTGTCCAGTCTTCTTATGATAAACTGTCCACATTTTAAAAATCCTCCTTTATGAGAGCTCACTGTGGTAAAGCATTGATAGTGGGGAATGGGTAGGGGTTGGGAGAAGCTGTAATTTTTGCAGTGGAGGGCGGACACTCATTTCCCTGCTGTCATTTTTGGCCCATTAAAATTTGACTTGTAGCTCTATAGTGGGAAGCATAACCTTGTGTTATGTGCCTTGAGTCCAGCTGATCACTGTCACTGCCCTGTTCCTAACCCTAATCTTCCCCCAGCTTTTGGTTTTACAGCTATCTCCCATAATGCTCTGAGTACTTATGGAATTTGAATAGGTTTGTTTTTCAGAAGCCACTGAAACCAAAGTCCTGGGATGTGTAAAAGACCTAATTAGAGCACAAAACCCCTCTGTAGGTTAAAATAGCAGAATTTTTTTTTTTCTCCTCATTTTTCTTTTCTCTTTTGTTCCCTTTCTAGCTTCCCTTTTCTTTAGCCTTCATAGAATAGTAGGACTGGAAGGGACCTCCAGAGGTCATCGAGTCCAGTCCCCTGCCCTCGTGGCAGGACCCAATACTGACTAGACATTTATCCAACCTATTCTTCAATATCTCCAGAGATGAAGATTCCACAACCTTCCTAGGCAATTTATTCCAGTGTTTAACCACCCTGACAGTTAGAAACTTTTTCCTAATGTCCAACCTAAACCTCCCTTGCTGCAGTTTAAGCCTATTGCTTCTTATTCTAGCCTCAGGGGCCAGGAAGAACAATTTTTCTCCCTTCTCCTTGTGACACCCTTTTAGATATCTGAAAACGGCTATCATGTCCCCTCTCAATCTTCTCTTTTCCAAACTAAACAAGCCCAATTCTTTCAGTCTTCCTTCATAAGTCATGTTCTCTAGACCTTTCATCATTCTTGTTGCTCTTCTCTGGACCTTCTCCAATTTCTCCACATCTTTCTTGAAATGCAGTGCCCAGAACTGGACACAATACTCCAACTGAGGCCTAATCAGTGCAGAGTAGAACAGAAGAATGACTTCTCATGTCTTGCTCACAACACACCTGTTAATGCATCCTAGAATCATGTTTGCTTTTTTTGCAGCAGTGTCACACTGTTGACTCATATTTAGTTTGTGGTCCACTATAACCCCTAGATCCGTTTCTGCCGTACTCCTTCCTAGACAGTCGCTTCCCATTCTGTATGTGTGAAACTGATTGTTCCTTCCTAAGTGAAGCACTTTGCATTTGTCTTTATTAAACTTCATCCTGTTTACTTCAGACCATTTCTCCAATTTGTCCAGATCATTTTGAATTATGACCCTATCCTTCAAAGCAGTTGCAACCCCTCCCAGCTTGGTATCATCTGCAAACTTAATAAGTGTACTCTCCATGCCAATATCTAATTGTTGATAAAGATATTGAACGGAACCAGTCCCAAAACAGAGCCCTGCGGATCCCCACTTGTTATACCTTTCCAGCAGGATTCTGAACTGTTAATAATTACTCTCTGGGAACAGTTATCCAGCCAGTTATTCACCCACCTTATAGTAGCCCCATCTAAGTTGTATTTGCCTAGTTTATTGATAAGAATATCATGCGAGACTGTATCAAATGCCTTACTAAAGTCTAGTAAGGCTTTATCTCTCTCTTTTCTCTCATTCCTTTTTGCATTCTCCCAGCAGTCACATTGTGTAGCCTTTTAAATCTGACTTGCCATCCCAGAAGAATTTCTCATTAGCTCTTTGGGGTGTTTGATGTCAGAATCTGGTTTCTGCCAAACCTGTGGCAGCAGAGTAAGTAGGGACTGTAAAGTTCACACACACACACACACACACAGAGATATCCAGTCTCCTGACTTGAACCTGGACTGGTGGAGAACCTGAAAAAACTGAGTCATTATTTTTTTGCCATGTTTAAACCATCTTTAAAAGCACTTAAATGAGGTCCTTCCACAAGTTGCTTGCGACTTCCTGACACAGAACATGCTTCTCACCTGCTGTTTTGTGTCTGGGACAGGTATTGGTGAAGGAGCGCTGTTTGTAAATATAAATCACTGCACTGGTTTCTTAGTGAGGACTCTTGATGTGGAGTGTAGGTTGTTTTTCCCTTAGCAATTCTTGTGTTTGCAAAATCACTTAGCTTTTCTTTCTCTTGTTGTCAGAGTGGTGTTTTCTCTTTTGTTTCATGTAGCAGGTGATGGCCTGAGGCATCAGAGCATGGACATTGCTTAATGGACCCTGGCAGAGTAATTGTAAAGAGGGTTATCTTTGCCTCTCAGGTAGGGAGTGTCGAATTCGCTGATATCCATTGAAGTCCTAGGGTTTTCATGCACCCCTTCTGGTTCATCATCCTTTCATCTTCTCCTTCCCCTGTAGTAGTTGGCAAGTTACTTATATAGCCCCTATCATTCTAGGATCTCCCAGCACTTCACAGACCTTAGTTTATTAATTCTCATAACGTGCCTGTGTGCAGTATAGGTGATACCTTCATTTTAAAGTAGAGCAAACTGAGTTACAGAGTTAGTGCCTTGACCAAAGTCACACAAGAAGTTGGTGACAGATAGGAATAATCACAGTCCCCTGCTCCAATAACTAGATCACATCCTCCTCTAGATGTTTCACTGTGCACCTACTTCTGTGTTCAGGAAACCTTCTGGGTGCATCACCCTGCAGCGCAGGGTGATAGTCAATGCGCTTTGCTTCTACCTTACTGCACTCCAGGTCTTTCCAAGTGTAGGCTGCAAAACACAGTCTACTTTGGAATTATCTGAATTTCTCTGGGGACAATACAATTTGCTGCCTGTTAGAACATGGGACAGTTTGGCTTCACTGTTTTTATAATTTTAATTTGTAATTATAATTTTATAATTTGTCCTTTTTCTCTTTTTTCATCATATTCATATGAATTAAAATAATTTTGAGAAGGGGAAGAGGAGGTTTAAACAAATGTATCTCCAATATTTTCCAAGCTCTTAATGCTACAAATTGATCTCACAGCTATAGTCAACAAGTTCAGCGTTAGTATCCGGTTTGATTTCCTGGACTGTCAGCTAAGGTCTTGCTTCACAGTGGAAATGTTGATATTTGTATCCTAACACTACAGTTGACTTGAGGAAGGACATTCAGAGGAACTTGTGTGAGCCAAGGCCCATTTGTGCTTTCAGACTGGAGACCAGTGTTGGCACTGTATGTTTGTGGAGATGCCCATGTGGCAGGAATGTATTGGATGGTCCATGATGTACCATAAAGGTTTATCTGCACATGTGACAATGCAGAGATTGGAGAATGGGATGACTCCTTTTCCTGGTGGGTTGTTTGCTTAATTCTGGACAGCCTTTGTGGTGATCAGAAATTATTTGAGAGCTACTCTGGTGTCCTGTGTGGAATGAGTCAGTGGTCTCAATCCAGTTCCTGATAAAGATGGGCATCTTTCATCCCTGCAGGGGGTCCCTCTGTTATACTGTGGTTAAGTTGGCTGGGAGTTTATGCTGTCTGTCTCCTTTTTGGAAGTCTGAGCCAGGATCCAATGGCTAACGGGGTCATGAAGACTGATTTGGCCTCTTGCCCTGAGATGGGGGCCCTCCAAGACATGGATGAGGCATGTAGAAGGAAGCTTGCCCTGCTGCTACCCTTTATGTAAATGTTTTGTGGGCAAATAGGAGTTCAGTCTCCAGGGCTGTCTGGCACCTTTCCATGAGCCTTAAATATTCTTTCTAAAAGCATCTTTGGGCACAGATGGATCTCAATCATTTTGTGTGAGCACAAAGTATCTGTGAAGGACAGTCAGATTCCTGGGTGCTCCCACTGCCAAGGATTTTGTCAGAGCCATGTGAATGAACAACAAAACCAGTAAAAAGCATAGTAAATATTTATGCTGTGTAAACCCTCTGGGAACAGAAATTGGAGCTAGGATGCTGGACTCTCTCCATGATTTACAGCCTCTCTCAATTGGCTGGAATTGAGCATCTAGCAATCAGTGGCAGAAATAACAATGTGCTTAGGCCCTTCCCGTTTCATCTCCCCATTCCCAGCTTTGCTCTCTTCTTTCAGCTCTTTCCTTTCTAGAAGAGGCTGAGGGAGAGTTTCAATTAGAATTGTGTGGGAGGAGCTAAAGGCTTGAACCCAAAGTCTGAGCACCTTCAGCTCAAACTGAAGTCAATGGAAGCTGTGGCTACCCAGGGTCAAACAGGATCAGGCTTTTTGGTTCTGGGGCACTTAATTACACAAACAAACCTATTGAGTGGTTAAAAGGCACATGATCGGTCTTACAGCCCTTTTGATTCAAGATCTTGACTGTCTTCGGTGAAGCCAATTATAGTTGAGAGCATTCAGCATTTCTCAGAATCAGAGCCCATGCTTGTTGCTGTTTTTCTGAATGAATCATTAAGTACATCCAGAATCTAAGAAGTGATAATTAACTACATGGCCTTCAAGCAATTACTTTTCTTTGAACTTTGGGTTTTCCCTTTAACTTATAAGATGACGTCTCTCTCCTCAGTCATTCCTACAAACCAAAAGGTGATGCAGAATAAAGGGCCTTCCAACAGACAGAAAAGATCTCTCCTCTGCCTGAAACTGACAATCAGAGTGAATGTGAAGGCATTCCCATTGCAAAGCCTCCTGCTTTAGTTGACTAAAACTCAGTCTCACTCAAGACACATGAACAGTTAAGGCCGTTGGACCTTTTCAGGTTCCAGAATCATAGCTTATGTTTGGGATTAGTAATAGTACGTAGCCTTCTTGGAAGGAATTCTTAGCTTTTGGAAGTTGCTAGGAGATACAGAAGTGTACTGGAGGGGACCTTGTGCCTCCATTTTCTCTCCCCATTGCACCTGTTATAGTTTACAGTTAAAAACAAGATTTATCCTTATTTGCCACACAAATTTTCTTTCTGCCACAGTGAGTTTGTTTGAACAGTCCAGAGCCATGGCCTGCATTGAGTGATTCTCTAAAAGTAAATCTATCCAGAGGGGATTCCCAGACAGCCGGAGTCAGCAGGCAACTAACTTATAGCCCCCAGCGAAACATTAGTCAAGATAATTTACCACTGTCAGCCAGAGAAAGACACTATCAGCTTTGTGACCTCATGTACAAGCAGTAACCCTAATGGTGCGATAATGCTTCAGTTTGTTTGGGGAGTTCCTGGGTATGTTGCTGTGGATTTCCAATGCTAGAGGATGATTCCATCAGGCCTTAGAGGGCAATTACAGTGCAGGCTTCATTCCTATCAGATCAGGAAGGGGGAGTTCGACATGTGTTGCTTCATTATGCAATATCCTTTGGTTTGCTGCAGAGAGAATGCTTTAATTTATCAATCAATTTTCTGTTGTGTTTGACCTTTGGATGAGGGGTTTTTTTTTGGTCTGGTTTTGTCTTTTATTGCTGAGTGTTCATTGACTTTTTTTGTGGTTCCTGTGAAATGTACTCTCTTAATTTGTCGATTCCTTTTACTGTGTTTTTAGACAAATATACATGCGCAACATGCAGACACAAATGTATTTACAGAGCATAGTTAAAGAACTCTGTCAGGTCAATTTAGGTCCCATATCTGCAATCAATAGGAAAGTTTTCTTAAAATTATTTAAAATCCCAATTGCAGCAGAATCTCAGAGCTACAAATTGACTGGTCAACTACACACCTCAGTTGGAACTAGAAGTATGCAGTCAGGCAGCAGAAGAGACCAAAAAACAAAACAAAACAAAAAACCAGTACAGTGCCGTGTTAAATGTAAAGAACCAACCAACCAACAAAAAGCAAACTCAAAAGGGAAAGTTGGTAAAAAGATTTGACAAGACAAGGAAACTGGGTTGTTATTTTTGGGTTTAAATTAAGATGGTTACACGCAGTATTTTTCTTCTGCATAATAAAGTTTCAAAGCTGTATTAAGTCAATGTTCAGTTGTAAACTTTTGAAAGAACAAACTAAATGTTTTGTATTGCATTAAAACCTCCTTTCCTAAGTTGTTAATAACTCTAAAGTTCTGCTGTAAGTATTTTTATGTGGATGCCATTCATCTTTCTCCTCCTGCTGTATTCACAACCCAAACATTGCAGTACAGGCAGTCCCCGGGTTACGTACAAGATAGGGACTGTAGGTTTGTTCTTAAGTTGAATCTGTATGTAAGTCGGAACTGGCGTCCAGATTCAGCCACTGCTGAAACTGATCAGTTTCAACAGCGGCTGAATCTGGACGCCAGTTCTGACTTACATACAGATTCAACTTAAGAACCCCAGGCATCCCCAAGTCAGCTGCTGCTGAAACTGATCAGCGGCTGATTCCAGGAAGCCCGGGGCAGGGGCTTCTTGTAGTCAGCCACTGGTCAGTTTCAGCAGCGGCTGACTTGGGGACGCCTGGGGCAGAGCAGCTGGGGTGCTGCCCGGTTGGTCCAGTAGCGCCCAGAGCGGCGCTACGGGATCAACTGGCAGCGCCCCAGCTGCTGTACCACAGGTGTCCGGAGCAAAGCCGCGGAGCACGGGGGCAGCGGGACAGCCTAGACACGCCGTGGCTGTCCTGCTGCCCTCGGGCTCCGTGGCTTTGCTCTGCTTTGCTCCCCGTCCCCCTGGTCTGCAGACCAGGGGGACGGGGAGCAAAGCGGCGGACCACGTGGGCAGCGGACAGCCCAGACGCGTCTGGGCTGTCCGCTGCCCGCATGCTCCGCGGCTTTGCTCTGCTTTGCCCCCCATCCCCCTGGTCTGCAGACCAGGGGGACGGAGGGGGAGGGGGGGCAAAGCAGAGCCAAGCCGCGGAGCGTGCGGTCAGCTGACAGCCCAGACGCGTCTGGGCTGTCCGCTGCCCACGTGGTCCGCCGCTTTGCTCTCTGCTTTGCTCTGCTTTGCCTCCCCGTCCCCCTGGTCTGCAGACCAGGGGGACGGGGGGGGCAAAGCAGAGTCAAGCCGCGGAGCACGTGGGCAGCGAACAGCCCTGTCCGCTGCCCGCGTGTTCCGCCGCTTTGCTTCCTCTCCCTGGTCTGCTGGAGACCAGGGAGAGGAAGGGCCCCGTTCGTAACTGCGGATCCGACATAAGTCGGATCCGCGTAACTCGGGGACTGCCTGTATTGTGCTAGTGCATGAGTAATGGCAATTTGCTGTTATTTAACATTTGCAGTAGTATTGAAGAGCCTACACCAGATTGGGCCCTCATCATAATAGGTGCTGTACAGGCATATAACAAATGACAGTCCCTGCCCCAAAGAGTTTACAATCTGACAGACCATTCAAAACAGGAGGATAAGACAAACTGGTTGGAGTGTGAAGATGGGAGAGAGAGGTTAACAATTGAAAGGATGTGCACTATGCTTTGCCATCATCTGCCTAGTTGTTATCAACTAGCAGTTTTCTGTATGCCTTTTGGCAGAGGTGAGTTTTGAGACAGGAAAATGAGTAGTCATTTTCGTTTTCTTCTTCAGGCAAACAGCATTATTGATCTAAAGTTGATTACAGTTCTAAGATTGTTTTAAAATAATTTTGTATTCTCAGGTGTTATATCAGAAGTGAGGAAATTAAAATATCTGGCCAAAAATGTCAAAACATAGGTGCTAAACATAAGGCATCTAAATAAGTAGTTTGACATTCAGAGGTTCTGAGCTCCCACAGTTCTTACTGAGAGCAGTGCGTGCTTGGGTTTCAGCTGCTCTGATAATCAGCCCACTTCTTTGGATGCATGCTAGGCAGTCAAATGCAAAGTATTAATTGGACGGTTTTACTTCAATTGTGATGAATTTCATTATGCTTGTATGACGCTTTCGAGGTGTAAAGCTCTCTATGCCCGCTAAGCTTTCTTACTGTTGGAGCTTTGAACTGCTAGCTGGCAACTCTGTATTGCCCAGCAAGATTGGGAGCCTTTTGTGACATGTTTCCTGGCTGTTGGAAAGGGCAACATTCATTCCACATAGGTGATGGTGCACGGCAAGGTGGCACCTGCACCGCATACACTTGGGTAATGACGGGTTGTGGGATCAAGGTGTGGTAATGGTGTCTTTCCAAACGTGAGCATGGAGAATGTGCTGTGTGCAAAATGGCTTATAGAGGGCAGCAGCCACCCATGATTCCTGGTTCATAGAAAGAGAGAGACCAGGCTTGAAACTTCACCGCATCTGCTGCTTTTCCAGCTTTTGAAATAACTCTGTGCAGGAGCCTTGCACTTCAGGGAATCATTTGACTCCTGATTATTTAACCCCCACCCTGAAACCTTTCCCTTGAGAAACTTAACTCTCCCCCAGTCTGCAGCGCTCCTGGGCAGTTGTATTCTGCTGCTGTGTTCAGGCGTAGGTTGCTTTTATTGATTTTTAACTTAATCAGAGAGGGCTAATCCGATGGCTAATGGGTAAAATAAGACAAGAAGGTATGAGAAAAGTTATGCTCCCAAATTTTACCTGCCTGCAAATATTTCACACTTTTATTCATTTTGTCCCTCCCTCATTTTTACTGAGGGGAACATGAGTCAATCCCTGAAAGGCCTTAGTTCAATTCCTAGTGGACAAGTTTCCACCTCACTATAAGTATCATCATGGTTGACTCCCTTGCTGACAGTCAAGAATTGAATGAGTCACAGAGACATGAGCTCCCTTCCAGTAAGAACAAATTGCCATTTCTAAACCATTGAAACTCACAACAGCTCCCCTGGCAGGTGGGTTAGTAGCACTATTCCTATGTTGAAGGTGAGGTCACTGAGGCGCAGAGATGGAATGACTTGCCCAAGGATTACAAAGCACTTTAAAAGATGGATAAATAGGAATCATGTCACCATTGTAATACAGCCAACTCTGAGATGGAGGGGAGCAGCCAGGTTAATAGAATTGTGAAGGTAAGAATTAGGAAAAAACCTGACATCGGGTTGCTCCCCATTCCTACTCCCAGAACATTTTTATGGCAGCTGCAGCAATTGCTTATGTCAGGCATTGTCAAACATAGAATCAGAGAGCTGGAAGGAACCTTGAGAGGTCATCAAGTCCAGTCCCCTGCACTCCTGGGAAGACCAAGCATCATCTGAAACATCCCTAACAGGTGTTTGGCTAACCTGTTCTTAAAAATCTCCAATTATGGAGATTCCACAACCTCCCTAGGCAGTTTATTCCAGTGTATAACCACCCTAACAGTTAGGAAGTTTTTCCTAATGTCCAATCTAAACCTCCCTTACTGTAATTTAAGTTTATTGGTTCTTGTCCCATCAGAGGTTGAGGAAAGTAATTTTTCTCCCTCCTCCTTATAACAGCCTTTTAGATACTTGAAAGCTGTTTTCATGTCCCCTCATTCCTCTCTTTTCCAAACTAAACAAACATCATTCTTTCAAACTTCCCCCATAGGTTATGTTTTCTAGATGTTTTATAATGTTTGTTGCTCTTCTCAAATTTGTACACATCTTTCCTGAAATGTGGTACCCAGAATTGGACATAAAGCTCCAGATGAGGTCTAATCAGTACAGAGTAGAATGTAAGAATTGTTTTTCATGTCTTACTTACAACACTCCTGTTAATACATCCCAGGAACATATTTGCTTTTTTTGCAAACATCTTCATGGAAGATTGCTACTCTCCTCACATTCTTAGCCACATAGACTATCTCCTTTCCATTCACAATCCTATAACATCCACAGCAGGGGCAGTTATAGAATCATAGGACTGGAAGGGACCTTGAGGTCTTTTAGTCCAGTCCCTTGCACACAAGGCAGGACTGAGCATTGTCTACTATCCCATACAATCCCTATGGCAGTTGCTCACATGGAAAAGAGATGATATGAGATACTGATACATTTTTAGCTTTTATTAAAAATTATTTACAAAATGGGAACAAGGAAAAGAAGCACCATGGTACGATCCACTGGGATCAACACTAGGTTACTCTGAGAGTCACTGTATTAGATTAGCTGTTCTATCTCTTCTTGGCCTGTGCTTTTGCTAGTGCTTTGTAGAGTCTTGTATTGAGTGGGTCTCTTTTAAATGTCACAGTAATAATAATTCCACAGCCCAGTGTATCTTGCTGTCAGGAAGTTTCCCTGTTATTACGCTTAAATTTCCTTAATTCCATTCCATCATTCCTGTTTCTTTCCCCATGCCACTGTAAATGAGCCATTTCCCTCTTTAGCATCTGTACCCTTCAGATGTTTGCAGACAGTTATCATGTTGTTTCTGCCTCTCCCCGCCATCCCCATCCTTGTCTCTTCTTAGCCAAGTTCTACATATTTAGCTAATTTAATCTTTCCTCGTAAGTCAAAGCTGTAAGTGACAGCCCTGACATGGAGAGTAGCGTTGGTTACACACGCTGCCAACAGGATATAAATACTTTCTATGCAGTGATTGAGAATTATAGTCAAGATTGCAATGAGCCCTCCCGAGGTCCTATTTTTGGTAATGCCTTTCTCAATGTTAGATTGCCTCAACCCCATACAGCAATGGCTCAGTTTCTCACATTGCAAGTAAGGGTCACCCCGCACTAGGTCCATCTCCATCACTGGCCAGTTGCGACATCCAAGGTTTAAATTGCCTATGGCTGTAGTCTAGATCAAGCCCTGCTGAACCCTAGGCACAGATGTTACTGCTGCCCCAGCCAGGATCAGGGGCAGGAATTGCCATACAAAGAAAGAGAAAAATTCAAGCATTGGAACCTAGTGCATCCAATGTTCAGCTGGTATATTTTTCTATTGTAAGTGCTCCGCTGTGCAGAAACTCTCATGTAGAGGTTCACAGAATTGACATACCCAGCCTGCATTGTCAAGAGAAGGCACACGATGCTGCCATTCCTGGCTGCCACTGCTATGAAGAAATGTAAGGGTCCTGCTGATACAAGTGGGAGCTGGGGGAAGGGCTGTTATCTGTAGCCTGTGAGGTGTTGGAATGGATAAAGGGATAATGCTGTGCTGCGCTTTTCTGTGTTGGTACACAAAGCTCTGTTTTTTCAGCTGAGCAGATTTTGTTGTAGGTTACCTTAGGTGACTTGTCTTCTTGTGTTTGCTGTGCTTTCTGTGAAGAGATGGGTGTAGCCGGCGCTAGTGTTGGAAAGTGGATGATCTGGTTTTAATGCTGTGTTCTGTAAATCTTCGTGCAATGCAGATTCCCCACTGGGGCTAGTTCACAAACATTACATGTATTATTGCAAAGTGTGCAACATAAGAGGGCATTTTATGAAAGGGAATATCAGAGGAAACATTATAGCAAGGACCTTTATAGCCCTTCTATTATTATGGTTTAAATCTTGACGTGGCCTTTATTTGTAATGATACTGGGACCAGTAAAGAAGTGTGTTTCTCCCTCACCCCTCCCTTCTTCCCCATCCTCTTTTCATTCTTTTCTTCCACATCCTGTTCTGAAGCTGTGGTACAGAGATACAAATCACCAAACATGCAAGCAGTCAGAGAGCCAGGTTTCGGTTTGTGTGGAATCGGCCCCCTTTGACTCAGAAGTTAGAAACCAGATGACTCACTTCTTATGCATGTATGTTGTTTCACTAACTGTCATTTTGCAAAATACTGCAAAAGCTTCAAACCACAATTACTGGAGTTTGAGGTGGTGTGTGTGTGTGTGTTTATGGTCCTTTTGGAAGATTTTAACAGTGATTGTAACTGAGTGTTCTCTAAAGAGCTGAAAACTGCGTGTATTGGCAATATAAAAATATGTAGGGATCCATTTTGTCCTGTTACCTGAAAAATATTGTCTGGATAAATTACTTGAAACTCCCCACGTGCTAAACATCTGTTGGGTATTGTAGGGGTGGGTGGGTGTGTGTGTACACACACATTTCTTAAAAGGAAAGCAGGCAGATGTTTTTCATTAGTAATTTTAAGGAATAAATATGGTTCTGGTTTTACTTTATTTCTAACAAAATTCTAGTATTTCTTTTCTAGGTAGGAAACCAGCAAATGTGAGGGTAGGTCAACAGCAGAATTCCATTGCAATAAAATCCTTTAGCAATATGGAAAATCAGAAAAGATATCTAGAAAGCTCTTATTTTCTAGTGATTTCATTATTATTTATACAGCTCAACTACAGTACTTTGTAATTGTGAAAAATAGAAATGCATTTTTATTTGTTAAATTCTACAAGCATGATTCTAAGCTTTGTTAAATCTGGATCCTCTCTATCAAATCAGTGGAGTCACACCAGTGTAAAACTCAGTTTGCGGACTCAGCATTGGGCCCTACATGTGAAAATGGCTCATAGCTCTCTTTTGATGGAATCCACTTGTGGTTATGGATTTCCCCCTGCTTAGTTTTCAGGTCCCCATCCTTTTTAACCACTTTGTGCCATGGCTTATGTTGTGAGAGGAGCTGCAACAGATCACAACACAAAGAACTGTGACGTAGCCCTGAGGGGACTTACCAGCCTATCACAGTGTATTAGAAAGTGACAAATTAGTGGCTAACTTTAAAGAAATAGTTTGTGGTTGGTGTTTCCTTTTAGATTGAGATGGGCCTCATTCAGTATAATGACAAAGCAGCCATTAGAAACAGAAAAAAGGGGCTGCTGCTAATATCACAAAGTTTGGACACAATGACCCACTATCAGAGAGAAAGTTGTGCTTCTCTGATTGTTCTGATCAGAACAAGAATGTCTCTCGCTTATTTTATTTTTGTTAAGAAAAGGGAATTTAATGCTTGTGAAAGTTAACAAATTGATAGCTCCAGAAACCAAAACCTTCTGCTTGCAGAACAGATGCTGCATGGGAGTGGTATTGCAATGAAACTTTCCCCCACTTCAGTATGGAAGGGACCTCCTGTAGGGATGACAGGGGAGTTCAGTCTCCATAGCCCAGTCGATGCTTGGCGTCTCTTCTGAGGCTGCAAAGAAGCATGCCAATTCTTCCATTTAGCTGACTATTGTATATACTTTAAAAGGGAAGGTTTTAATGTAGTTGGCTGCTATATAGACTGTTAAAGGGAAGTTATTTATTTTAGCTGGCTTCTGTATGGATTGTTACAAGGGCGTTCTGTTAGCTGTTGTTGCTATATTGACTGGTAAATGCAATGGACTGTATTGCTAGTAGCTGTCATGTTGCCTGTTACAGAAAAGATCTGTATTTAAGCAGTAGCACTGCACTGGGATCTCCCAAGCAGGATATTAATGCTAATTCATCTGCTCACCCCCTGCTGTGAGTGTTATTTGTTTAAATCTGTAGAATCCCACAGCGCGTTTATATCCTCACTAGAGTGAGCTCCGTTCCCTGTAATTATTTAACATTATATGCTGATATAAATTGTAACAGTTAAAGAATGGTAATGAGTAGCAAAAAACCCCACAAACTTAACCTTAGAAATGGCAGAGTCAGCTCTTAAAACAGCAGCCAGCAACTTTCTCTCTCTCTCTTTTCCCAAGTCCATAGGTACAATATTGTGTATAGGTTATGTGTGTGTGTGTATTCATGCTTGCGCTGGCAACTGTGCCAGACAAGCTGTAATTATGCAGAATATACTGTGTAGCTTAGTCACATACGCATAATTACATATGGTTCCTATGTATAGCCAGTCTCTCAGCCCTTCAGCTTTTTGATGAGCTGATTTGATAGTTGATTTGAGTGGAGGCTACCATATTGGTAGAGAAATGGTGCCCCCTGGATTCCTCCCTAGAGTATCCACAGGGAATATGTGTCCAAAGCTTAGGCTAACAATCCAGTGGGTGTCAGTATTGTTCCACTTAAATGCCTCTGGCAGAGAGTTTGTGTGGCAATAAAAACTGGACTTCAAAGGAGCAGTTTTGTTGGTAAACAACTAAATTACAATTTATATATTCATGCCTATGCTTGTTCCATTTGTATGTAAAGTCAGATGGACATATCTATCAGAACCATTATGTTCTGCTGATCTAAATTCCTCTCTGTTTCATGTGAATATTGTGGCCTCCTTGCCCTACATTGTCATATGTCAAACAGCCACAGTGTTCTGCCCCAGATGTAGCTGTGCTTCACCAGTGGATGATGTGACCCTGTGTATAATTTTTATATCAGTTTAAAACTTGAGAGGTTTGTGGAAATAACTTTTTATGGTGTGCAGAATTACCCTTGGATGCAACAAACATTAACATTCCATTTAGATTTGTGGCTTGCGTTGGAAAGTGCTATACCAGTGTAAATAGCACTTACCTGCATGCACATGGCCCATCCGTATGTGTTTCTTATATTTCACCAAAATCAGATCTCTATTACAATAGAGAAATGTCTAAACTGGATAAGAAAGTGTTCATCTACTTAAAAAAAAGTAAATTGCTTAGGAGAGAGAGGAAACCCTATAAAAAGCAAAGAAAATTCATTTTAAAAAGATTTCTTCATTCTCTCCCTTCCTCCTCTGATTTCAGGAAGGGAGTAAAAGCTGCCATAAGAGGAGCGGTGCTTGTACTTGATTTGCAGAGTAGTGTGATGGTCGGTCGAGCTGCATTGGCAGCATGGACCTATGCCAGACTTCACCACAATTCATACTGTGTCAGTTTAATAAATGCACTACTTAAATTATGAAATTACAAAAGAAAAAAGAGAATGCACTTATTCAGACTCTTAATACATTAAAAATAAGGCATTAAAACACTGACTTTTTTTTTCCTTCCGAATCAATAATGAACAGGAAGGGTTGTAGACATTAACAGTCATGGACATTCAAACTCTTATACATAAATTATCTTAGAAAAATGCACATAAGACTTGAATAATGTAAATACATTAATGCATTTAATAATTTAAACATTAAAGCGCATGCAGGAATTCGCAGCAGAGGCTGTTCTGAGATAAGGAACGGTCCTGGAAGTTGTGTGTCCCAAGATCGATGGCTGGTTTCCCCTTGAGAAAACTCTCTGGGGAAGTCGCACTGTACTGCTAGATGACTGCTTGTCCTGAGAAATCCCAGGATGTTCACCATCTCATCTGCTTCTTCCTCTCCCCTGCTCAAATCCCAGTATCCTGAAAAATCCAATCTGTGCACTGAATTCTCCTCTCTCTGTCCATGGCACACACCTTGCAATTTGTCTAAAAATTAGGTACAACTTTGAAGAAAAGAGAGAATTGTCTAAAAACTAAACCCCAACAACAATGGTTAAAGAAGCTGCTGCTCAGCTGGACAATTGAGAGGAAGTCTCAGGACCCTCCGTTCCCATGGCATTGAGCAGGGACAGGACAGAGGACCTATATTTGTGATCATGGAAAGTAGAGCTACGTGTAATCCGATCTACTATTTCTCCTGGGAGATAGGCCCAAGTACAAGCAGTGAAATGGGGTCCTGCTCTTCTGGGGCTCCACATGGACCCATAATTCACTGGCAAGCACAATTTCTATTCTTTGGCAGCCAGGTTAGGGGAGCCCTCTCTGTCCAGTCATGCCCACCTGCAGGTTTTAAGGCTGCCCCATCTCCAGTGTGCTGACTGCTGCATGCTTCTCTCTGTTCTTGCTTTTGTCTTCCCCTTTGGACTGAAGCATCTTCCTCACTGTAGCAGCATCTGATTAGCACACCAAGGTTCTCATGCCAGGCATTTTCCTCAGGACTGAGTTGTGTCATTTCTGTGGGTGTAATTAAGTTTGAAGGGTGTTGTAGCAGCCCCTCACTGCTTCTCTTCTTGGTTCAAATCCTAATTCTCCATGCCTTCTCTACAGGGCAGCATGCAAGCAATTGCTTTGGAGGCCATTTGCACCGAGTTGCACTTCTCCTCAGAGTGGTGTGAGGTATACCACTTAGCTTAGATACCGAGGAGATGGGTGCTAATACAAAAAATGCGTAGTTTGAATCTAAAGGGAGACAGGAAGTTCGTTAATGAAAGGAGCCTGGCACAGGGCAGCTGTAATTATAGGTGTGAGAAATCTGAATCTGAGGAGGGCTGTACAAATGGACAAGTGGAGGGAGGCACCCAGAAACTGCGGGCTGTGGGCAGGAATGCTGCAAAACCAGCTTCTGGAACTCATGATTTGTCAATTTCTTATTGAACTCCCTTTTCTTTTAACAGAGTTGAATCTGCGCATGTGCCTGCACATGTGTGCACACTTGCACACAGTGCAGATTACATCCTGTGATTGGAACGGTGATATTATTAAAGCCAAGGAGGTTGGGAGGCAAATCCTGTGGGAGATATAGAACCTGCCCAGAAAATGAATTTGTTTTATTGGTGGTTCCTTTGGGCATTTGTCCTATTTATCATCTCTGCACCCTTGTATATACATCACTGCAGAGAAGGATCTTTGTGGTGGGCCCTGAGGCCCCCAGAGTCAGCTGGGAGGTGGCTCCTAAATGCTTTTGGTGGTCTGGGATTTGGAAAATGCAAATAGATGCTGTGTGTATCATGGCTTTTCTCCGTTCGTTGAAAACCCTAATCTCCATTGAGCATTTTCCCCTGCAGGGACCAGTTCTACAGCCCTCTCCTGAGGTGGATCTGCTCATCACTTTAGTCAAATTTCTAGGTGGGTCCCACAGTGGGAACTATGGGGCTGTCTGTTCAGGGAGCTAGCACTGGTCTAATCTAATGGTTATAGCGCAGGACAGGCATTCAGGAGGCCTGAGTGCTAGTTCCAACTGTGTCTGACTTGCTTGGACGAGTCACTGTCTGTGCTTCTGTTTTGCTCTCTGAAAAAGCAGGATATAGTGCTTCTACGTTAAAGGGATTCTTGGGTGAAAGATGCATGAAACAAAGGTGCTTCAGGCCACATGGGGAAAGTGGCCCAAGCAACAGCAGGGAGAAGTACTCTAATCCGAGTCCCTATGATTCCTCCATTGAAAAACAGCAGGGTCACTGTGCGCGTAGAATGATCCATGTAACTCTCACACCTGCAACGGCAGGCAGCTCTCCTGCTAGAGAGGCATGTGTAATAGATATGGGAACCTCCGGCCAGGAGATGTTCACTACTATCTGGGGACCGCTGAGGAAAGACTGGGTGAGGTGCTACTCTGGATAAAGCTTTCAGAAAAGAGGAGGTGTGGGTTGGAGATCTCCCAAGGCTTGCATGGTTTACTGGCCACGTTTGGCTGCATTTAAGAGGCAGAATCATTTCTAGCAAATCCTAATGCTATGTCAAAGCCTGCTTTCCGCTTTGCTGGCTTTGTCTCTGTGGGGGTATTGCATGCTTTATCCCATTTCACAGCCTGGACCCTTTGTCTCCTGCTTAGGGGATTACATGGGGCAGAGATGTAAGAAGAAAAGGAATCCTGCCACTATCCCACCCCTTTATCTATCTATCTGGCTATGTATCTATCTGTGTACCTCTGTCTGTCTGCTCTCCCGGCAGCCAGCTTCCTGCCTTCCAAAATCTTGTCCTGAAATGCTGATTCAAAAGCAGGCAGCATCTTTTGGGCTCTTGGCAGATTAAATGGCTCTCACTTCCTCTCCTGGCACAGGGATTTCATCCCTGATTTACTGTGGTCAGGCTTATCAACATCCCTTACTTGAGCTGGGCGCAGTGGTGATGGTATGAAGGTCATTGTGTGTGTAACTCATCTGCTTCTGCAGAAGTCATGGGAGGATGGACATCTAAAGCAGCGTCTCCTGTGGGAGTGAGAGGATGAGGAGGGGAGGAGAGCCCAGCTCTCTTTCCTCTCAGCCTATTGGGATGGGGTGAAGGTTTTGACAGCCTAATACAGCGTTTATGGTAGGATAGAGATGCGCGGAAAGTTTCCCCACTCCATACAGCCCAGCTGTGACCAAATGACAGGTAATTAACAAATCAAGGCCTCCTGTTAGTCTTGTCCCTTATGCTTTGAAACGGCTCTTTCATTGCACATGTCCTTTGGCAGAAGCCTGCACATTGTGGCTGTTGAGTGAGGCATTTGGATCAGCTTTGAAGGTCTGGGGCTTATCAAGATGTCAATGTGCCTGAATGTTTCTGGGCACAGTTAATGTTAACTATCAAGAAGATGGCATAAGGGACAATGTTTGGAACAGTTTAATGCCTTATTGATTAGAGCAGACATTAGAAACCCCTCCAGTAATGCAAGATGTTGCCAAGGAGTATCTCTTGCTTGTGTCTACACTTGAAGCTGGGGTTGTGATCCCCGTCTTGAGTATACTCAGGTGGCTAGCCTATGCTACTGTGACTCTACTACTGTTTTTAATGTACAGTACTAGTTCAATGGGAGCTGGCAAGAGTATGTCTACTCAGATTAGATCTCACACCCCACCCAGCTCTAGATGTAGACATAGCTAATGGAAGTGGGTTCTACAAAAAGTCTTTATGTCTCTGTGAAATCTAGAGTGGTCATGCTTCTCATTCTCCTCCAGATAAGTTTAAATCTCCAACAATACGAAGATGTAGGTGTACGCAGCCAGTGGTCCCTGAACCTGACATATGTTGGAGCAGTGAAAAAGATCTAATTGCATCAAATCCCCTCTAAGTTCATGTATGTGGAGCCCATCAAGCTGAAAGCATCGAGACAGCATCTGCTGTTATCAAATCACTCATGAGTCCAGCTAATTAAAATAGAGCTTCATTTTTCTGAACCATTGTTTGGCAGGAATTTGAAACAGGTCTAACCCAATTTCTG
This sequence comes from Pelodiscus sinensis, assembly GCF_052426305.1. Lineage (NCBI taxonomy): Eukaryota > Metazoa > Chordata > Testudines > Trionychidae > Pelodiscus > Pelodiscus sinensis. Next base: position 14,029,448 of record NC_143075.1, read on the forward strand.
CGTGTTTATGAGCCTTTATTATATCAAAGATACTTTTCTGTAAATGTACAGGGCAGCGTTAAATGAATTGATCCGCACTGTATCACTGTAAATGCACTATGGACTTGCTAATGATTTCCCTTTCAGCTTTCTGGTTTCCAGACATATTACAGAAAGCTTGTTTTCTTCCCTCATCCTGTCATCCTATTTCTCCCTTGCACACCTCCTTCAGGCTAGTGGGATATTAATATTAGTATCATTTATTTAAAATATGTAAACATTTGTGCTCCAAATTGGCATAGGAGGTATCTGTATTTACTGAGGTCTTACACAGATGCTACAAGATAATGTCTGAATATTGCTGTGTTGAATCTGTTTGGGCTGATGGTGGTTGTTTTTCTTTAAATTAAACTTTTTAGATTTTCAGAGAACAAACAGGTATCATATTCCGTCTCATAAACTGATACACAGGGGATAAAAATACACAAGAATGTGCTCCCTGAAGGCTGGCTCTGCTTGCAGGCATCCAAAAACTAATTCATTAATACTCGCCACAGAAAGAGAATACCACACATAGGGCTGTTCAGTCCAGTATATATCAGTCTATGTAACTGCTGAGTAGAAAGCAAGAGGAGGAAATAACTGTTTCCTAGTTCCAGATATTTACAACTAAATGTGTTCATATAACATTCTGAAGTCTGAGTGTTTAACTCAGAGTATTGTGGTGAAATTAAGACAGAGAAATTTAGGGTTAGCATCAAGAAAACTTCCTGATGGTGTAATCTATTAGTCTGTGGCATAGTCTCCTTAGAAGGATGGTGGAGGCATGGCACTGTTAAAAGTAGACTAGACAAAGCATTAAAAATAAACCGTAGGGAGCAATTCTGGGCAATCAAGGGGTGGCATAGATGGCTTGTTAGGTCTTTTCCTTCTCTAGTTTCTGTGATTCTGTGGAGTTCTGTCGATTGAGCACTTCAGGAAGGACTCTTATCTATCCTGGAATTACTTCTATGGGTGATCATCACTTAAGAACGTAAGAATGGCCATATGGGTCAGACCAAAGGTCCACTTAGCCCAGTATCCTGTCTTCCAACAGTGGTCAATGCCAGATGCCCCAGAAGGAGTTAACAGAACAGGTAATCATTGAGTGATCCCTCTCCTGTCATCCTTTTTCAGCCTCTGACAAACACAGGCCTGGGACACCATTCCTATCCGTCCAGACTAATAGCCATTGATGGACCTAACTTCCATGAATGTATCTTGTTCTTTTTTGAACCCTGTTAAAATCCTGGTCTTTACAACATCCTCTGGCAAGGAGTTCCACAGGTTGGCTGTGTGGAACTAGGAAACAGTGCCTTGTATTTTTCATTTAATGCAGTATGCCCCACATGTATAGTCAAGTCTATGTAAAACTCAAGGACAACAGTCATGAATTGATAGTAGAAACAACCATAGCAATTTAATACTAGCAAACTTGGAGGAAGGCTCTGCCAAATGTGATGACATCAGTAATAGGAAATTTTATCTCATCTGATGTGTTCTTTAGAGATGGTGCAGGTTGTTCCAGAGAGTTTTAGTGGTCCCTTGATGATGAGAGCATATAACGCTTTGTACATCTTTTAAGGCTGGTAGAAAGTGGCAATTGCAGCATAAGTAAATGAAGTACCTCAGATCAAGTACAGCGTGGATTGCTGCACCGTGGGCTTCACAGCTCTTAGCCCTGCTAACAAGACTTGACTAATCTGGGGGACACTTTTTCTAGTCTGCTCTGTCTTCATCCTTTATCCTAAGACTACCAATAAAAGTATAAGTTTTGCTATGCATACCTGTCCTGCTAAGAACTACTCTGTGTCTACCAACTCATATCCCTGGACCAGTCTGCCCAGCCTGCTAGTGTTCATGGAATGACGTACGAGAACTGCATTATATCCACTGTAGTGTTTTGGCAGAGCACAGGAGTGTGAGTAAATCCAGATTCTCTTGGATGGCAGACTCACCCCAAACTAGTTCTGTGCTAACGTTGGTGTGGGTACAGAATGAATGCGTACAGACCAAAAAGGGCTTGTGTATGTCCCGGTGCCTCCTGTGTTTGCATTCGCTGCTCATGTTGCTATTGCAGAAAGAAGCTTTAAACCTGTCATTCTTACAAAGAATGCTATGCCCTTTTTTATTTTAAAACAAAAAAGTGGATTATTTAGTCTGAGGTTCCCAAAGCCCAGGAAATGCATCTCTTGGGCTCCTTGTCAATTTGGGGCCTAATGAAATATATAAAATACTCAATAAAAGCACCTTTATTACTTTAGTTGTTTAAATGTAGAGTTTTTAGCCATCAGGTTAATGTTTTTGTATCATTTTTTGATTCGATTGTGAGCACTTTTCCAGGTATCTCTGCCACTTGAGCGCTAATTGGATTTCCGCAGATAAATGGTGCTAGCGGTAGCCCTTACTTCACTGCGTTCTTGCTTCATCATTATTTTATTTGTTTTTACTGTAAAGGTTAATAAATCTTTGTATGTTTAAAGCATGGAAAAGGGCAGGCAGGCAGGCAAAGGACCACAGCGTGGACAGGGGAAATCTTTGTAGTGTTTTCTCGAAACTGAGTGAGGCATTGTGCCCTCTGTTGTATTTTAAAATGCCCAGCTGGGTGTGTTATAGGGCCAAGTGGCAATCCATAATCCTTCAGATAAAAAGCGTTGATCTCTCCACTAGTTCTCAGACAGAGCCTGAAGGCATTCCAATTGGGTTACCATTGATTTGGGCTGAGGAGGACACTGAACAGCACTGGGCTATTTAAGAAGAAATATATGGAGTTTATTTTTTTTAAAGGAAAATTGGAAGTCTTTTAGTGCAAATACAACTTGGTATCCCTAGATTATCAGGAAAGTCAATATGGAACCTACTAATGTACTAAAGCCAGGGAAGTAGAAAAGATCAAACCATCTTCCTTGTGCTCTAAAGATGAGAAAACATCATCTTGCTGGGCCAGGCATTGATCATTGGGCTGCTGGTCTTGCAGTGGCATGGACCCAGGCATTCAGTATTGTGCCAGTGCTCTGCTGCAGCATGGACCCAATCATTGTGTTGGTGCTGATGTTTTGCAGTAGAATGGATTGAACATTCAGGGTCGGTGCTAATGCTCTCTGCAGCATTTGTGTAGGTGAAGGCTGGTGTGTGTGTGTTTTTTTTTCTTGAAGCGGGTAATTGTTTATTAATTTTTTAGTAGGTAAAAAGTGTAATTGTAATAATCCTTGACATGCTGACTTCTCCGAGGGCTAAGGAATAAGCAGTGTTGCTTTGTAGCTTCTGTGCCTCACTCACAGTGTCTCCTTATCTCTGTTTTGAAGATCTCTGTATTGAAACTGTTCAGGGCAGGATCTTTTGAGGATAGTTTCCTGTGGCATTACTCCTCTTGAACATTTGATCTTGATCTTGGATTGTGCTAATTTTACTGAAAGGTCTTAGCTGGAGAAATCAGGAGACAAGGTGTGTGAATTCTTTGTGTATACACACTGCTATATTGGTTGAGCCTTATCTCAAATGTATCATGGCATTTTTAAATAGTGATTATGAGATCTCTGAAAGTTCCCAAAATGATCCCACCAAAAAGTGAAATCTTCTCTTTGTTCTTAGAATAGTTATGACATGGACAGTGGCCATACAAGCTATGGATGTAAATCAGTAACCAGTTAACCGGTTACACAGTAAGCATTAGATGCTTACCAGTAACCAGTTAACTGGTGCCTGGCCCAGCTGGAGCAGCCCTTTCCTACCCGCTGTGCACTGCAGGCAGTGGGCTGTTCTAGTCCGGCTGGGCCCATTGTGCTACACTGTGGGCCAGCAGCCGGTAGCCCTGCAGGGTTGGTAGCTAAGCCTCTCGGTTAACCGTGTAACTGATAGAATTTTTATCGGTTACATGGTTAATATTTTTATATATTTTTTTACATCCCTAGTGAAAGCTTTCCCCATGCTTACCCTTGCATTTTGAGCATTTTAGGGGTTAAAAACAAAGTTCAGTCTCCATATCCTTTTGCTCTTTTCTGAAACTGCTCATATAGGTTTCCACTTTTGAAGGAGAATTTTTATGGTGTGGGCATCTGTCCATTGGAAACTGGACAAAGATGAGTGGCATAGCTGAATTTGAGCTGATAAAACTGTATGCCTCTAAGAATCGACATCCCTCGATCATGCAACTCTTACCAGTCAGTTTTTCTAACCCATACTAAGTTGCTCTCCTAATGCAGCAATTAACAACAGTTACAAAGTGCCTAAGCTGATTGATCACGTTGTTGTTGTTGTTGTTTTGTATTGCAGTAGCACCTAGAAGCCCTAGTCATGGACCAGGACTCCACTGTGCTAGGTGCTGTACAAACATAGGACAAAAAGACAGTCCCTGTCCCAAAGAGCTGACAGTCTAATGATGTTTAGGTAACATTATTATTTGCTTAAATGTTCTGTACCCTTCCCCTCTCTCTGCTGCTTCCCATTTGCTGTGCCTTGCATGATTTATTGAGCACTTGTCACTATTTCCAACTTCTCAACCATTTCCAAGATTAGACCTTTTGTTTGCCAGTTTCTTCTAGCAGGCCTGGTTTCCTTTTTCCTTCCCAACCAACTGTGCTTGCATGCACTCTCATGTTTGAAGGTTTTTAAGTGCAGTCCAAGGTACAAGTACATAGTACTAAATTAATCGTCAGGTGTACGAATCCCAACCACGATCCCCTATTTCAGCTCCAGTCACATGGGTTCCTGTCACGCCCAGGAAAACACAATTTCCATTACTCACCATGCATTGCATAAGAAGTGGGAGGTCCATCAAGCAGTTTTCTATACAAGAAGTTCAAGAAATTGCAGCTTGCTGATTCTCCAGTGCACAAGATTCACCTCCCTTTCTTGCATCTTTGGTGGCAACCTTCACAAATGAGACACACATTAGACCTTCTGCAAGGAAATCTAACTCATTTATGCAGCTTGGTTAGCCAGTCTCTTTCCTGTGGAATCCCAGAGAGCCAAGTTGGTCCAAACAGTGACCCTGTTCTGGTGTATCTGTCTTGCGGGATGACTCTTCCAGAGTCTAACATACAATGACAATTTTAATGATTGGATGTTGTCATTAGCCAAGACACAACCCTCTCCTTTCCCCCTCCTCAGTCATCCTTCAAAGAAATAGCATGTGAATGGAGATCCACTAATTCTTGTTTGTCCTGTGCTTAAAAAGGATAAGATAGTTACTTATTATTTTACCTTTGCACATTTGAAGATGCTGTAGTTAGGGTAAAAGGAACAATCCTTCAAAAGCTGTCAGAACTGAGCTCTTTCAGAATGGGGTGGTGCAAAGGAGAAGAGGTGAGTGCTGGAGGTGTTGCCATCACCTAACTCTAATTATTATATCCTGTGTATTTTTAGTCCAGGAGTCACAGGGTGAGCTCACGGTTCTCCTGTAGCGAGCATCTTGGACACTGAGTCATTACATTCCTTTGGAGTGATTCAGCGTAACAGCTTGACACCTTCATTAATTTTACAGCACAGAACTTCAGTGCTCTCTAAGCTTCCTTTACAAAGGGTAGATTTAAAGTGAGCTAATACATAAGTGGGATGCTACCCTGAAGATATAAAATGGGAGCCTAAGGAAATCAAGAAATCAAAATTCCTCACCTTACTCCATCATCTTGCACCTATCCCATTGGATCAGTTCCCTTACTTGCCCATGGCATATTAGCATCACCTACATTTTGAGTCCAGACCCTTCACCCACTTCCCTGGGGCACTGACTTGGTGATCCATGTGTATCCATAATGATCCAGTGCTTTCAGCACTGAGGTTACTGCAGTTATTTCTGTAAATAGGACTTCAAAGCCAAGCAAATGGCAAATGTCATCTCTTTTCCTCCTGTCCCCTCCCCTTTGTAAAATTTTCTTTGGTGGTAGCATCAATAATTGTAGAAGGTTTCCAAAGGTAGAAAGATAAGGGGTAAAAGGCTTTTAATTTATTTAGTATGGTTATTTTTCTTTTGAGAATGGGAGGAATTATGATTCTTTACTGTCCTCAAAAAAACAAAAAACAAAAAACCACAAAAAAAACCCACCTCTGACCTTGCACTCCAGGAATAAAGGTGTAAGCAGTTTATTGACTACACTTGAAAGTTAAAGCAGAATTTGTTAATAGAGGTGTAATTACAGGTACAGATTCCATTAGTGATTTCTTTATAATTTTTTTTCAGTCATTTGTTACTTGACTGGAACAGTTAATTTTGAATTGAATTTGGGACTGCCATGTCTAATCTTCCTTTCTGAGATTAAAAAGATACATATTGTACCAGGTGTGCACGCGTATACATATAGGTTTATGTGTACATCTGTAGAGAGAGTCTGGCTGTTTTTAGGATTGTTTTAAAGTGTGTAGTGTTTTCTTATGTTTATTTGTTGCAAAGGTATATTACTTAATATCAGCTTTGTTCTTTTAAGAGTGAAATTTTGACTAGCTGTCCATCAGGTTTTAACCAGAGCCAAAAAAATTTAAGATGACAGACATATTTCACTTTGAAAGGTGGCTACTGCGCAGACGAAGTTGCTACTTTTCATAAGGGCTTTTACTACATATATCAATGTGTTTTAAGAGAGACTTGGGTCAATAATACCATGCTTTAGAATTCCCTAAATACATATTTACACAATAGACCTTAAAATATATTAGTCTATCATGTCAGTTCCTGTACACTGCTATCAGAGATGTTTTATGTCCTTAATGCATGATACAATAAAACTTTATTTTTATAGCATTTTTCATACAAACTTTATCCTGGAATGCATTGTGGAGTAAATAAAAAAATTACAAGGTTAATATTTAAAAAGCTGAAGGAGAGAAAAATTAAAAGGTATATGTGAGGGAAAAGGTATTTTGAAATAAGATTCAAAACTAGATAGTCTACAGGGCAGAGAGAGAGGAAGATTGAGGAGAAGGCTCTTAGCTATGGATGTCAAGTTGCGTTTAATCGGCTAATCGAGTAAGGGGGTAAACTGCAGAGCCGCAACGGGGTTAGCTCCTAGCCCTAGGAGTTAACCCAGCTGACACTCTCCCTTTTAAATGTGTTAAGAGCCTCCAGGCTCTTAATACATTTAAAAAGCAGAGGCACAGTGTCTGGAACCAGGCGTGAGCCGGGAATCAGCTGACTCCCAGCTCATGCCTGGTCCCCCCGCTATGCCTCTGCCTCACGTGCCCTCCCTCCATGGAGAAGGTGCTGGAGGGAACCAGCTTTTAAGCTGGTTCTCCCCAGTACCCACTCCTGCTTCCCTCTCCCCCTCCTTGCTCTGCCTCTCTGATAGAGGCAGTAAGCGGGGGCGGGAAGGGGAAGCAACGAGTCAAGTCACTACTCGACTACCCGATAAACTTATGCTTATTGGGTTGTCGATTAGTTGCTTACATCTCTACTCTTAGGCAGTGGTGAGGATTTTCAAATAGAGGAAGCTGGTTAGACCTAAGCAGATGGTGTGGAAAGTTCAGGCCTCTATGATCAGCTGCCACAAACGTGAAATGGCTCCTGAAACAAAGGAGCTGAGAATGGGGGTGGGCAGGTGTTTACATGGTCTCATTTCTGTGAATGTGAAAATAGTGAAAAAAAATAGGAGGGAAAAGTAAGTCCAGGAAGAAAGTGTCCCACAAAACATGGCTAGATAACTATGAGATTTTGATTAAAATCAGAGAGAAAAAGGTAGTAGTGAAAGCTTGGGATTTTGTAACTTCTTTCTTTTAACTCGTTCCATTGTAAAAAGGGAGTGCAAGGAGTCTCTGCTCAGTGGAGGATGTCTCCTGCCTTTGGTATTAAGTAGGCACAGCAAGGTGAGATGAAGGCGCCTTAGCTTGGTTTTTTTCTGGCTTTTATTGATTTTTTTTCTGTCACATCTTAATGTAAATTAAGCAGGGTTTTTTTGTGTGTGATAATTATAGATAAATGTATTTAAAGTAGATCTGGATTTTGTCGTCCTGTAGAAAAGGAGGTAGAGTAATTCCCCCCTCCCCGTCCCTGTCATATGTTCATTTTAATTAGCAATTTTAAAAAATTGAAAATAAAAGAGGAAAATGAATAGGTGTTGAACCAGCCTGTGATATGTAAATGCCAACTAGTAATTACCTAAAACCTCAATTTTCTTTCTGTTTCATCTTGCAAAACATTTCATTTCCACTGAGTGAAAACACTTAATTTGGGCTGCGTTCGTTGGGAAACCCAGCCTCTCAGATCCTGCGCCTGCCAGAGGTCTCAGCTAGGGGGAGTACTGGTTCTGTGCTTACACAGCTCTTGCAACTCTGTCCATCCCAAGGTTATTCCTTTCTGTGCCATCCTGGTGGTTTTACTCTGAGTGTTGAATGGAAATCCGCCACCACTTTCCCATTGCCAGCCTCAAATCTGCTTTCAGAGTGCCTTGCTCTTTCCAGAATTACTGAGTTCTAGGCAATCTGTGGCATATCAGATTTTTTACTTTTCACTTGAATGTTGTTGTGTTGACATTTTTTAGTTAGATTTCATTCGTAGGACTATCTCTAGCCTGAGTTTCTGGATCCTTGAGATTTCCAATTTTAGATGTATTGACTCTTCCTCCTGCTGTTTTGGTCTTTCAGTTCAGGATCCCTGATTTAGATCTCATGCCACACTAGTTTTCTTTCCTATCTTCATTCCCTTGGGTTCTGGATCCCTTTATATTTAATTCATTTTTCTCTCTGCTCTGTTTTGAGTGAGAAGTTTAAAATTTGATTTCCTAGGACTGTGAAATAAAGTTCATGTAGGTTTCTCTTCCCTGTTAACTTTAGGGGCCTATCTTTTAATATGTGTTTGTGCAGCACTCTTTTGCGCTCCCTTCTGATTGGTGGCCAGAAAAAAAAAGCCCTGTATACCAGGGAAATGTAAATTAGGAGTCTGTAAGCCATGTCTCTCTCATTAACGTCCTCAAGATACTCTGCTTAGAAAGAACAAATACTTTTTGTGAAATATAAATTAGGAACTCTGAATCCTGAGTTAAGAAAAGGGGGTTTGACTGGGGAGCTGGAAGCTTGGATTAGAGAGAGCTCTATGTTGGTGTCCCAGGACTCTGATTCTAGAGAGCTCTGCCTTGAATCTCAAGGAACAGTGCCTCTTTAGTGAGATATATGGCTTCATAATTAGCCTCTTGCATTTTTTTCATGAGTGCTAGCATCAGCGTTCTACAATGTGTTTCCCTGATTAACAGCTGCTTTGCAACTATTTCCTTGTGCCACCGATGACCATATTTGTCAAGTTTGTCCTGACAGAGCACTGATTTCTTACTAAAATGCAGCATTTCTGTTTGAAGGGATTCTCTTGTTCCTCACCGTGCCAGGCCTTTTAAGTCAGCCCTTGTTACAATATGAGCTGGCTTTAGCCTGACGCTTGTTAACAGGATTCTGGGTATCTCCTTTGGAGTAGGAGTACAGAAACCTTTCACAGACAATTTAATCTTCTGAGCCTTGCAAACGTGCAGCTTTACACGGGGAGGGGGGTGGTATTGCAGTAGGCTATGTATTGATCAGTTCCATTTGCCCTGTAGCCGTGGCCTTCTGCTCTGGCTAAAATAAGGTTAGCTTTTGTTAATACTGCCATATTATTTTAATACACTTTAAAAAAATTAATTCCAAATACTTTTACATACGTCATCTATATTGCCAGTGCTGATTGCCTTCCGCACATGTAAAGTAAACTAGCTGGGCATAGTTCATGGCCTGTGCCTCTGCTGCTTAATGAAAAGGAAGGTTGCATTTAAACAGATACAAAACTGTTCTGCAACAGACTGCCCCTCAGAATGTACAGTCTCAGCCGTGAGCTTTAGTTCCCAGGTCACCCTTAAGTCTTGCTCTGTGAATAAATACTATTCAGTAATGACTTACAGAGGATCCCCAATATTAGGGGTCTAATAGATTTCACACTTATTGCTCCTCCAGTGGCACTTTATGGTGTTTTCCCTCTTTATCTTTGTTTTCAAGTCCTGCGTAGTTGGAGTGTGTGGGATGATTTTTTTGAAGGGGGTGGGGAAGAGGTTGCTTGCCCCTGCATCATCTTTTAAACCACGTGTTTTATTTTTCACACACCAGCAGCTGATAAAGCAGTTTGGGTTCTTTATGTAAGAATCCTATTGCTGTGAGCATAACACTGTATTAAAGAGGGCTGACTTAACCTTCCTCACCAACATCAGAGGGAGGGAGATAGGGGGTGTCAGTGAGGAACCTTGAACCAATGTCAAAGTGTAGTGCCTTAGCCTGGAATTGCCCCAGCTTGCTGCACTCCCACAACATCTGCATAAAGTTCCTGTTTCCATGTTACATCTTTGACATTGAGGTGGAATATTTACTTGAATATATGTAATTTGGCTGGACACAAATATAATTCATGAATAGTTACATTTATCTTCTAATTAGAAAATGAAACGATAGCACAGAAACTGCTGCAGCATTCCCCTCACAATATTTCTGATCAAAAGTGTTTGGGTGTGAGACCATTGCAGAAAAAAGGCTGGTGAGGTAGCAGGTTTGTGGTGCTAATTCACCTTTCATAACTGAATACACTATTTTTTGTTAAGAAAAATAAAGAACAGATAAATGGCACAGTGGTTAAATGTGGTCTTCTGGTCACTGTATGCTGGCAATCAGAATCGGAGCTGGTAATATGATGATGCACACTACTTGGCAATGTCCTAATATTAGAAAATTTTGGTCAAGTGTTGCAAATGTTACAGAAATAGTATGGAACAATATGTTTCCAGCTGAGTCAGAATTCTATTTGCTATATGATTTTTCATCTATGCATGGGACAGCAAAGTCTCTTTTTTTTTTTTTAAATAAACTGCAGTTGCCTTGATTGTTCAAATAGACTGATCCTTAGAAAATAAGGAAAACTCTCTTGTCCCTTCTTTTAAAAAAATGTCACGTTAACATGACCTGAGTTATTTTATATAAACATATTATACACAAGATAAATGAGGAAAATGAAGGCAATTCAGGTGAGGATAAGGGAAGAATGTATCTCTTCTCTAAAAGGAAGCACAAACTTCTCAGTTAGAGGAACGCAGGCTCAGGAGACATTTTGGAGAGGGGATGTAATAGTTAAGGACTTTGTTTTTGTAAAGTTTGTTGTTATGTGTTTTATTTTTAGGTGTTATTTTTGTCTCCTTTTAAAATCAAGACCTTTGTAAAAAAAGTTCAGAGGAAAATGATACAGGAGATAGTTTAAATAATTTAATCCTTTAATGTGGAGGCTTATTATTTTTAATACATATTTTTATTGAAATGTTTACATTTTGTAAAACAAAAATATCTCCCAATAAATAGCTTCAATCAATATAATGTTAAAAATGAACATACTTAAGAAAATAACAGAAGCGAAAATGTTTTATTTTAGGTTAAAACATTTTTATATAAATTGATAACATTATTGTATGAATTCAAGAGCGTGCAACATTCGGAGTCCAACAAGCCCTTTGTATCTGTGTTTACTAGCTGAATAGAAGCAGGAGGGGAATATGGAAGAGTTCGCAAAGAAACAAGTAATTAACATAAGAAGGAAAGTGGTTTTGATATGTTCGCACATCTATATGTCTGCTTATTTGGGCATCTTTCCTATTCAGCACATTATCCTAAAGTTATTAGTTTGGGTACTTTATGTTTCTGCATTGGGCGTAGTGATATCAGAGCCATTTAAATGCGTGATTTGCCTGTCGCCAGCATTTCCAAGGGACAGATCAAGAGCACATAAATGAGACCAAAATGTACTTTATGCAAGGTGTCCTGCTGTATTATTTTATGACTTGAAATTATTGAATGTAAACTTAAAAACACCCAATTGTTCCCCTCCCCCTAACTTTGAAGTATGCCGGGACTTTGTCAAATTCCCGTTAAAATAAAGATGTCAATTTCATCTTCCTTCCAAATTCATTTATCATGCTTTTTTAAAAGGTGTTTTCTGCTTTACCTGATGTTTAAATTGGATTCGCTCGTTTATGCTGTTCTTTGCTGTATCCCCCACGTTTTTCTTAAATGAATTAGTAATGACAGCGTACTCCATCATACCCTCTCTACAGCCACTTTAAGGGAAGCCTGGTGATCTAAACCTTTTAACCTATTAAAGATGATTTTCCCCAATTGAATCAGACCCACCACAGGTGTAATAACTAATCATTTAAACTACACCTGCTATTATGTATTTTTAAGCCATTATGTGTGTTGGATAGATGATAATTCATGTTTATTGCATTGTCCAATGGATCCGTTTTGCCTACACTAGCCTGATTAATGTATTTAAAGAAATAAGAGATGCAATTTAAAAAAAAACACATTGATGGAATGCACTGAGGAGTACATTGAAAGTGCCATTAAACCCATCAGAACTTTGCTCTCTGACCAGAAATGCATATTCCAATGGCTGGATTCAAAACCAAAGTGAAACTTGTTCATTTCAATAGTGATGCTCGATTTTTTTTCTGTCATGACATTTTTGAAAACATACTTAGATCTTAACTCCAGAAGCTGCATTGTGGCTTGCACATCTTAAGATGTGCAAATCCTTTTTCTCCTTTTTTTGCAGTCACTACAGCTTATTGGGAATGCAGATGCCAGCATTTGGGGGGAAAACCACACTTTTCTTCCTTGTACATGGAAGACTAGTTTCATCTAAGTGCAGGAATGGAGCAATCTCTCACTTCAGTATGGATGTGTCTGTCTCCTAAGTTAACTTCAAATAGGTTATCACCCTCTGTGCCACACCCAAAGCAAATGCCTTTTATAGAGGCAGATCAGATGGTTTTCCACAGTATAGTAGAATATACCTTGTATGGGGCTGGATGGCTTGGGGGGGATTAATATTAGAATACAGAGATTTTCACTTAGTCCTGTGTGGTATGACCCATAGTAGTCACAGTGTAGTGACTGCTCAGCAGTCTGTGTGAAATGAGTTGCTGGGTCTCAGTTCTGTGGATTGCATCACAAGAACTATCACAACTCATACAAAATTGATCTCCTTGTTGATAATATCGGCAGAGACACAAAGAATTAAATAGGCTATGGAGAGTCAACTCCCCACATATCCTTAATAGGGATTCCTACAGAACAGGCCTGAGGCACATAGAAGGCATATGTGGGGAGGCTTGCCTTGTTATACCTACCTTGTAGTTAGAGAGGAATCTAGCACTATCATTGGCACTTTAAGGAAATAAATTTGTATGTGTGCGCGCGCATGCGCACGCGCACGTGCACGTGTAAGTGCAAAAAGTATCATCCCAGTTCTTACACTCTGTGGAAGTATGTGTCTTTGACTTTATTGTGCTCTAGAAGATGAGCCTTTAAGTGACTTAAAACTTAAAGTTCTTTCACAAAAGCTGTATATAGCTTCTCTTGCTCTAGAGCATAAACATAACCACTTATCTGTCCAGTTGGGTCACTTCAAAAATAAAACTTAACCTTTATGTCTTTAATGTGATCCAGGACAAGGAAAATAACCTCTCACTTGCTGGTAGGAGGCTTGGGACCCTAATGGAGTTTGCTTTGTGCTAAGCAGTGTTTCAGCTTGGTAAAACATGTTCAAGGACAAACTTATCTACATCACAATATTAATACTGTACTATCTGAGTAGGGATGAGCTTGAGCCTCAAATTCTGCTCTGGATCCAATGATTCTCCAAAGTCAGATTGGAGTTCTGGTTCCAGCCCGTCACCATCTGCTGCTGGAGTTGATACCTGGGTGTTGTAATTTAGAATGTATTTAGAATCAGAATTTTGAATGTTCTTAACTCAGAGCTTTTCACTTTTCTGTTTCTCCAATCCTCTCACCCTAATCAGATCGCAACAGCAGTGAAGTTTCTACAGAACTCCCGGGTCCGTCAAAGTCCACTCGCAACCAGAAGAGCATTTCTCAAGAAGAAAGGTACATATTTATCGTGCTAATTAATTAATGAGGAGGTCTGGGGGTGGAATGTAGGCCAGGAGCTATTACTGTGGAAAATTAGGTACTGAGGGTAAAAAAGATCGCTTGTCCCAAGAAATTTGTAGTGTGTGAGGTCAAGGCAGTTCCATTTTCTTCCCTGCAAGCCAGTAGTAATATAGGCAGGAGACACGGCATTACAGAATGAGAGACATTTTTGGAACTTTAGAATTAACTACCTTGAGAGATCTTCAGAAGCAAGGACAGTTTAGAGTTACAGGCTAGATGGTTGATTCTAACTTCTTAATGACATTGGCTTTAGAATGACCAGTTGTAGTTAAAAGGTCAGCTGCTTCAGAAGAGAGTTTGGGAGAGAGGAATGAAGGAAGAGGGACATGGTATAGAGTAAATAAGGTCAGGCTAAGGTCAAGTGTGGGGTCAGCCTGACTTTCAGCCTGAAATGGCATATTACTGACTGTGCATAGCCCTTTCCATGGTGGGAGCAGGAAGGATCCTGACAAATCCAATATTGACTCAAGCCAGTGGAACTTGCCTGATAAGTTTTTCCTTTTGATTATAAAGGAGGTAACTTTGTTGTCTTAAAACTTCAGAACATAAAAAGAAAAAAAAACAATTTAAGAATTTTGTAGCAGATTTCAGATGAAGTTTATTCCAGCGCAAATTGCCAAACCAAGAACCCTCCACATCACTTAAGTCCTTAATGTGGGACTTACGCACTAAAGAGGCTCATGCCCTAGAGTGAATTTTTTCCTTTAAAGAGTTTTAAAAAGTGTTTTAAGTGCTAGAGTGTGTATGAAAATTCAAACTCCAGAGTTGGAGGGGATGGGGACCCATTTTTACAGGAGGTATTGTGAATATTACAGTCTGATTTGAATTCTTTAGCCAAAGACATTGGCCTATGGAACATAAGAAACCCCAGAAATATATTAGCTGGATTGGAGATATGAATTGTTTAGTGAAATCCAGGAGATTTGATGGCATGGGATAATCTGCTTACAGGCGCCCTGCTCATCTTGGGGCAGAAAGCACTGAGGATGGAATGGTAGGGGTTGTCTTCTAACCGCTTTACCATCAACAATATAATTCAGGTACATCATGTGGAATTTGGTCCTTTCCCGCTGGCCCTAGTGTCAGATACAAAGCCTCCCAGCAAGAAGATGCAGCTCTGCTAGGTGCATTGTTTGCCCTGCTCTGCCATCAGGGTGGCATTGAATTTGCTAATATGGCAAAATTTGGAGTTGGTTGGTCACTCTGTTCTGTGAGTTTTTCCTTGAAATATGTGAACGTATGGGGAGTAATTAATCATAAAAGCTTGGGGATTTCAACTCTATCACAGAAGCAATGAAGCAGGGGAAAGCTGAGCCTAAAAGCTGTGCTGATTACCCGGGGTAACCTGATACAAAATCTATTGTTGCCGAGAGATTCTTAGCCCCCAGTATATTGTGCAATATTATAACCGCCTGATCTTCTCCTCTGCTGACAATGACCAGTTATTCCTCATTTTCTCTCTCAACGTAGCTGGGTTAGAATTTCATTTGCAGAAGGTATTTAGAGCAATTTAGAGACAAATGTCTCTGGTGTTTGCTCTGCACTTCCCCACCGCAGGCTTCGCTGAGCAGTTTTTAGTATCAGGAGCTCCATCTAATCTGTTTAATTTTAATAAATCCCTGACTGGGAGAAGAGGAGGGGTGGGGAGAAGGAGGCAAAGAGACACTGTGGCCCGACTAATACTTCTTGTGAATTACTTGGCTAATAATTATCAAAGAGCAGAAACTGTTTGGTAGAACTCTTTGTTCCTGTTTGTTAATTCCCTCCCTCCCCTTTGTGCTAATTGCTCATATGGCAACTTAACAGTAGGAGAAAGGAAGGAACAGAATCCAGCAGTGTCTGCATCCAGGAGTCATTGGGAACTTGATCATATGGGATCTGCCCACTTGGTCATATAAGGTTATCTTTGCTTGATGCTCCACATGTGCATCAGGCTAGTTGTGCCCTCAGGGGCAGGAAAAATATTGTCCTAACCATAGATGCAACTAGTTCAGTCTTGGGAATATGAAGGAGAATTAGCCTGGTTGAGTATTCAGTTCCATTTACACCCTGAGATTTACCCATTGGTATTCAAAGTAACTGTCTGGTGGTTTTCCTGAATTCTAGTAAAGCATATTCCACCAGAACTTCCTGGGGTGGAAATTTCAAGACTTATCCTTTCAAGTGAGCTTCTCCCCATGGCTGGCTTAGGGTGGCTGCATTATCCACCCATTGGCTACTGCCCGGGGCCAGCCTGAGGTAGCAAGGGCCACACTAGCTGTCAGCAGCTTCCGTGGGGGGAGGGGGAGGGAGAGAAGGACGTGCTGTCAGTCAGCAGCTGTTCTCTGGGGCTGGGGTGTTTCCTGCCCCCCCCCGTGGTCATTATGGAGTATAACTGTTCTTGCTATTACACCCCTCCCTTTCTGTTTGATGAGAAACAATAGCATTCCATGTACATCCCATTGTCCTGGCACAACCAAACCCTGAATCTGCTTTAAGTTATAAGAGGAAGCTGCCTACCGAATTGGTGGTCCTAACTCTCTTACTGTTTAGGAAGAGTTCTTGAACAAATGGATAGACACACAGACAGACAAATGCACAAACTCTCTCAAATATATAGTCGATATTATTATTGCTCTACATATGTATAAAACATTTTTCCTGCCGGATGACAGAATGTTCCTGCCGGGCAACAGAATGACATCATTAATGTCATCAGCATCAACAGGCTGTCTAAGCAAAGTGAGAGTGGCTGGGGGGGTGGGGATGAGCGTAGCCCCCTAGTATCATATATAAACATTTCTCCAAACCCCATGTTAAAAAGAACTTTGTTCATCTCTCTAGGGAATAATACAGAGGCATCGTCTCTTGGTAGGATTTTGCAGTTGTAGCTGCCTCCAGGAGATTTTGCTGCAGAAAAGGGGGGTAGGATCACTGGTTTTCTGAGAGCTATAAGGAAAAAGGTACATACTGACAATGGGAGGCTCTCAGATGCCCTAGTTGCAGTCTGTTCCAGCAGGAATGGCTATAGGGAATGTAAAGGTAAAAGCACTGACAGCAGAGATACTCCTAGCTTTGCTTAGGAAATGCCACATGTGGGATTTGCAGTGAAACAAAGCCTTGAATTATAATCTTCACTTTTTAAAAATACTAATCTCTATCCCAAAAAGGAAAATCCATTTTTAAAGTATTATTTAATATAGAAATTGTGATCCCACAGGTGCATGGCCCTTCAGTTGCAAATGAAGGTTACTTTAGAATCCTCAGCTGGGTTGGGTTTGTTGTCATGTGAAATAGCAGCTGGATGGTAATGGCGGGAGGCTGCCCCTATTTCTGTCCAGTTAAGAGTTTGGGGGTCATATATTACAGGCCTGGGATAAGCAGCCTGATGATGATGGAGGGAGTGAGGAAAGTGTCCTGGATTTAAGATCTTTCAAAAGTTCAGTGAGATTTCTGCGCCGTCTTGAACACTTTGAAACTTTGTGAATACAGAGACGTTAATGAGAAACATGAAGTTATTAGAATCATTTATCATTTTCTTTGAAGCTACACTGGCATTTTGTGTAATTTATGACATTTCCTCCTTTTTATTGTGAACTTCTTCAGATGAAGAGGAAAAGCAGCTGTTTCCCTTCGGCGTATCTGAAAGAAAAAAAAAGATACTGTTTGTTTTTGGTCCAAGTAGCTGATTCTGCTGATGACACACCACCACAGTGGCGCCTGGGGAGTAAATAAACAGCATGTGGGGTTTAAACCCTGGTGGAAATGTGTCTGTTGTTGAGCTGTTGGGGCTCAGATGTCCACTGCTCAATTACCTTTCTAGTAGCACATGCAGGTTAGAATTGTGTTCTGAATGTGTGATGTGAGACTGCAGAGGGTGGATGGTTGAGTGGTGAGAGTGCTAACCTGTGACTTGGGAGCCAGGGTGGGCAATAACTTTGATGGGGGGGGCACTCCAAGATTTGGTAAGAGGACCAGGGCCACACTTCTGTGGAGGAGATGCAGAGTCTGGGATGAAGTTTGAGTGCAGAAAGGAGCTCAGGGTAGTGGAATGGGGTGTAGGAGAGGGTGTGGGGTTGAGAGGGAGTTTGGGTGAAGGAGGGGGTTGTAATCGGGGGCAATGGATCGGGGTGCAGCGTCTGGGAGGGGGTATGGGTGCAAGAGAAGATTCTGGACAAGGGGAAGGAAGTTGGAAGAAGTTCTGACCTGGGGGAGTGAGGTGCAGAGTGTTTGGGTGGTGACCTGAGGCAGAAAGGGGTGGTTACCTGGGGCAGGGAGTTGGGGTGCCAGAGACAAGTTCTGTTTAATTAGGTCGCTCCTGGCCAGCAGCCCCGCAGAACCCTGAGGCAACCTCCCTGCCTGCTGCAGCCCCAAGCTCAAAGCAGCTGGTTTTTCTATGTGGCTCTCTGTGCCGCATGTAAGGGTGGGGGAGGCTTTGTGTGCTGCCCCTACCCTCACCACAATCTATCAGCTCTCATTGGTCAGTCAAAGCCACATGGAGCAGCCAGCCGCTTTGAGCAGCTTGGCGCTGCTCCCTGCCAGAATGTCCTGGTGGGGCAGGCCACAGGCTGGATTAAAAGGCTTGGCAAGCCAGATCTTGCCTGCCCCTGCTCTGTCCAAATCCCTCCTCAGTCATAGACTTCCTATGAGACCTTGGGCAAGTTACATAGCTATTGTTCCCCATTTGCAAAATGACAGTCATTGGAGTAAGGAGAATACATTTTTTAAAGGGTGCAAGGTCCTTAGGTACCACAGTGATGGGGACCTTATACATTGAATTGCACCGAGGAAGAGCAAATCCAGATATTTGTGGGGTCAGAAACTCTCTTAGAAAACATATTACCTTGATTGGTGCTTTGTATGTTCATGTACACCTGAATCCCAATGGAGTCAAACTTCTGTTTGATGAGAGAAGCAGGAGGTCAGTGGAAAGCTTTGCCCTTCACACATTGGGTCTATTAATCTATTTCATTACCTTGGCTTGTAAGAAGCAAGTTAATACAGAAGCTTTTCTGCCGCTCTGTGGCCTGTGGGTCCCACACAGCTTTTGCACTGCAGTTCTAGTAAAGATGACAGACGTGGGAGGTGCTTGTCAGACTGGAGTGTAGAAAGCAGTGGAGGTGAGGGCTTCTAAGTTGCTAGTGTAATGACAGTGCATACATTATAGAGTTTTCAATGCCCCACCCCACAAAAGGGTCAAAGGTATTTACTTCTCAGCAAACAAAAGTTGTGAATTTAGGATTCTGCTGTAGAATATGAGCTCCCTTCTCTTCCTTCTTTTAATCAACTGCATTCGTGGAAATTGAACCCTCACTGGCAGCTAAACACCCTCTTTACCGAAGACAAGCCCTGGCGAATCACCTTGAGGAAGAGAGAGGAGGGGCCACAGACTGCGGTTGGAGAGTTTTAAGGGGAGTAAATTGTTCTGTAGATTTCAATTTAACTCTCTTTTATTACTTTCCTTTTTTATAATTTAAGTCCATTTCATGAGGCAGTTTGCATGTCCTTGAATGGAATCTTGTTACCATGAAAGCTTTTTTAGCATTGATTTCATAAGTCTTAATTTAATAGCTCCATCATTACTGAGAAGCCCTGAGAGTGAGGCCCTAGCTTTCCAGGTCACTGACCTTTTAATTACAAACCTTGTTCTGATGGCCAGGTTATCGACTGGACAGCTCTCAGCTTCTGTCCCCAGGATGAAAGTGAAAGTAACGGCCTTTCCTCCCCCACTCCAGAAAAGGGAGGAAAAGAAAAGTAACTCCTGTGTTTCTAAAATTAATTTTCTCGTTCAGCTTTACTTTGTAATTAATTCTTTAGTATGTCTCAGTGAAGCTTGAAGAGTTTTTACAAAGCTTTTCCTTGAGCACAAAATGCAGTGCAAATCAATGGAGTCCAGTGACAGCTCATGCAAAAATATCCAGTTAGTAATGTGTTACCAAGATCCACCCTTCCCAGAAGGATAGTGAAGGTCCTCTCCACCAGCTTCTGAAGACAGACTGAGAGTATGTCTAGACTACAAGCCCCTTTTGAAAGAGAGCGTCTAGACTACAGCCAGTACTTTCGAAAAAGCACAGTTTGCATTACATAGCACCTTTTTTCGAAAGAGCACTTTCATAAAAAGGCATTATTCATCATAAAATGAGGTTTTCCACGGTCCAAAAAACTGCTGCGTTCTTTCAATTTACTTTCGAAGAAATGCAGCAGCACTCTAGACGCAGGGGAAGTTTTTTTCAATAAAAGGCCACTTTTTTCGAAAAAAACCTGTAGTCTAGACAAACCCTGAGTTACTTGAAAGGCAACATGGCATCTTCAGTAACCACAAAGAATCAGGTTCTCTGTTTTAGTTCTCGTATGAAAGGCTTAGCCCAGTATCATTGTACGCTGTCCTGGTGGGAGGGGGAAAGCGCAATGGTTCAATATCAAGTTTTAGGAAAGAGTACCCAACACTTCTTCCTGCTGTATTGTTATGGTCTTTAAAGGCCTCGCTACCATTTATTGAGCCAACATGACCCTGTTTATCTTGTGAGATCAGATGGGGTCCCGGGAACTCAATCAGGAGCAATAGAATGAAGAGTGAGAGAATGAACACTTTTCAGCACTTGCAACAGTTCCCATCTGAATCCAAGTTATCTGCAGTCACATCTGCGCTCTGCTAATGTTTGCCAATGATGATAATGTTCACCATATACAGAGAAGAGTCTTGCTACAGGTTGCTCATGACCCAGTAGTATAAATGTGTTCATGCGTTGGAGATTAGGACCACAGCTCTATGTTGTTAACTTATTTATTTTTCCTGAAAGTGATTGAGAATCTCCATCCATCTGCTAAGAAGAGATGTCTCCCTATCCTGCCAATCTCACATGTGCATATCTGTCATCTATGCCAGCCTATTCATCATGCTGACTCTTCCCCTCATCAATTTTCCCACTGCTTGTGTTATCTGAACTTGTCATGAACTCTACATATTTTCTGAGCTGTGTGCCAAGAGGAAACGTGAAGTACCAGCAAAGGTTCACCAACCAATCAACTGTTAGAATATCCTAGGGAGTCAATTAGATGTGGCTACTCCTTGGGGCTGCTGAGCTTTTGGGAAAAAGTGAAACTTTTAGGATGAAAGATATAAAATCCTACTCCCTCCTTCTGCCAATATTTGGAAGAAAAATAGAGGACAAGCCATTGGGCTCCCATGCAAATGGGGAGAATGATGCACATTCTGCCTCTGATTTTAGCTAGTGATTCAGGAGATGACAAAAAGACACACTGCTTCCAGGATAGCTGATTGTTGACACTGGAGAGAAAAAGAAGAGAAGATCCTTCCTGATCACTGCAAAAGATCATCTTATGTTCCGGTGCACAGGCTTTGCTTAGTATGCCTATGTTTACACTGGTATCCCAAAAAAACTCTGCTGCATCCAGGGATTTGCACTTCTGCAAAAAAATAGTAAAAGTGCAAACGTGTTCTTTCAAATGCCTCTGTAGTCCTCATTTCACGAGGAAAAAGGGGGCTTCCGAAAGAGGGTTTTTTCCCGACATTTGGCCCAGTCTAGGTGGGCCAAATATTGGAAAAGCCTCTTCTGGCAAAAGAATCAGAAAAAGCTACATAAAATGCAGAGCACATTTTGCATAGCTTTTACAGGGAAAAAAATGGCAGGGTAGACCTAGCCTATAAGTGTTACCAATTATTGAAAAAACACTCAGCATTTATTTTTTATGTGAAATAGCAGGGACGGAATCAGGACGGGACTGGGAAGTGTAGCAAATACCTTTAAACATTTAGTTCTGGTCAAGGGATTTTAGAAATGATCTCTTTGTGTCTGAATTCCCACTGTGGTCAAGGAACACTTCATTGTTGTTTTTAAAAGTTGCTTTGTATAACACTATAAATGCTTGAAGTTAGAGGTAGTCGAAAAATGGAATTTTTGCCCTATGGGAAATTCTGAGATTTTGACTTGGAATGAAAAGTTGAAAATTCAGAATTTTTTACAAAATTAAGTATTCCAAAACAGTTTGTTTCTATTATAGTTTATAATATAAGGGATGGATGTAATGAACATATGATATAAAAGTCAAAAAGATAAAACTGTTGAGAGAACTTCTTGTTGAAAAAGTCAGTGAAATGGAGCTGTTCCTGTGAAATGTTTCTGTTTCTAATCAAAATATGGTTTTTGGAAAAATATTTGACCAGCTCCACTTGCAACTGAAATGCTTCTTTACGGATGCTCTTCCTGCAAACAAATAAGAGTGTTTGTTTTGGTAGGCTTGCTCCCTGGAACAGGGCCACACACCCTGTTTCATGTTTGCAGGGTTGCTCACCAGAGTTAGACAACTGGCTTTGAGCTGCAGCATTTACTGATGAAAAGGAATCCTCACTTGGACCTGCAGAAAGACAGAAGAGGCAGAAAGGGCTAACTTAGGGCCCACCAACCTTGACAGCGTGACCCTTTAACAAACATTTCCAGTGGGGTTTGAGAATTGCTTTGCGGTTTGATGTCAGAAAATTTAAAATCGTTGTGGCTTTTTTTCTCCGATTTCTGTGCAGGGTTCTGGACAGTGCATTGCATGGGGCACCTGTTAGATGTTTTAATGATGTTGCAGAAGAATCCGTTGAGGGAGAGAGACTCACAGATTTGACATCTTCTAAATGCTCATTTATTTATTCCATAACAGAGGGTACAAGTCATATTAATGGTAATAGCTTCTCTCTTACTTCAGGCTCACCCCGTGACACACTTGAACCATTTAGATGTGCATTCTGCAGAAAACGAGAGCTGATTTCATTTACTGTACAGTGAGTGAAGAATCAGGCACAATTCCCATTTCTCCCAGTCCACTTGTTGTCCAGGAAATTCAGCAGTATTTCAGTGGAGCAGAGTCCATCAGTACATGTGGTGTGGGTTCATAATTTACAAAGTATTGGTAAATAGGAGTAAATACAGTGCCCAGAACACACTCAGACAGTGCCCAGAACCTTGTGTAGTCTTTATTTTAACAAATAAATGGAAAGTTACTGTTTTAACAGTGACTTTTATTTTGGCTAGCTGACAATAACTATGTAATATATAAATGGTTAAAAGTGATTCTGCAAAATTAGCTCTTTTTGCTCCCTCTGTGTGTTCTGAGTTATAGTTGCCTTGTTTCCATTCCTGTTAGTACTGCAGAGCTCATACCACTGTGACAGAATGCGATGGATTCTATCTTGGATCAAATTGTCAGCTAAATTCTGAGCTTTGAGTCATTAGTATTGATGATGCTGAGCAGAGGGAACAAAGCTAGATCTTCAGATCCTGGTCTGAGATTGTAGTTAGGAAAGTCATCTTTTGATGTATGTATTTAACAAATTTAGCTGTGGATATCCTTGTGAGAGAGACTATGGAGTGGCTAGAGATAGGCTTGTACTATGTGATGATTAAAGATCAGGACCAGATGTCAGGAGATCCAGGTTCTATTCCTGTCTCTGCCGTGGACTTCTTGGATGATCTGGAGCAAGTCACCTAATCTCTCTGAGTCTCAGTTTCCTCATCTGTGAAATGGGAATAAGGATGATTATTTCTGCAGCATTTTGAATGTCAGTCCATTCACATTTGTAAAGGGATTTGGGATCTTCAAGTTGAAGTTGCTAGAAAAGTATGTATCCTCCAATGTGTGATTTTTGGAGTTGCGCATTGTAGTGAGCACTGCACTTTCAGAGAGACAGAGAATTTACCTCAGTTGGCCGAATAAGGCAGGGGAAGTTTGTCAGAATGCCAAGGCTCAAGCAGATTCCGTGCAATCCTAATTTAGCCCTGGAGCTCTGACCTTTGAAGCAAGCTTCACCTTCAGACAATCAGACAGATCTGTGTATGCTAGTAAAAAAAAAAAATATGGTTTTGGGTGGAAGGAGTTCAGTCTCCATGGCCATTCAGCCCAGGGGAGTTCAGTCTATAGCCCACTCATGAATGAACTCTCCCAGTTCTGGAGGGACAACCTTGTCCCCTCAGGTTGGGTGTGGGGAAAATAATCTATTAGGCGAGGTCTAGACTATACTTTCTTTTATCAGAAAAAGCTGTGCAAATTGCGCTCCGCAATTTGCGTCTCTTATTCCGATTGCTTTTCCAGAAGAGGCTTTTCCATCATTTGGCCCCGTCTAGACGGGGCCAAATGGCAGAAAAGCCTCCTGTTTCGGTGGAGCCCTTATTCCTTGTAGAACGAGGTATATAGGGCTCCCCGAAAGAGTGTGTTTGCTCGTCCACAAAAAAAGCGGAAGAGCAAATGCGTTCCCTGGACATGACGGAGTTTTTCCAGGATACCGGAAAAACCTGCTAGTCTAGACGTACACTTACATTCCATGTTTCTCTTCTGATGAAACCCACCCACTCATATTGGTTCTGCCCTGTTCGGGGAGGGAGGGAGGTGAGTTAAGTCTCCATATTAATTTGGTCTATGGGCTCTTCTGGGCCACAGTTGTGTTGTGTATGTTATCTGCTGCTGGGCCATGGACTTCTGGCTGCTGGGCCGTAGTGACTCTGCAGGCCAGGGCTGGGGTACACTGCCCAACACTTCCCCTCCTGTCGCAGGTGTTGGGAGATGCATGTCCTGCTCCACCTTTCAGCCAACCAGCATCGGGCAGGGGCGGGGTCTCCACTGGCAGCTGGGGGACAGCGCAGGGCTAGGTGAGAGGAGCGGGGCATGCACTAGAGGGCTCTGGAAGCAGGGCTAGTGCTGGGGGGCTCTAAGAGGCAGGAGAGCTGACACTGGGGAGCACTGGGACATCTGGGGTGTGGGTCTGGCATTGGGGGCTCTAAGGGCAAGGCTAGTAGTGTGGGGGCTATGGAGGTAGGTCTGGCACTGAGGAACTCTGAGGGCAGGGCTAGTAGTGTGGGGATGCTATGGAGGTAGGGCTAGCACTGGGGGGGCATTGGGGGCTGGGGATTTTGGCAGACCGGTATCATTTTATTTGTATATTGGCATATTCATTATTTGCGTAAGGAATATGGAAATATGCAAATAAAATGTTACCAGTCCACCTAAAGTTTGTGACTGGGTTTGCTGGTCCCCAGTATAAAAAAGGCTGGGAAACACTGGTGTAATAGACCACATATCTTGTAGTGACAAGGGGCCAGAGCATCCGTGTTGCTATAGTCACATTATTCCTTTCTGCTCCACACCACTCCCTAATTTTAACCTGGGGGAGGACACTTCTTGTATCAGAGGGGAATGAAGTCTTGAGTTGTTCATTCTGGTTCTTCCTAATGGATCCTGGCCTAGAATGGACCCTTGGCCCTAGGAAGAGAGAGGAGAATTCATTCTCCATTAAATCTGAGGCTCTCATAAGTAAAAGTTGTTGACTTTGTCATATTGTTGAAATGTGCATTGCTTTTATCAAGACAATAAAGGGTAAACGGGGTGATCTCTGCTCCTGTGGAGCGGTTGGATGGTTACATTACACAATCCTGTAGAACATCTTGCAGCAAATACATGGGTTATATTAAAAGTTGCAATCATATCATTTTTAAAGTAAATTGCTGACCTTATGCAGTGGAATCAGCTTTATTGAATTTCGCCAAAAATGCGTTTATAATTCCCCTTCTGCCCCTGCATACACACGATATTCATGTCCTTGCTGTCCATGTGGGAATGTCCCTTTTTATGGTGATAAACAAAATTAAATTTGCCTTTGTCTCTGCTGCCCTACCTCACCTTTAAGATTCCATGGGGGGTAGAGGGAGGTAGGAGCACCAGTAGGTGGCCTCACTTCATAGGGAGCCTGGGCTTTGTCCCTGTACAAAGAGATATGACACTGGACTGTGGCTAACAGGTCACTGAACAAATGAAATATCTAGATCTTGTCTGTTGGCAGAAATCTGTAGTGCCATGGGAATGTTTTACATTTAAGGGGCGGATAAAGTATAAGACAGGTGTAACGCAGGTATTTGCTAGGAACGCTGAGGCATGACACTATGTAAAATTAATTTTGATTTTAAAATGCCTGTAGTTTGTTCCTAGGTTTTTTCTAATTACCATATACAACAAAGACTACAATCCACAAATCATTATTGACATATTCTCATAATATTGCAATTATGCTTCTCCCCATTAGTAAACTCTAATAATCCCTCAGCCTCCTCCCTGAATTCCTGAAAGGAGAAATACTTTGCAGTATGTCCTGAAAGTTAACAAATTTATATCCTGCACTTCTAGAGCAATATACATTGTGCAAACATGAGCTAATCCTCAGAACATACTGTGCGGAAGCACAGCATTACTATCCTCTTCTATACTTCCTTCTGATTGTACTTTCTCATCTAGTTAGCCCTTTTCATTTTTAAAGCAGTTGGCAAGTTTTAATCCTCAGGATGCTGCTGGGAGAAAGTATTATCCCCATTGTACAGATGAAGAAACTGAAATATAGAAGTTGAGGAGTGTACCAGAACTGCAGTTAGTATTGAGGAGTTCCTTGCTCCCAGTCCTGAACTTAGACCACCATATTGTGCTAACATGCCAATATAAATCAAGATGTTGCTATTGAGACAGCATAATTTCTCAGATTATTTTTATGTATTTCCTTCTACAGGCCCCAGCTTCATTTGTAACTAGTTGTAATCACCACAGTCCAAACTGAATCATGTAAGTAGATGAAAGGGCAGGCTGTCTCTACAGTGCTTGGCATTTGCCTCTTTCTGGTACATTTTTCCCAAACCCCCTCTCTAGGCTTTTTTGTGGTATTTAAAAGACCAGCTTCTCACATGTTAAGTGAAGAATATCCCTGCTCCCAATCCTAGAGTAACCAGGAGCATGCAGCTGTTAAACCCAGAAATATAAAATACATGTTTAAAAGATGACTCTGAGTGTGTTTAAAAAGAGCGAGAGAGAAGAGGAGTTCAGGAGAACCAAAAAATAGCAGCTTCCATTACAGTAATTAAATGGCAGCATTTAACCTATCAGGCTGTTGCGTATATGTGAGAGGCGAGCAGGGAGCTGCATTTGAAATGATCACTGAATTCCTTAGGGAACAGAGTAGTTAAATAATTTGTTTGTGAGGTGTGAGTTCAGTGTCGGTAAAGCGAGCGTGTGTATGTGTTAGGAGCTGGGAGAGAAGGGGGTGGAGGCTAAGTGTTTACAGAGAATACCCTGGGGGTTGGTATTTACTAGCACCTGTGTGCTGTCAATAAGAACACAAGCTGTTGTGGCTTGTTGGTTAAGTTATCAGAGGAGTCCGAGCCTTACCTGGTTCCAGGTATTGCATCATAAAGGCAAAACTTGCTTCATGCCAGGCCACCTGGGACAGGCAAGAGGAACTTTTAAAGCAAACCAGGGAGAAAATGGGGGAAGAAGTGAATGGAGTCATTCTGATGAACTTCATATACTGCAGTGACTGTAAAGGGTAAGTTGTTCTATCCTGTCGTTGGACTTAGTACTCAAGAATGTGGAAGTAGGGATCCCCAGGGGACAAGGCAGAAGCTACTGCATAGAGATCTGCCACTTCAACATCACATCAAACAGCAGCTTGTGCTGCAACAGAGAGTGGTCCACCTGTGCCTGGCATCATTCCTGGATTTCCTGGATTGATACAGAGTGACAGGAATCCGCAAAGCCTGCCCTTCCTGCCCCTGTTATCAATGAGCTCAGCTCTGTGCAGATAATGGGGAAACCGTTTGTGCACCCCTGTCTGCTGAGAGAGGAAGTTTGTTAGTGTTTTGGCCCCAGTTAAATGGGAGAATTTCCTGTTTAGTGCCATCTAGGGTCTGTCTGCCTCCTCTCATTCCCCCACTATATTTGAAAAGATGTTTCATTAGTCTAGATGGTATTTCCAGACACCAGAACTTCAAAACCTATCCTTGCACAATGTGAAAGGATTTTGGAATGTCTCCAGCTGCCCCACCATCTAGTCTACCCTATAGTCTCAGTAACATACACATAAATGTTCCTGAATATTCACACCAGTTTTTAAATGAATTTTCTTTGACCATGTTGCTGCTTCTCTTTTGTTTGCTTTCTGCAAAGATTTCAAACAGTGAGTTTGCTAGCAGAAAATAGCCACGGTTTATTTGAAGTCACAATTGAGTGTTCACCCCAGAAACCTAAATCTAATAAAACAAAGCCTTTTTATTATGCAAGTATGAAAACTCCGGAGGTATATTTGGCATGGCAATTGTAACCCTAGAGAACTATGTTTTGTGTATGCCCAGAGAGAGCAATGATGAAACTCCTTTTCTATCTTACCACTCCAGTATGCTGTGTGCATATGTGTGGTCACCATAGTATTTTCCACTGCTTCCTTATTTTTACTATTGTTAGCATGAGTCATCTTTTGGGCTTTTCATCCAGACTTCTTTAGTTTTCTCTAGAACTCTGAAGAGCTACTGAAGAATCATGGAAAAAACATTCTTGTTTCTAAATGAAACATTCTCCATTAGATTTGCATGTCCCCTATATTTTCTGTCTGCCCTCCCTCCCCTTTATTACTAAATACACATAGCCCAAATACAAAATTTTGTTTCTTAAAATTCATCTGCTGCTATTTCTTAGCCCCCACCTGAGATCAGTGGCCTGTATGATGACATAGGTTGTTTTCTAAATGCACATGAAGTAACCAACAGAATTGCGAAGGGCAGATAGATATAATTTAAAAATATATTTTACAATTACAAAGTAGGATTACCTTTTAAATAGAATGTATTTCAACACTTTTATTGGCACCATCAGCCTTTAATTTTACAGGTGGCTAGCTTTGTACCAGCGTTCAGCAAACATTGTTTTAATGGCATTTAAAAGATGTATCTAAACCAAAAAAGAATACAGAAACCAGGGGTGATTTGTAATCTGTAATGAATACTAGCTGCCACGCCTCTTCATATGAATATATTGGCATATCTCTCACTTTCAGGGAGATGCAAATCAGAGGTGCCATAAGAATACCTACCACTTAGAAGGATTTTTCCTTATCAAATTAATCCCTTCAACACACTGATGAAGTATGCAGGTGTACAGTGTTGTCCCCATATTACATATGGGAAAATTGAAGCAGAAAGATGATGTGGCTTCCATGATGCATAGAGGGAATCTGACAGAGAAGGATTTGGAACTCTTTAGTTCCTGGCTTCCAGCCCTGTGTTCATTTCTTTAGAGTAGTGGTCTCCAACCTTTTTAACCACAAGATCACTTTTTCAATTTAAGTGCCATATAAGATCTACTTCAAACCCAAATACCCTTGCCCCACTTCCTTCCT
The DNA here is from genome assembly GCF_052426305.1 of Pelodiscus sinensis. Lineage (NCBI taxonomy): Eukaryota > Metazoa > Chordata > Testudines > Trionychidae > Pelodiscus > Pelodiscus sinensis. The sequence goes on from NC_143075.1 coordinate 14,058,588, forward strand.
GCCCCTTCTTTGAGGCTCTGCCCCATCTCACTCCATCCCCCATCCTCCCTCACTTTCACCAGGCTTAGGTAGGGAATTTGGAGTGCAGGCTCTGATCTTGGGCCAAAGGGTTTGGAGTATGGGAGGGGCTTCAGGCTTAGCCCAGGGTGGGGGATTGGGATCCAGGAGGGGCTTCAGGGTGCAAACTCTAGGAAGGAGTTTGGATGCAGGGGAGCTCATGTCTGGAGCAGAAGGTTGGGTGCAGGAGGAGGTTCAGGACTGGGACAAGGATTCAGGAAGCAGGCTCTGGCTGGGCACTGTTTAACTGAGATGGCTTCTGGGTGGTGAAGCAGTGGAGTTAAGGCAGGCTTTCTCCTGCCCTGGCCCTGCACCACTCCTGAGAGCAGCTGATATATACAGCAATGGCTCCATGGTGCCATTCGCTGCCCCTCATCTACAGGCAGTGAGGCCACAACTTCTACTGGCCATGGTTCTCCATTATTGATCAATAGGAGCTGCAGGACTGGTGTTTGCAGGCAAAGACAGCATGTGGAGACCCTGTGCTCTGCCTTCCTCAGGGGCTGCAGGGACATGCCAGCCACTTCCAGGAGCAGCAATTGCCACAGGGTCGATTACTCCATCCATGACAGGTTAGGCATTTTAGACCTCACTACTCAAAACAGTGAATTTAAGCATAAGAGAGAAATGAAAATTATGAAATGCACAGACCAGTCAAAAACCAAAAATAACCCACTTTGCAAGCAATAAAAGAAGTAACAGCATCCCTCCATGTATGTGTTGGGTGGGGAGATGAGAGTGAAGGATAGTGTGTGTTTGAGAGAATGACAGACACACACACACTGTGTGAAAGTGACTGATTTGCCTTGCCAAGCTCCCTCCATCCCCTTCTCTCTGTGTGGAGATAGAGTACAGAAGTGGAGGAAGGAGGGACACCCTGACATCAATGCCCCCCCTATTCTCCCTCACACACTCTGTATAGCAAGCAGGAAGCTCCGGGGGGGAAGGGAGGGCAGCTCCAAGGCACAGGGCAGGAGCAGCATGACAGTGGGTGGAGGGGCAACTGAAGTGCCTGCACTTGATAGCTTCCTGATCAAAGCAAGCAGGATCAACTGTCAGAGATTCCAAGATCTACTGGTTGGTGATCACTGCTTTAGAGCATTCTCCTATTGTTTGAGGGACGGGCAGTAGCAAGTAATTGTGCTTACTCCCATAATAGAAAGACTTCCCGATATTAGGAGGGCATAATAAACAGGGCAGTATTGTAGATGACTGAGGCTGTCTACGCAGGCGCTTTACAGCACCATAACTTTTTGGCTCAGGGTTATGAAAAAAACCCCAACCGCAGCAAGTTACAGTGCTGTAAAGTCCCAGTGTGAACCAGGCTACAGCACTGGGGCCATGCTTCCCGCACTGCTAGCTACTTGCCTTTGGACGTGATTTACATAGAGCTCTGGGAGATCTCTCTCCTGGTATGTCTACACTACAGAGTTAGTTCGAACTAACAGATGTTAGTTCGAACTAACTTTCATAGGCGCTACACTACTGCTCCGCTAATTCGAACTTAATTCGAACTAGCGGAGCGCTTAGTTCGAACTAGGAAAACCTCATTTTACAAGGATTAAGCCTAGTTCGAACTAGCTAGTTTGAATTAAGGGGTGTGTAGCCCCTTAATTCGAACTAGTGGGAGGCTAGCCCTCCCCAGGTTTCCCTGGTGGCCACTCTGGCCAACACCAGGGAAACTCTATGCCCCCCTCCCGGCCCCGGACCCCTTAAAGGGGCACGGGCTGGCTACGGTGCCCGTGCCAGGTGCAAGCCTGCCAGCACCCAGCCAGTAGACCCTGCACCTGGCACGGATCGAGCCACCCACCCGATGCCCCCCAGCCCTCCCCTTCTTCCTGGGACCAGGCTGGCAGCTCCCAGGAGCTTGCCCGGGACCGCAAGAGGCAGGCACCCGCCTGGGCTAGTGCAGACATCGTGGACCTTGTCCACGATCTCCGCACTAGGCACAAGAAAGTGGCCGGCTAGGGCAGTAGAGCTGCCAGCCTGGCCACCCAGGAGCAGGTGTGCAAGAGAATCAAGGGGGTCCACTGAGACCCCCGACCCTGAGCCCTGAGCTTACAATGGCCGTCCTGGGTCAGACCAAAGGTCCATCTAGCCCAGTAGCCTGTTTGCCGACAGCGGCCAACCCTAGGGACCCTGGAGGGGATGGACCGATGACAGTGACCAAGCCATTTGTCTCTTGCCATCCCTCTCCAGCCTTCCGCAAACCTTGGGCAGAGACACCACTCCTACCCCCTGGCTAATACCACTCCATGGACCCAACCTCCATGACTTGATCTCACTTTTCTTTAAACTCTGTTCTAGTTCTAGCCTTCACAGCCTCCTGCAGCAAGGAGTTCCACAGGTTGACTCTTTGCTTTGTGAAGAACAACTTTCTGTTACTAGTTTGAAGCCTGCTACCCATTCCTTTCCTTTGGTGTCCTCTAGTCCTTCTTTACGGGAACTAATAAAGAACTTTTCTTGATGCACTCTCTCCACCCAACTCCTGCTTTTAGAGACCTCTATCCTGTCCCCCCTCCGTCTTCTCTTTTCTAAGCTGAAAAGTCCCAGTTTCTTTAGCCTCTCTTCATATGGGACCCGTTCCCAACCCCTCATCATTGTAGTTGCCCTCCCCTCTTCCACCCTCTCTCTTTCCCTCTCCCTCCTCCTTTTCCCAGTCTCCCCCAGTTTTGTTCAATAAAGACAGATTCCATTTTGGAAGACACGTTATCTTTATTTTGTACATCAAGAAGAGGGGCTAGGGAAGGGTAAGTGGAAGGAGGTGAGGGAAGAATGGGGTACGAGCCCCCGATGGGGAGGACTGGGCTGGCTGTGCGGGCTTCTGGGGGTGGAAGCTCTCCTGCAGCCCCCCAATTGCCCCGTCTCCCCAGATGGCAGCCTGCGGCAAATGCAGCCGGGCTGATGGCTGAGTGGTGTGAGTTGTCCAGTGTGGGTAGTCCGGGCAATCCAAGCCAGGACTGCTTTGCAAGCGGGGCACCCCTGAGATCTGTCTGTCCGGGGTGGGGGTCGGGACCCTTTAAGCACAGCCCTCTGCTAGCTTGAGACAGCATCTCCACGCTCTAAGTCCTCCTCTGATGCCCTGCCGGCACTGCTTCCGGCCATCCTTAAGCCCTGTTCAGGGTCCACTTAATGTGGACATGCTAGTTCGAATTAGCAAAACGCTAATTCGAACTAGTTTTTTAGTCTGGATCCATTAGTTCGAATTAGCTTAGTTTGAATTAACTAATTCGAACTAAGTTAGTTCGAATTAACGTTGTAGTGTAGACATACCCTCCTAGAGTTCTTGCCATGGCCACACTTTCAGTTTAAAGCACTGCCGTTGCTGTGCTTCAAACTTTTACATGTAGACAAAACCTTCATGTGTCTTTCATGCGTCTCATTGCCCGTTGCACACTTAAAAAGGGTCAACGGCTACACATTTTAGATGTTTTTTCTTGGCATTAGCCTTGGCTGATTTCTTTATTTGGTTCATTTGTAATATTTAAAATGTTGATAGTAAGAGAGGCGGTAAGTAACATCAAGACAAATACATCCCAATCAATCTTAGGCTGCAGAGTACTTCCTGATAGTCATTGTGTCATATAAAATATGCTAGATGCCTTTGCTAGTGCATTAGGAGCCATCAGAAATTCTAGAGTAAAATAAAGAATAAAAAATGGCAACTGAAGACAAGATTTCTTATTCTTTTATACAGAATTTGTGCAACATCCCAGGCACCCTAACAAATCCTGTTAAATGATTCTTAAATATGCTCTGAGTTTGCTAGAAAGCAGTCATCAGTATTTTTATAAGATTTCTTACTCCAAAATCTCAGACTTCAAAAACCCTGAATCTGGAATTTCGTACTAGTCTTCTAGTCTCGCAGGTTGATATGAATTTTCTGATCCAAACTGATTCCAAGTCTTTCAGAGAAGCACCGCCATGTGGCTTCAATGGATAAATTCATACAAGAAACTGGAATTTTTATAGAAGTTTCTTTGTGAAAGTTTGGGGATGATTGGACAGTGAATTCCAGAACTCCTTTCCTGCAAAGGAATCTTGACTGAGAGTTAGCCCAACTGGTCAATCTATAAAATGACACCTCTCCTCTCTGCCATTCAAAATATTTCTTCTTCAAAATTAATTCGATCTTATATGGAAACTTTGATGAAAGGATTGTATTTGGCCAACAGTCCTCATACCTTGGACTGTTGGGCTACTTCTACACTGCACCATAATTCGATATAAGATACGCAATTTGAGCTACACAAATTGCATATCTTATTTTGATCTTATTTCGAAATAACCCGCTATTCTGAAACATCCCTTACTCTATGGGTGTGTCTAGACTACATGCCTCCTTCAACGGAGGCATGTAGATTAGCCAGATCGGAAGAGGGAAATGAAGCCGCGATTAAAATAATCGCGGCTTCATTTAAATTTAAATGGCTGCCCCGATCTGCCGATCAGCTGTTTGTCGGCAGATCGGGGCAGTCTGGACGCGATGCGCCGACAAAGAAGCCTTTCTTCATCGGCACAGGTAAGCCTCGTGAAACGTTTCACGAGGCTTACCTGTGCCGATGAAGAAAGGCTTCTTCGTCGGCGCATCGCGTCCAGACTGCCCCGATCTGCCGACAAACAGCTGATCGGCAGATCGGGGCAGCCATTTAAATTTAAATGAAGCCGCGATTATTTTAATCGCGGCTTCATTTCCCTCTTCCGATCTGGCTAATCTACATGCCTCCGTCGAAGGAGGCATGTAGTCTAGACACACCCTGAATGGAATGAGGTTTACAGGGACGTAAACTCCAGTATCCTGAAATAGTGTTGCAGTGTAGATGTAACCTTGGAGGCCAGTGCCTTCAGATTTTAGTGCTGGCACCTTTGCAAAGAGGAAGTCTTCAGAGTTGGCCATTGAACATCAAACACCTCAATGAAGGAACCACTTGGCATTTGCTGCTGCTGAAGCTCCCCTGTTATATTAGTGGAACTGTTTGAGTTCCTGCTGCTCTTCTGTGCTAGAATTCTATAGTGATTCTGTATTAATCTGTCAGCTTAGGTCCTGAGGATATCTGCATAGCAGTTGTGTTTTAAAGATGCAACTGGCTGATGTGGGTCAGCTCATTTGAGTTGGAAATATAGTTGAATATTTTTATTCTAAAGATAGAATTAAAAAAACAACTTCTGAAATTGCTTTTTTGGTGTCACTTGATTTTGCAAGAGAGGCTCAAGCTTTCCCATCTGTCCCCCCGAATACTGATATTGTCTCCTGCCCCATCGAAAATGCTCTCTCGGGTTGTACATCAGCCAGATGTCAGTATCATTCTAATAATTCTCTGCTACCAAATAACTACAGAAGTTATTTAAGTATGGACATTCGTTTCATGCCTTCGAACTGTATGAAAGTTTTCCAACCTTTCTGTTTCTTGTTAAGATTGTCAGCCACGCTGCTTTTTATAGCTAACTTTTCTAAAGTAAGATTTGGTGAAGATTTTCTCCCTGCTCTCTCCCTCCAATAATGCAAGTGGTTCATTTGTATGCTGTGTAGACTAAAAACTATCCAAGTGTCAGAAAAGCAAGCCCACAGCAGGAATAAACATGAGTTCTAAGCATGGGCCCTACTGTAGCAAAAAATAAGTTTCATGGACTCTTTTCCAATTTCATTTCCAGTCACATAGCATCCCTGTGACAATTATAGCAATTGCTTACCAGAAAAAGGAGGGCTAGGAAAATATTGCTGTAATTTAATTGTGTTTAATGAAATTACCTTTTTGTCCTTAAAAAAAAACAAACAAACAAAGAACTGATCACACTGTGTCTTTATCTATTCTTAATGTAATCTTCCTCTTCCATGCATTGTTGTATTGTGATAGCATCAAAGAGCACCATGGAGGGATCAGGGTCCTATTTGTGTTCAGTGCTGTCCAGACACAGAACACGATTCCGTGTACCAAAAAATTTACAAATTGAAGTAAAATGTAAGAAAAAGTGGGTGGATACAACAAATGGATGGAGTCCCCTCTCTCCACCGCCCTCTCCAAGTAGATACCTCTTTGCTGTCTGGTTTCCTTCTTTCCTGCATGTGTTCTCAGCTTCCTGAGCATGCTGCCTAGTCTCTAGCTACCCTACCCTTTTGTTCCAGCTTCCTTTGTATGCTGCTCAGATACCTGCTCCCTTGAAAATCTGCCTACTGGCTCCCCTTCACATGCTTTCTGGTTTCCTGCTCTTCTCCTGCTGGCATCTTCTGGTGGTGGCTCTGGTCTTACTGTTGTGTAAGATTCTGAACAGCACCTCCTGTTACTTCTTCCTCTTTCTATTATTTTAGTCATGTACCATAATAGAAGTAGGTTGGCTGACCTCTGCTCCTTATTCCAGCAACTCTTACAGATACCTAGACCCTTTTGATGTAGTGTCAGCTTGGAAAAAAGAGCATAATTGTACAGTAGGAAGGGAAACAGTCCTGTGATGAGCGTTCCGTGCCCAGCTCTGCCATTGACTTGGATTGTGGCCTAAGCCAAGTCACCTCCCTCCTCTTTGTCTCGGTGGTGGGCAACCTGCAGCCCATGAGCCGCAGGTGGCCCATTAGGGTTTTGTGTGTGGCCCATGAGACATTTTGTTTATCGTAGCCCATGCGAAGAGTTGCCAGAGTCTATTGATTTCTATCTGCATACTTTTTTTTCCTACCAGTATTACTGAAGTAACATGCATGTAAAGCACAGGCATATGAAAGCCATGTCCTCCTTTTGCATTCAGTCAAAGTGCATGGAAGCACAGCTAGCAAAACTATCCTATCCCAGGAGACCGTCTTAGGTTACAACAAACTTGCTGCCCGCTGAGATGGAGGAGGCCTGGTTTGCCCATCGCTGCTCTATCCTATTTAGATTGTGAGTTCTTTGGGGCAGAGACTAGCCCCTTGCTATGTGTATGGACAGCACCTAGCACAATGGAACCCTGATCTCTGTTGGGGCTTCTAGACACTCTTGTAATACAAATAAAGTAATGAGGAGGAGCAGGAGCCAGCACCATTTGACCTATGAGCAAGGACTCACAGACCACAGTATGCAATCTGATGTTTTGGGACAGAAATTAGCTGGTAGGTACACCAGGTGTCCATTTCTCTGAATGAGAGACCCCCGTTTCCAAGGAGGTATAGTAGTAATGGTAGCAAATGTTTATAATATGAAAGCTTTAGGCTTATTAGATTTAGCATCTAACCTCCTCTATCATTTGGGCTTCAGAGAAGGATTTACATGCTGGCCCTCAAGCAAATATTTCTGAGAAGATCTAGAGTTGATCATCTTCCATTCTTGGTAAATTACTCTACTTCAGAACTGGCTTCCTGCCATGGATTCCCCTAAGCTCAACGTGGAGATGCATTTTAAATCATTTCTGTGCTCTTGGGACTCTGTGCTCAGGCCACCTTCTCTGTGAGTCAGTTACACAACAAAGGGTGCCTGTGCAGCCTCGCATCCCTTTGCTGTGACTTTAGCTTCCAGCTTAGCCAAATATAATTGTCCCCTCCATGCTGGATGAAACCTAACTGTAGTGGGCAGAAACTTCTTCTCCATTTGCTTGCCCCACAGAGTCATTCTGTTATCAAATTTCTGATAATAGAAATGAAAGGCTGTAGGCAAGAGACCTAAAAATAACTATGGAAGAGGAGGTTTGGAAATTCTCCCTCTCTGTGTCTAAAAGAGTCTCAATATAGGCTACGTAGCGGGGGTAGCTTATTTCTGTCTTGTTTTCTAGTTTTACCTCTACCAAGAAAGACTTAATACGTTTAATAGACAAGTGCCTTCTTGTAAGGAGCTCACTAAAGGCATGTCTACACTAGGAAATTATTTCAAAATTACTAAATTAGAAATAATAGCTCCTGAAATAATTATTTTGAAATAAGCTTATTCCTCGAAGAAAGCAGGAGTACAGATTTTGAAATAACCAGCCCGTTATTTTGAAATAACAGGCTTGGTAGCGTGGATGCTCCGCTTATTGTAGCACAATAAGGAGGGTTATTTTGAAATAACTCCCCTAGGCCGTGTCCAGACTCAGGGGTTTTTTCGGGAAAAGTAGCCTTTTCCCGAAAAAACTTCCCCTGCGTCCAGACTCAAGCCGCGTTCTTTCGAAATTATTTCGAAAGAACGCGGCTTTTCTTTCGATGGCGGTAAACCTCAATTTACGAGGAAGAACGCCTTCTTTCGAAAGTTCCTCTTTCGAAAGAAGGCGTTCTTCAATGTAAATAGGCCGTCTTCGAAAGAGAGCATCCAGACTCGCTGGGTGCTCTCTTTCGAAAAAGCGGATTTCTCTTTCGAAAGAAGCCTGCAGTCTAGACATAGCCCTAGTGTAGACCAGGGCTAAGAGATAGATAGGGCCTTGTCTATTTTTACCTTAGAATTCAACCATACTTAGGAACAAAACTTTGTGTGCTCTGGAGCTAAGACTATGAGAACTTCTGATCCTACTTCATTTGGTTCAGATACTGACACTTACATAAGAACATAAGAACGGCTGTACTGGGTCAGACCAAAGGTCCATCTAGCCCAGTATCCTGTCTGCCGACAGTGGCCAGCACCAGGTGCCCCAGAAAGGGTGGACCAAAGACATTGATCAAGCGATTTGTCTCCTGCCATCCCTCTCCAGCCTCTGACAAACAGAGGCCAAGGACACCATTTTATCCCCTGGCTAATAGCCTTTTATGGACCTAACCTCCATGAAATTATCTAGCTTCTCTTTAAACTCTGTTATAGTCCTAGCCTTCACAGCCTCCTCTGGCAAGGAGTTCCACAGGTTGACTACACGCTGTGTGAAGAAGAACTTTCTTTTATTAGATTTAAACCTGCTACCCATTAATTTCATTTGGTGTCCTCTAGTTCTTCTATTATGGGAACTAATAAATAACTTTTCTTTATCAGCCCTCTCCACACCACTCATGATTTTATAGACCTCTATCATATCCCCCCTCAGTCTCCTCTTTTCTAAACTGAAAAGTCCCAGTCGTTTTAACCTCTCCTCATATGGAACCTGTTTAAAACCAGTAATCATTTTAGTTGCCCTTTTCTGAACCCTTTCCAAGGCCAAAATATCTTTTTTGAGGTGAGGAGACCACATCTGTACACAGTATTCCAGATGTGGGCATACTATAGTTTTATACAGGGGCAGTAAGATATTCTGTGTCTTATTTTCTATCCCTTTTTTAATAATTCCTAGCATCCTATTTGCATTTTTGACCGCCGCTGCACACTGTGTGAAAGTTTTCAGAGAACTGTACACGATAACTCCAAGATCTCTTTTCTGATTTGTCATAGCCAAATTAGCCCCCATCATACTGTACGTATAGTCGGGGTTATTTTTCCTGATGTGCATTACTTTACACTTATCCACATTAAATTTCATTTGCCATTTTGTTGCCCAGTCACTCAGTTTGGTGAGATCTTCTTGGAGTCCCTCACAGTCTGCTTCTGTCTTGACTATCCTAAACAGTTTGGTATCATCCACAAACTTTACCACTTCACTGCTTACCCCTTTCTCCAGATCATTTATGAATAAGTTGAAAAGGATTGGTCCCAGGACTGACCTTTGGGGGACACTACTAGTTACCCCTCTCCATTCTGAAAATGTACCATTTATTCCTACCCTTTGTTTTCTGTCTTTTAACCAGTTCTCAATCCATGAAAGGACCTTCCCTCTTATCCCATGGCCATGTAATTTACACAAGAGCCTTTGGTAAGGGACCTTGTCAAAGGCTTTCTGAAAATCTAAGTATACTATATGTACTGGATCCCCCTTGTCCGCATGTTTGTTAACCCCTTCAAAGAGCTGTAATAGGTTAGTAAGACAGGATTTCCCTTTACAGAAACCATGTTGACTTTTGTCCAACAAATTATGTTCTTCTACATTCTTCACAATTTTATTCTTTACTATTGTTTCGACTAATTTGCCCGGTACTGAAGTTAGACTTACCGGTCTGTAATTGCCCGGATCGCCTCTAGAGCCCTTTTTAAATACTGGTGTCACGTTGGCTACCTTCCAGTCATTAGGTACGGAAGCTGATTTAAAGGATAGGTTACAAACCACAGATAATAGTTCAGCAATTTCCCATTTGAGTTCTTTTAGAACCCTTGGATGAATGCCATCCGGTCCCGGAGATTTGTTAACATTAAGTTTTTCTATTTGTTCCAAAACCTCCTCTAATGACACTTCAATCCGGGACAATTCCTCAGATTCATCACCCACAAAGGACGGTGCAGATTTGGGAATCTCCCCAACATCCTCAGCCATGAAGACTGAAGCAAAGAAATCATTTAGTTTCTCCGCAATGGCTTTATCGTCCTTGATTGCTCCTTTTATAGCTTGATTGTCTAGGGGACCCACAGGTTTTTTAGCAGGCTTCCTGCTTCTAATGTATTTAAAAAACATTTTGTTATTTCTTTTTGAGTTTTTGGCTAGCTGTTCCTCAAAATCTTTTTTTGCTTTTCTTATTACATTTTTACACTTGATTTGACAGTGTTTATGTTCCTTTCTATTTATCTCACTAGGATTGGACTTCTACTTCTTAAAAGATACCTTTTTGTCCCTCACTGCTTCTTTTACGTGGTGACTCTTTTTTAGGTCTCTTGCTATGTTTTTTAATTTGGGATATACATTTAAGTTGGGCCTCTGTTATGGTGTCTTTAAAAAGTTTCCATGAAGCTTTCAGGGATTTGGCTCTAGTCACTGTGTCTTTTAATTTCTGTTTAACTAACCTCCTCATTTTTGTGTAATTCCCCTTTTTGAAATTAAATGCCAGGGTGCTGGACTGCTGAGCTGTTCTTCCCATCACAGGAATGTTAAATGTTATTATATTATGGTCACTATTCCCAAGTGGTCCTGCAACGGTTATCTCCTGGACCTGATCCTGCGCTCCACTCAGGACTAAATCGAGAATTGCCTCTCCCCTTGTGGGTTCCTGCACCAGCTGCTCCAAGAAGCAGTCATTTAAGCCATTGAGAAATTTTATCTCTGCTTCTCTTGCTGAGGTGACATGTATCCAGTCAATATGAGGATAATTAAAATCCCCCATTATTATAGAGTTCTTTATTTTGGTAGCCTCTCTAATTTCCCTCAGCATTTCAATGTTAGTATCGCTGTCCTGGTCAGGTGATCGGTAATATATCCCTACTGCTAATTTCTTATTATTGGAGCATGGAATTACTATCCATAGCGATTCTATTGAACATGTTGATTCATTTAATATTTTTATTTCATTTGATTCTACATTATCTTTCACATACAGTGCCGCTCTGCCACCCACCCGGCCTGCTCTATCCTGTCGATATATTTTATATTCCGGTATGATTGTGTCCCACAGATTTTCCTCATTCCACCAGGTTTCAGTGATGCCTATTATGTCAATCTCCTCCTTTAATACGAAGTACTCTAGTTCGCCCATCTTATTAGTCAGACTCCTAGCATTTGTGTAGAAGCACTTTAAAAATTTGCCACTGCTTATTTTTCTGCCCTTCCCTGATGCATTGGATTCCTTTATATGCAGCTGTTTGTCTGCTCTGGCCCATGGGTTGCCCTCTCCCCTCCTCTCTTTCTGACTACAGCTTAGAGAATCTCTATCTATGGATTCTCCTATAAGAGAAGTCTCTCTCCGATTTACATGCATCTCTGCACCAATCGGCTTTCCCCCATCTCTTAGTTTAAAAACTGCTCTACGGCCTTATTAATGTTTAGTGCCAGCAGTCTGGTTCCACCCTGGTTTAGGTGGAGCCCATCCTTCCTGTATAGGCTCCCCCTCTCCTAAAAGTGTTCCCAGTTCCTAATAAATCCAAACCCCTCTTCCCTATACCATCGTCTCATCCACGCATTGAGACTCTGAAGCTCTGCCTGCCTACCTGGCCCTGCGCATGAAACTGAAAGCATTTCAGAGAATGCCATCATAGAGATCCTGGATTTCAGTCTCTTTCCTAGCAGCCTAAATTTGGCCTCCAGGACATCTCTCCTACCCTTCCCTACGTCATTGGTACTTACATGTACCACGACCACTGGCTCCTCCCCAGCACTATACATAAGTCTATCTGGGGGAGGGATAGCTCAGTGGTTTGAGCATTGACCTGCTAAACCCTGGGTTGTGAGTTCAATCCTTGCAGAGGCCATTTAGCGATTTGGGGCAAAAATTGTCAGGGATGGTACTTGGTCCTGCTGTGAAGGCAGGGGACTGGATTTGATGACCTTCAAGGTCCCTTCCAGTTCTAGGAGATGAGGCATCTAAATTAATGGAGATTGCCTGAGAGATCCGCAACCTTCACACCAGGCAGGCAAGTGACCATACGGTTCTCCCGGTCATCACAAACCCAACTATCTATGTTTCTAAAGATCAAATCACTCACTACTAACACCTGCCACTAACACCTACCTCTTCCTAACAACTGGCATTCCCTCCCCCTCAGAGGTATCCTCAGTGCGAGAGGATACCGCAACATCCTCTGGAAGGAGGGTCCCAACTACGGGATGGTTTCCCTCTGCTCCCATTGAATGCTCTGTTCCCTTGAGACTTTCATCCTCCTTAAGAGCACTGGGGCTCTCAGACCGGAGGTGGGACAGTACTACAGTGTCCCGGAAGGTCTCATCAACAGATCTCTCTACCTCCCTTAGCTCCTCCAGTTCAGCCACCCTGGCCTCCAGAGCCCAAACTCGGTCTCTGAGAGTCAGGAGCTCCTTGCAACAGGTGCACACATACGCCACCCGCACACAGGGCAGTTAATCATACATGTTACACTCAACGCAATAAACAGGATAGCCCCCACTCTGCTGCTAGGCTTCTGTCTCCATTTTTCTAATGAATAAGTTTAAGTATAAACTGGGCTTCTTTTTAAACTCTGTATCCGGGTTGGATGACCCTAGTTTTGACTGATCTTGAGCAAAATCTATGACTACCAAAGTGAGCAGTCTGTTGATTTAAAGGTGATGAGTCAAAATCCTTCTGAGGCCTTGATACTGCATCTGGCAGCCTCACAGAATTTTGAAGTAAAGAAGACCTCCTATATTACATCATGTATTCAAACCACTTCTTCCGCTTCCATAATTGTTCCCTATACTCTATTTCTAGCATTTAATCTAATTTGAGTCCCTGAAATGTACAACTTACTACTGGAAGCTTTTGCTTCGACTATCCTTCCTTTTTTTTTCGTGAGCAGGACAGAGATAACATACTTCATACAAATAGAGAACTCGCTGTATTAGAAGAGAAAGACCTGACTCTTATGACAGGCAAAACTGTGTCTCCTCTCCTTTAAACCACCAATGAAATACATTTTCCACTACCTTATAATGCTGTGATTTATGCAGCGATATGCTTTGCAATAACCCAGTGTCCTTTTGCCTTTGTGTTGATTTTTTTTCTCTCCTAATTTAATATATGTTGTGGGGATCTTAGTGCATGGGTTTTTACCCAAAATGCCCATGGGAGGCAATATTCCAAGCTTTTCCTGCTTCCTAAGGGGAGACATCTAGTTTCTGTGTGTGCCTTTTTTAATTTTCTAAATTTATTTTATTTATTTTTCTATTTTTGTTCTTTTGCTGCCACCTTTTGAAATAGCATTAACAAGGAGCAAATTTTAAAATAGAGATAATTGAAGGAAAACATACACAGTATACCAACCCTCCACTAAGTGACTAGTAGCAACTTTTTCACTGTATATGTTGAACTTCTCACATTTAGAAACAAAGAAGAAAAGTTGCAGCACTTGTTCTTGGTTTTTCATTTAAAGAGACACTCACTCAGCAGCCCCTTCTTGTTCAGGATGGAAATACTTTGATTGAGTTTTCCTGAAAACAATGCTCATTTCATGAGAATATTTAATCAGTAGAAAATAGGCAGGATTTAGTTTGTTTAGTATTTAACCAAGTGAATAAGGCAGATTAAGTGGGGGAGGGGGAGGAAACCGGACCCATAAACAAGGTGATATATAATATTTTTTTTCGTTCTCCTTTTAAATAAATACCGATCAGCTTTATGTTCGGAGACAATAGGAGCCGTTGGCTTAAATTTGCAGTTTACTGTATTTATGGCTGTAATATCAAGGTGCTGCCGTCGTAATTTCATGCCCCAATGAGAAGAGCAAGGTCGAAGCAAATGCTTCCATCGGCATCTGCTAACACACTAACTCATAAACAAGGCCTGGCTGGATCAGGTGGCACGGAATAATACAGGCTAATGAAATACAGCACAGCTTTCCATTACTGTTAGTTTTTACAGTGTCGTCATTACGTGTAATTTATGTTTAAAAAATTCAATTTTATACAAGGCTCTGGGAAATAGGGGTCTGCAGGTCACCCAACGACTTTTAACGGCTCTGAGAGTCCTTATTGCACTCCACTGTTCCAACAAAATGTTAATAATAAATAAAAATTTCCCCTCTTTTTTACTTTTTTCTTCTTTTCCTGGCTGAGTCTCTCCTTTTGCCTTTTTAATTTTGAGCACTTTAAAGAGCGTTTGGGGATTTTAGGCATTTGGGGGTGTCTTCTCCCATCACTTTGACATTTGGGGAGGCAGCAAGTTCCTGGCCATTCTCCTTCAGTCCATATATCAATCACTCAGGGTCCTGTAAATGGAGTAAACACAGCTGAGGAGAGGGAGATACTTAACTACCCTCTCCCAAGCCCTCACCCTCTGACACTGCCCTTCTGTCCTTCATTACACTTCATTTTATTATAGACTCCAAAAGCCCAGGAAGAGAAACTGCTGCCAGGGTTTTTTTAATGTGTGTGTGGGGGGAGGGAAGGAATGCCATTTTTAGCCCTCTACTTCCTGGGTGCTCAGCTGAATATTTAGTTGTGTGCTGTCAATCAGGTTTTCCTTTAATTTAGTGCAAGATAACAGAGAAGGGCACTGTTGTCAAGTCAGAATGCTGCTTAAAGGGACTTCTGGCACATTAAACAGTTGCACAGAATGTAGATAGATACGTGTGTGTGAGAAGTTCATAGTGTGTAACAGTGCCATAGATTATTAAAGCTGAAACAATTCAAAGCACTCTAAATTACTTTAAAACCTGCTTTACTTTTTTCCTTTCTCTGTTTGACAATTAAACTAGACTGGTCATTTTCACGTTGACAGTCAGGTTCCCATGTGCTTGTACAATGCTGGAGTTAGAAGTGGATCTGGGAAATGTTCACATCCAAATAAACTCCTTCCTTTAGATGAAGAAAAAAATCACAGGGAAGTTTCTATCGACTTTGGGTTTGGGTAAAACCTTATGCTGAAATTGACCTGCTTACCAAGGACATATGGAAGGAGAAGGATCAAGGGATTGTATCTTTGACCCCAGTGAAATGTATGAAACTCTATGAATTTTTCAAAGGGTTGAGTGTCGAAAGAAGAATAGTACTGGCATCTTGATTAAAAAGAGCCAGGTATGGAACTGACTCTGAACAGGTGGAATCATTATTGTGGATCACATTCCCGGATGCTTGTGTGGTGATTCTTTTAAACTGTGACCATGTTCTTTTGAGAACAGATGATGCAATGGTTTTCAGGGACTGGGCAGTAATGTCATTTCAGGATACCTGCTGATAGGTCTTCGTTTCAGTTGTGGGATTTGATATAGACATCAAGCAGACAGGTGATTCACTGCACCTAAACAAAGTCAGCCAGATTTGTCTTGTTTACTTTTTACCAAAAACAGCCAGGGAAGAGGGGAAAAAAAATCCCCTGCTTGTCTGTCAAAGTGCAGGTGTAGCAACAGCCCTGGGGCTGGTCTATCAGACAAAAGCTAGAGTAATGCCAGCTTTAGAAACCGACAAAAGAGTTTAACTCAACGTTTTTTTTTTCTGCTGGAGGAGGGATAAAGTTTTTCATCCTTTCTTAATGTAACGTTTTCTCTTCAGAACCAATTTACCTTCCGAGAACTGGTGAAAATCCTGTTCCTGGGTGAAGCTCTGGGGAATATTATGTAGTGAAAAATACCCACACAGAATGGGGAGTGAACAGAGTGCCCTAACAGGAGTATGTATTGGAGACTAAAAAGACTTAATAGTACATTTAGTCTATCTCTCAGCTAATGCAGGGTTTCCCCTACTGTATGCTATTTTAGTATTTTATCCAGGAAGTGATGGCCTTGTGGTTAAGGCACAGGGCTGGAATGCAACTGGTCAGTTCTCAGCTCTCCTACAGACTCACGGTGCACTTGTCTTCAGGTACAGGGATACAGTGGCACAGCTGCGGCAGCATTTTGGTGAAGATGCTACTATGCTGATGGGAGAGCTTCTTCTATCAGTGCAGTAAATACACCTCCCTGAGAGACCATAACTATGTCAGTAAGAGAAGCTCTTTGGTTGGCATAGCTCTCTGGGAAAGGGGTGGATTGGGTTGGTATAACTACTTTGCTCAGGGATGTGGATTTTTTTAGATCCATGTAGGTCTACAGACTATAAGACTGCGTCTACACTGCAGGCTTTTTGCGCAAGAACACCTGTTCTTGCGCAAAAAATTGGAGAGCATCTACACTGCACACATGTTCTTGCACAAGTAAATTTACAGTAAAGCATCAGAAAAGAGGGCTTCTTGCGCAAGAGTTATTCCTCTCCCCACGAGGAATAAGCCCCTCTTGCGCAAGAGCTCTTGCACAAGAAGGCTGTGTAGACAGGCAACAGGGGTTTCTTGCGCAAGAAACCCCTATGGATGAAATGGTCATCAGAGCTTTCTTGTACAAGAGAGCATCCACACCGCCATGGACGCTCTTGCGCAAAAGCACATCTCTTGTGCAAAAGCACATGGCAGTGTGGACGTGGTCTTGCGCAAGACCTTTTGCGCAAGAACTCTTGCATGAGAAGCCTGCAGTGTAGACGTAGCCTAAAAGTTTCAGTGTATGTGAAATCCTCGGGTATTACAGTAATGAATTTTTTAAATTGTATACATAGACAGTATAATTTTAAAAGTCCCAAGCAAAGGATATCCCCCCCAAGTGCAGAGGTAAAAGGGATTATTACCTCCTGGCCTCATTCTCTAATTTATTTTGATTCTGTGTTTAACGACAATTTACAGAGGCTCTGTGGTTTTCCTGAAAATTGGAAATGGCAACAATAGTGAAGTTCCTGAAAGAAAGGCAAGAACATCAGAATGCAAAGCACTGCTTGGTGTCAGATAATGCAAATCAACACCCTGAAACCTAAAGAGGACATTTTAAGTCTTTATGAAAATTATGACTAATTCTTACAAAAGCAGTGGCTCTAAGGAGGAATTAGATAGATGGACCGGAGATGGGAGGCGGGGGGAGGTTTGCATTCTCTAGGGCTGTGAAGATAGTTTCATCACATCCTTCTCCTCCGCTCAGTCCTTGCTCAGTACCCTCTGTGGTTAGATTATTCCTTGCAGATAGCAATCAACTGGAAGGAAGTGTGTGTCTAATTTGCATGAGATTATTTAAAACAAAAAAAAGGGCTGCATTAGTCAGGGTGATGGTAAACAACGCAAAGAGATGCCTTTTATAATATAGCTGTGGCTCAGCTTTCAAAGCCAAATATAATTCACTTACAATTGGCAGTTTCCTTTATTGTTCCTTTTAACCTTTTGGATTCTGCATGGTCTTGATCTTGCTGCAACTCCAGAAGATCTAAAATGTTTGCTTTTCAAACTGGGGGAGGCGAGGGTTGGGAGGGGGAATCTTCTATTATATACTGATGTGATTCTATTGACACAGTTGTCCCCAAAGACAATCCTATTAAGCACAAGACTTTAGATTTTGTGGCACTGTTGTGCACCCGAGAGAGAGTGTTATATTTGGGTTGCTAAATTCATATTAGATAAGAGAAATGAACAAGACTCTGAATGCTTTTTAGATGCAGTATGATGAGGGGCTGTAAATTCTTAGTGGGACTTGGGGGAGGGAGGAGGAGAATGGGGGAAGCTGATGAACCCTAGAACACAAATTGAGGTTTGTTGTCCCTGAACCAGCACGAACCCAAGAAGAGCCAAGTATTCTTCTGGGGTGGTACACTGTGACCTGGGGTCACTTATACCAGCACTTTGGGCTTTACAGTCTCTGGGTAGTACCAAGACCCTTGGCTTCATTTTGGTTTAGGCAAGACAGAAGGGACAGAGGAGGAGGGAGGTCAAATTATTTGAATTTGTTTAACAAAGAGCAGACTAGCCACCTTGATAAGTCAAGACAGGACGCTGGGCTAGATGGACCACTAGTCTAATCTGGTACAGAAATTCCCATGTTTCTACATTAATGATATAATTTTTTGCATTCCCAAGCCTGAAAAACAAAGTTAGGTATATCTAAGTTTGGGGAAATCACTGCTAGGATAAGTGTGTCTAGGAAAAAGTTCAGCCCCAAGTGAATTTTGATGGCTAAATTAGTTACTCTTGAGAGAAGACTTTTACAAATATATTGTAATTTTTGGTTAATGTTTTTGAAATTTGCCAGATTAACAGCATTCAGTCTTTGTGTTTGTTACAATCTTGTCCTCTGCTTATTAACAGGGGGTCAATTTGGTAGTGTTTTCTGTGGCACAGGCATTTGTCAACTAGTCATATGAATGAGAGTACTTCGTGGAGGCCACAAAATAGCCATTGGACAGTAGTGACTTTCACACATTCCTGACTTGTGCTGGATTCAAACCAGCAACCTAGATATAAAAGGCTCCATATCTCATTACCATTCACATGAGCTTTTCCTTCCCTATTAAAACAGCATTTTGTAATAGAAATAGTGGCAGTGTGGTGTTGCTAGTGGGCATGACCAGAATAATGCAAGAAATTTTATCTGTAAAACTTTCTTTTTCCCAAACAGACTCAGAATCGAGGGGGCGGGAAACAATGAACATTATTTCCTGTTCTTTTCATGCTTAAATATCTCAAGGACAAAGTATCCTTCATAACTTGCTTTATGTTCCTCAGAGTTAAATGTTATCATATCTGCTACCTTTGCATGGAAATAGAACTAAATGCCCCTTTTTAGAGAGAGCTACATTTGCAGCCTGCCCCTAATATTGGCTTGCGTGTCTGGCTCCAGTTTTATAAAATTCCATGGTTGCTAGTGATCTACAATGCTTGCATCTGCTTATGCTCTCTCTTCATTTGCAAGTGCGGTATGCCTACATTACCCCGCTAGTTCGAACTAGCGGGGTAGTGTAGACATACCCTTTCTGAGTCATTGCTCTGATGAGGCGTGCATCCAGCTGTGTGTGTGTGTGTGGGGGGGGGGGGGAACCAGGAACTTCATATTTATAATCATATCTCTGACACTGACAGCACTTTGTGACCTTAGAGAAGTCACTTAACCTGTGTTGCCCATTATAAAACTGGGATAATATGTAACTTAACTCACAGGAGTGTTATGAAAATCAGCTAATATAAAGCCCTCTGATGATTAGAAGCATTGTTGGTACTATGCCTTTGTAAGTAGCAGTCCAAAGACAGCCTCAAACACCTACTTTTGGCTGTGTTGCTTGTGTTATGGAGTAGTCTGTTTTATGTGGATGCACAATGTGCGGTCAGATTTTAGATCCTAGGTTAACTTTTCCAAGCAGGAGTAATGCTCTAAGAATCCTGGCTATTTCCTATATCACACCTCACCAGGATGCTCTAGAGTAGGGTTTCCCAACCTATGGGTCGGGACCCAAATATGGGTCGCCATTATATTTCAAAAGGGTCGTCAGGTATCTTCCCAGGTGGCTCTTAAGGTGCCATTCACACATTTTTTGAATTGCTGTGGGTCACCAAGTCTTCCTGAATTGTCAAAATAGGTTCCCAACTGGAAAAGATTGAGAACCGCTGCTCTAGAGAGTCTAGGTGGTAAAGTTCCAAGCATTCTATCTGCCAATAGTACCAAGAATAGCCATGTGGCAGTACAGGCAGTCCCTGGGTTACGTACAAGATAGGGACTGTAGGTTTGTTCTTAAGTTGAATTTGTATGTAAGTCGGAACTGGTACATATTGTAGGGGAAACTCTAGCCAAACATTTCTCCAGAGCTCAGTTTTATTCTCCCACACCTCACTTCCCTCAGTCCTTTATTCTCAAGCTGAGGTGTCTTCTGAGAAAAGCTGCTCCGCGTCTCCCTGGTCTGCTGGGAGGGAGGGGGCGCTAGCTTCGCGTCTCCCTGGTCTGCTGGGGGGAAGCAGCTAGTGCGGGGTTGCCTCACCCCGTTTGTAAGTAGGGATCCGATGTAAGTCGGATCCATGTAACCCGGGGACTGCCTGTACTCTGCTAATCTCATGTTTAAGAGAAAGTTCTTCTTCTCTTTTCTGCTCCACTCCCAGCTTCATGCCATCTTCCTTGCTGTCCTGTCTGCTTGGAACAGCTTCCTTAGATCCCAGCCCCCTTGACTGATTGATTGATTGATGTATTTATTTTTGGCAAGCCCTGTTACTATGATCATTTCATTCCCAATATTGCAACACTTTACATAAGCACTGCTCCTCCATGCTGTGGTGTACCTGAGCTAGACTGTAAGCTCCTCAGGGTAGGGAGCTGGCCTTTTACCTGCTTTTGTGCACAGTTTATGTCATTCCACAGTCAGTGCACATTCTCCCAGGCCCTCATTGTGGTCTCCATCCTAACATTGCATTCTTTTGCTAGCGCACATTTTCTCTTGTTGAGAAAGTCATCCAGCTGTGCTTGCTTCCTTCACAGATGCTGGTCATCATGAATCTTTCAGCTGCTGTTCCTTTTTCCCCTTATAGGCCAAATTCTCTCCATATGTTGTGGCCGCTTACAGATGGGCACCTTGGCATTTTCCAGAGCTAGGAAAGACTTCACCAAAACATACCATGTGTGCAGGGTGGCTACAGTGATGTGCAGAATAAAAACCAGGCTGGCCTAAGGCAATATAATCAGGCAGCAGTATGCTGGGACAGTGCTCATCTGAAAGTTTGAGTTTGGCCTTGTTTTCATCTGTTTTGTTAGTTTTATTTCCTCCTTGCATTCTGTGTCCCATTCATACTAATCACAGTCAGTCCTGATTTTTTCTTTTTATTTCTGCATTTGTCATAAAATAAAGCAAATTATTCCCATCTTCGGAAACGATCTAGACTAATTAGTCGTCTAACCCAATAATTAGTTTTTTGTTTCCCTGTCTGTTTTCATGCATTATTGTTCGTTTTTTCCCCTCTCTTTTTTTTTTTACACCATTACAGATTAAAATGAGCCACATTTGCAGTTGATGGTATCTTTTTTTCGGGGGAAGAGTGGAGAATTGCAATAGAAAGCTACTTCCAAAGCAGCAATAAACTCAAGGATAAATTAAGGAAATTGAATGAGCCACATTTGGAAGCGGCATCGAGGCTAATATTCTGTCGCTTAAGGTTAAATTGCAGTGGGGGGTGGGGGGGAAGAGTAATTTCAGTGAATCCAAAATCGGGGAGGTGACGCTACTCGAATCACCACCAAAATCCTTCTGCAGCTTGAAAGGGCTCTGCCAGGCTTGCAGATTTAATTACAGGCGCATCAAGTGAGTAAAGAAGCTAAACTGATCTCATTTCCTCTTCTCCCCCAGGACTGACGGATGAAGAAATTGACCTGGCTTTCCAGCAGTCGGGCACTACCACAGATGAGCCACAGTCCCTGGGTCCTTCCACACAGCTGGTGCCAACACAGCCCCCTCACCTCTTGCCGTACAGTAAGTAGCCTCTTGACAGCACCTGGTCCTATCGTTTCATGCAGTGATTTTGCTGTCCTATACCCTATCTGCTTTTTTACCTCTGTGCTCTGTAACTGATACTAGCTTGCAGTGCTGAATCCCAGAAAATAGTGGAATCTGCTATGGTTGTTTTCAGCAAATATCCCACTTATTGTCAGAATTGCACCCCGGTCTTACTTTAAAACACTTTTTAATTGTTGATGCAAGTGACATAAATACACAGCAAACACAGTCTGAAGACAGTGTCACACAAGGCAGCTAAGGTACAAGCCATATTGTTTCACAAACTAATGTGGTAAATAATCGTCTGTTATCGTTTATGCCAGTGGTCCCCAACGTTTTGTGGCTGCCTGGTGCCTGGGGGCGGGGCCGCTCACGCGCTGCGCGTACGGGGGCGGGGACGCTCACAGGCCACGTGACTGGGGGCGGGGCCAAGCATGCGCTGCATGCCCGAGGTCAGCACCGGCTGCCCAGGTTCCGCGCGGCCGGGGCCAAGGCCAGGGCCAGGGCCGGCAAGGGCACGCGCGGCGCCCCCGGAGGCGGGGCCAAGGCCAGGGGCGGGGCCAAGGCCAGTGCCAGGGCCGGCAAGGGCACGCGCAGCGCATCCGGGGGCGGGGGTCAGGGTCGGCACCGGCACACACGGCACACCCGGGGCCAGGGCCGGCCATGCGCCCGGGGCTGGCATCTGCCGCACGCCCAGGGGCAGGGCCAGCCCAGATTGCTCCGCGGGTGCACGTAAAGGACCTGGCGGGCACCATGGCGCCCGCGGACACCGGATTGGGGACCACGGGTTTATGCTAATGGTGTAGAGAGATGTGGGCTCTGTTCCCAACTCTGCTACTGACTCACTGTATAGCCCTGGACAAGTCCCTTAATCTTTGTAGGCCTCGATCCGCCCCCAAAAAAATTGGGGCTAATACTTCCCTACTTCATAGGGAAATTATGAGATTTAAATAATTGATATTTGAATAGTAGAAAAAGGTTTTTGGATGGAAGGTGCTATAAAAGTGGCAAGTTATTTAGTTTAAATTTTACATTGGAATCTGTACAAGAGTTCTCCTTCACCAGGTTAAGTCCTGCTTTTAGGAATCTATCACAAATTATCCACAAAGGTACTGAGTATAATTCTGCTCCACGTTAATTGGAAGACTTACCTCTCATAAGTGACTGATTTTTATAATTGATCCCTTGAGTGGTTGCATAAGACAGGTGAATAAAGAATTTCAGCCAACTAGACTGTAAGTTCTTAAGGGCATGGATTTATCTTCCTGTGTGAGTGTGCACCACTGAGAACAGGTTCTCAACTCTGACTGGGCATTTAGGTACTGTGGCATTACAAATTATAATAAATAACAGTGGTGCTTATTTATTGTCAGAAATATTTTCCTAGTGTTATCAAATCACACACCAGTATGTATACATGTATATAAAAATACACTCATGCTCTGTTTTTAAAGTCCCAGTGGAATCTGTGCAGGTTTAAGATTTACGTATACTTTTTGCTAGGTTTGTTTTAAAATGCAAATGTATCTGAGCTCCATACAATAAAAACCAAAACGCGACACCATTAAAAATCCATCAAGAGTAACTGTTCAGCTCACATGTGTGGCTGGCAGTTTGAAAAACAGTTCTTCCTTCACTCACCTGCCAAGTACCAAGGACTGACCTTGTTATTGTTCCTACCAGAATGTAGCTTCTAAAACACTATGTTATCACGATGGTGTTGATGCACTCTGGTGTTGCAGGTAATGCACCCATCTACTCATGACCTTTCTGTGGTCCAGCAGACAGGCCCCATCAATGGGAGTCAAGTGACTTGTCTTCTATGTCTGGCTCTCTTACTGATAGCTCTGTGATCTTGGGCAAGTCACTTAACCTCTGTGCTTCAGGAACCCTTTCAGTGAAATTAAGTTAATGTTCCTTACCCTCCTTTGTGAAGTGGGTACACATCTTAGACTAAAGAGCACCATGTAAGTGCTCAGTGGTGATTATATTGCCGAATACGGCAGAAAGCGTTTGCACTGAATTTGGAACTTTTATTTAGGTACCCTGCGAGCTACAACATTGGGTAAACACAGCAGTGGAATTCGACTACAGTTCCACAAACCACGCGCTGACCTGAATTAGGTGGGAGTGGTTAGTTTATAAGTCATTGTAACTACAGTTACTCCCAGAGGGTTCCACGAGGCGTACAGATAGTTCAGATTAGAAGCCTAATCCGAACTATCTAGTCCGTGCCGCGTGTAGCCGCGCGGCACGGGGTTCGCACTAGCCGGCTTTTAAAAATGGCGGCGCCGGCTTTATGCTAATGAAGCCCGGGAAATTCAAATCCCGGGCTTCATTAGCAAGTTTGGTATGCATACATTACCCCCCTAGTTCAAACTAGGGGGGTAGTGTAGACATACCCTGAGTTACAAACATTTGAGTTACAGATATCCCCACATACAAACAAAAGCTCACCTGCAGGTCGGGGGAGCAGGCAAGAGGCACAGGTGGTGGCGAGCAGTTCAAGTGCTGGCCAGAGGACTCCAGAGAGGGCAGTCACACAGCCAGATGCTGGAGAGAAGCAGTGCTTTGAAGGGGAAACTGCTGTTTCTCTCCAGCTGCTGGCTGCACGGCCACCCCGTACTCCTCTAGAGTCCTCTGGCCCATGCTTGTGCCGCTTGCAGCCTCCTGGTGAGCGGGACTGGGTGCAACCTGTCGGGAGGGGAGAGGGTAGCTGGGGGATGCCCAGAATTGCCATCTACCTCTTCATCCTCCTCTAATTAAACCTCAATCACCATCATTCAAGTAGGGATGTTAAATTGCGAGTAATTGACTAATCGAATATTCAATTAGTCGTTAGGGTGCCTCCGCCTTTGAAGTGTAGCAACAGCTCTAGGGCTGTTGCTACACTTCAAAGGCAAAAGCACCACCTGAAGCCTGGGGTCGGCGAGGGGACTCCCCTGTCGACCCCAGGCTCCATGCAGCATTGCCGCTTTGAAATGCCGCAGGTAGCCTGGTGTCAGGCTCCTCGCTGCATTTCATAGCAGCAGCGCCCCATGGAGCCCAGGATCAGCTGCGGACTCCTGTCAGGATGGTTAAACACTGAAATAAATTGCCCAGGGAGGTTGTGGAATCTCCATCACTGGAGATATTTAGAAGCTAGTTGGATAGATATCAGGGATGATCTAGATCGGGGTGGGTAAAATGGCCTCTGCGGGCTGGAGTCGACCCGCCAAGCAAGTTGATCCGGCCCACAGAGACCCTGCCGCTCCCCCCCATCCCGAGGCCAGTCAGGAGCTCCCTGATTGGCCTGAGGGCGTGGGGGAGCGCATGAAGTCTCCTCCCACCCTGAAAAGAGCTCAGCACTTAAAGTCAACCGCCAGCTGCTCAAATCATGGCACTTTCTTGCAGGGCGGGGGCAGGAGCAAGAGACTTCATGTGCTCTCCCTCCCCAGGTCCTGATTGCCCTGGGGGCAACAGAGGGGAGCAGGCAAAGTCTCCTCCCACTGCCAGGGGCATGGATACCTAGAGGGAACCCCCAGCTATTCAGAACAGCTGATGGTTCTCTCTGGTGGTGGGGCAAAGACTTTGCATGCTCCCCCACCCGCAGATTAGTCAGGGTCTGTGGGTGGGGAAGCATGGAAGTGTCCTGGCCCCACCCCTTCCACCTGAGGCCCTGCCCTTTCCAGGGCGACCTGGGGCCATTTCAAAAATTTCTGAAGTGGCCCCCGGTCAAAAATTATTGCCCACCCCGATCTAGATGGTGCTTGGTCCTGCCGTGAGGACAGGGGAACTGGACTGGATCTCTCAAGGTCTTTTCCAGTTCTAGTATTCTATGATTTTTATGATCCCGTGATTGCTTTTCCCATTCCACTTGCCCCTCCCTTGCTGGGTGTTGTCTGGTTAGATATAGGCCTGTCACCATTATCTGCCGATACAGTGCTTTGCTCGCTGTTGGAAATGTACAAGTAATAATCTATGAATTGCCTTATGGCTGATGGGTTACTCTCAGCTGCAGGACAGAGTGTCCCTGCAGACTTGGCCCAATGAACTTTTAAGGTAGCTCATTTGCTACTTGCAGTTTTATCTGTTGGATGGTGATAGCTTGATGGATATTTCTTCAAAGCCCCAACTCTGCCCCAGAGCAGTTGTTTCCATGATAATTTACCCAGTCACTTAATTGTTGGTAGATTCTTCTGGCGCTGCACTGTATAGTAAAGAACCCATTTCTGCTCTGTATCTATTCTGGGTTCTTATATGCCTCCCATTCACCCCACCGAAATGTCTAAGCACCTCTGTAGGTAGTGCTCAAAAATTCCCAGAGGGCAGGTCAATCCGAGAGCTGAATTTAAATCCTATGAGACCCACCAGATTCCTCTGTGCTTAGACTCCAGTGCTCTTGGCAACTTTGACTATTCCGAAGGAGAAAAATACAAGAGACAAATATAGTATTTAAATATCATCTGATGCATAGATTGTGATGGGAGAGGAGGCAGTAAATTTTGATCTTTCATTGACAATAGTTATTAGCCATACAAGTACTTTAAAAAAACAAACCTGTAAATCTTCTAAAATAACTTAGATTCTTGCCAGTGTAGAATCTGTCCCTGGTTTGGTTTTAGAGCAGCAACTGTAACTTTTGAGGGGCAGAAAAGGGAATTAAACTCCACGTTTCCAGTCATTGTCTTTGAACTTGATGCTTCTAATACCATTTCACCCCATCTCCATGGGGGCAATTCCTTCTCTCCTTTCCTGTACTTTTGCCAAGAGGTGTCAAAACTGCTTTAAAAAAAAAGCTTGATTTTGATTAATATAGAGAAACAAGACTTTGCCTGACTGATAATAAAACTGATAAATGACATTTGAATTACTTGTAGCGGTAATTTATTACATAAAATATCTTTTATTTGACATGCGATTAGTTGCTGGAAGCATCACTCAATCTGACTCGTTCAAACATGGTCTGAAATGAACCCCCAGCAAAAAAAAAAAAGGAAAAAAAAAGGCTGTCTGCTTCTGGTATTATGAAATACACTAATACGGGAGTGAGGAAAAAATCTGACTTTAAATATTTAAATGATTAATTGGGTTTATATATTTTTACATTTCTAGCCCCCTTAATTACAAGCAAACTCAGGGGAGTTTCTGAGCTTGGTGTGCAAAGCTGCTTGCTTATCACCCGGGCATTGTCTGCATCCCTCTCCATGACTCCATTCATGCAGATTTTATACATTCTTTCTATGTGACCTTGGGCAAATATCCATCAAGCTATCACCATCCAATAGATGAAGCTGCTTGTAGCAAATGAGCTACCTCAATAGGTCATGTGAACATATGTGCCTCAGTTTCTCCATCTGTAAGAGGGAGCAACATGCCTTTCATGCAGTGACTAATAGGGTTCAAGGATTTAGTGCTTTTCACCTACTTTGCATTAAGTCATTGACCCTCACAGTATAAGTCTTACAGTTCCCATTTTACAGCTGGGGAAAACTGAGGCACCGAGGTTAAGTCAAGGTAATTGGCAAGTGCCCAAGAATGTAGAAGGAAGTCACTGTAGGAGAACTCTGGAGTCCCAAGTCTCAGTCCTTTGCTTAGATAACAATCAGTAGGGAGACTGAGAGGGGATCTTAATCATAATTCTGATCCCTTGTGACTGTCCCCTCTTTGTAATATTGCATGGTGGATGCAGAGTCTTCCCTCTATCCCTCTCCAGCTTAGTTTCTTTATCTATCTTTCCCTCCCTCCCTCTCTCTTTTTTTCTATAAGACAGAATTGTTTCACACATCTCTAAAACGAGTAAAATGGCATTTCGGCTTCTTGTCTTTATAGACTCTCTGAACTTTAGGAAAGATCATTCTGGTCCCTTTTCATTAATAATGAAAACCAGGGGGCAATAAAATGTTCTTAGCACAAGCATTACATGAACAGAGGGAAAGATGAGAGAGGTGAAAGGGCAAAGCTGACAGGGATCTACAGGTGTCTCTTAATTCCAAAGGAGGTCATAGAAGATATGTGGTAGGTGGGGACAACTAGAGGAGGGCTGGGCACAGTTGGGACCCATTGCACCTCTGAGATTAATTAATGGTTGGGAGTTCACCGTCGAATGAGTTCCTTTGTCAGGGAAAGATGTTTTTAGGGTGGGGTTCAGCACAGAGAACTGGAATTCTAAGCAGATCCAGAGTTCAAATCCCAGCTGAGCCACTGACCCCCAAGTGTGACAGTAGATTCCCTCTTGTTTGACTCTAAGCTTGGCTGGGATGAAACATTGGATTAGGAAGGTTATTCCATTCAGAACTGGGTGTTGCATCTTGAGCAGAGCTCTTAAGAAATATGAAAATGGATAAATAAGAGATTTTCACAAGCACTAAAGCAGCAGATGCTGCGCTCACAGAGATTGTTGGTCCTCCACTTATTTAGCTCTTCAGACTACTACTGTTCGTTCTACAAGTTCATAGAATCATAGAGCTGGAAGAGACCTCAGGAGGTCATTAAGTCCAGCCCCCTGCCCAAGGCAGGACCAATCCCAACTAAATCAACCCAGCCAGGGCTTTGTCAAGCCAAGACTTAAAAACCTCTAGGGATGGAGCTTGCGAACAGCAGCTGTTAACAGGGAGTTTGGTGAGGGAGTTCTCCAGATAAAGGAGGAAGCTAATACAGGACCCTTGAGGAGGCATTCAATGGAATCTCCATCCCTAGATATGTTTAAGTCTCGGCTTGACAAAGCCCTGGCTGAGTTGGTTTAGTTGGGATTGGTCCTGCCTGGGGCAGGAGACTGGACTTGGTGACCTCCTGAGGTCTCTTACAGCTCTATGATTCTATGCTCCCTAGGTAACCCATTCCAGTGCTTCACCACCCTCCGAGGCTATGTCTAGACTGCAAGCCTCTTTTGAAAGAGGCTCCCTCGAAAGATACTTTCGAAAGAGCCTCCTTCGAAAGAGAGCGTCCAGACTGCACGTTGAACTTTCGAAAAAGCGGCTTGCTTCTTCGAAAGAAAGCATCCAGTGAGTCTGGATGCTCTCTTTTGAAGAAGCCCTATCTACATTGAAGAACGCCCTCTTTCGAAAAAGGAACTTTCGAAAGAAGGTGCTCTTCCTCGTGAAATGAGGTTTACCGCCATCGAAAGAAAAGCCGCGCTCCTTCGATTTAATTTCGAAAGAACGCGGCTTGAGTCCGGACGCAGGGGAAGTTTTTTCGGAAAAAGGCTACTTTTCCCAAAAAAACCCCTGAGTCTGGACACAGCCCTAGTGAAATAGTTTTCCCTAATATCCAACCTAGACCTGTCCCACTGTAACTTGAGACCTTTGCTCCTTCTGGTGACACAGGCTTTGTTCGGGTGCATTCAGATTTCCATTTGGTAGGTACACTGGGAACCATGCCCTTAAAGATAGGAGGTTCCCATGATGCCTCCATTAAGGGCACATTTTCTATCTGTAGCGCCTGAGGGGCTGGGGTTTCAGAAGAATTCTTGCAATGAAGGAGTAAGCAGCAGGAAATCTCCATGGACAATGAGTGAACCAGATAGATGAGAGGTATGTTTAAAGTTATCTCCACCAATTAAGCCTCTCTCTCCTGGAAGTCCCAGTTGACAATTTGGAGGAGACACTATGTCTCTGAAACACTAGTAGGTTATAGGGATGTGAACAAGTAGCCAGTTACCCTTGCCGGGTGGAGATCACCGGTAACTGGTTAACTGGCATCTGGGACCAGCCTCTGCCAGTAGCCCTGTGGGGCGAGGGGCCAGCAGTCCCATGGAGTTGGGGGCTGCTCTGGCTGGGCTGGGCCCACAGCATCCACTCTCCCTTGGAATCCCGCTTAATTAGTTCACCAATTAAACATAATGTAATTTAAACAGGATTTTATATCCCTCGTAGGTAATGTGTCTGGTTAGTGGCTTCCTGCCAGCCTTTGCTTCTTTGGTGTCTGCCCACATCCTGCCACCAAATTTTAGGAAAGATCACTCTAGTCTACAGCCTCATTATTAATGGAAACGGGGAGCAGTATAGGAATCTTAGCAGGAGTGTTATGAGTGCTGCAAAAGGAGGGTAAAAGGGTGAATCTGGCGGATTCTATTTGTAGGAGAGGAGCAGACTGAATCTTTGCTTCGTTGAATCTTTATGCACCTATGCAAAACTATGTGTTAAATATCTCACACCCCTCTTTCCACTCTCTCTAGTTGTCTTAGTGCATATTCCGGCTCTGCTGCTTTTCATTTGCCTTTGCCCTGCTCTTAATTCAGCCAAGAAAGCCGTGGAATCCCCATTTGTTCCTGTATTTTAAGGAAACCATACATAAAGGCTGTCACAGAACACTTCGCTCTTCCTTCCTCTTGTAAACTCACTTGCCGTTCCCCCCCCCCCCCCCCCCGGAGTATTACTTCACTTCCAGAGAACGTTTCTCCTTTCTGTCCCTCCTTTACTTCCTGAGATTTCTTCTCCTTCCCAGGTTTCTGAAAGAGTGATCTGTGAAAGCAGTCCTTGTTTGCTCTCATGATTAGACTAAGCTAATACTAAATGAAAAGGCTTGCCAGGGTCAATGCAGCAGAGATTTGAGAGTCTTCTCCAAGAAGACTGTAGGCTGAACAGGACCAATGTGACTCTTAATTGCTGGTATGATTTTGATCCCCTCCTCACTCTCTCTGTTAAAGGGTTAGGAAATAAGAGTTGGCATCACCCTGCCTGACTGTGCCTGAATTGGGTGTTTGGGTGAGATGCACACAGATCCCGAAAAGCCTTGACGCATGTGAGTTCTGACCATGCTTCTCTCTTGCTTTTGGCCATTAGGTCCCCCCGGATCCAGATGGCGAGACTATGGTGCGTTGGCGATCATTATGGCAGGGATTGCCTTTGGCTTCCAACAGCTCTACAAAGTAAGTAGTGCTCTCCTTACTACCTTAAGGTGCCTTGGTGCTCCATTGCAGCCTTGGAATTGCCCATGTCCCATGCTGGCTCTTGGTTGCAATGAAGTCCTTGGAGCCATTGCTTTTATCAGTCTTCATTTGGGTGTATGTGCAGTGCTATATGGACATGCAGCAAGTGGCGAGCAGAGGTCTTTAATAATAATAGCTCTTATCTACTGCTTTGCATTGGTAAATCTCAAAGTGCATGACAAAGGAGGTCGTTGGGGAAACTAGCAAAGGGAGATGAAGTGACTTGCCCCAGCTGAACCAGCAGGCCGGTGACAGTAGCAGGGAATGAACCCAGGTGTCCTGAGTGCAGTCTGTTGCTCTAACCACTAGATTACATTGCCTCCATGAACTAGAGACAGCTCTCCTTTGGCTGGTCAGTAGGCCGAAGGGAAGATTTTAAACTCCAGTTCTGTCTGCTTCCCAGTAGATGTGTATAGCAAGTGTGTAGACCTACATACCCCCTGTGCATTTATCTGGCTGGACACACTCTCTTTCTCTGTCACTAAAGACCTGGTCCCCAGCTCACGTTGCAGAGGTTGTTGGGAGAGAACCCAACTCATGGGTTGAGTAGCAAGGCATGGGGTCAAAAGCCAAGTGGCTCCAGTACCAATGGAGTTCAGCAGCCACTCACTTGGTATATTACGTTCCACTTGCAAAGCGGGTGTGTCTGGGGCATGGGAATGAGATGGAAAGTAACAGTTGGCTTGTGAGAGGGTGGTGGTTGTTTTTTATTAAATTGGTCAGATTGGTGTGTTTGGCAAAGCCCGTTTTTAAAGCTAAATGCTTTTAAAAACACCCTCGATCATTTTTATTTTTCCTTTTCATTAATTACGATGGCCTGGGGAAGGTCAGTATGGGGAGCATGTTCCAGGATTGCACAAGGTAGCTCCTTACATGGCTGTTCCCATTGCGCCCTTGCTTCTGACTGTTTCATGCTGAGCAATGATGTTTGTCTGCCTGGTCCATTCGTACTGTAAAGATAGGTGGGGGTTGATAAATGCCCAGAGTGACACTGCGGAAGGAGCTACTGGTCCTTACTGGATTCATAACAGACTGGCCTGCCTGGTGGGCCTTATTGCTGTTGTAAAGTGTCAGCTACTACAAAAAAGTCCATTATTTTATTGACAATATCTGACAGTCTCAGTGATGGTGACAATAGACTGCATCCCACTGCCATTTTCTTTGTGTGCAGATCTCCGCTCCATCCAGCCCATACAAGACACCTTGGTTATCCAGCAGAGGCCCCTGTTCGCTTATGGGAGCCAAGGATGCCTTGGGTCAGCTCCCCAAGTGTAACTGGTGCATACGTTTCTTTGGCAGATGATGCGATTTTTGCACTTGCGCTAGTGGCCTTTATCTGAAAAATAAAAGCACCCTGCCAAGCCATTGGTATGAGTGTTCCAGGAGGTTCAGAACAGAACCTTCTGTTCACTGCACTTTGTTTTCTTTGGGAGTCATCAAAAGCAGCTTGCTCCTCAGAATAGTGGAAGGAAGAAAGTGGAGTGACTGGCAGAGTTAGATTAACTCTTTTGGGAGCCTTGGGTTGTTAGATATTGTGGGGTCCCCTAGGATCCAGGGTGGGGCCAAATTGAGGGGTTCAGAATGCGGGAGGGGGCTGCAGGTTGAGGCGGGAAGGTCAGTGCAGGTTCTGACTGGGAGTGCAGTCTCTGGTGGGGCTGGAGATGAGGCATTTGGGGTGCAGGAAGGGGCTCCACAGTGGGGGCCAAAGGATTTTGTGTTCAGGAGGGGAGTCAGGACAGGAGGTTAGGTTGTGGGTGCAGGGTCTGCATGGGAGTTGGGGTGCTGGAGCTGGCTCAGGGCTAGTGGTCCGGGTTGGGGTGTGGAGTCGAGGAGGGAGTCAAGGGCCTAAGATGCAAGGAATCTCAGGGACAGGCAGGATGTTGGGGTGCTGAGTCTGGGAGGAAGTTGGCAGGTGGGAGGGGTCTCAGGGCTTAGGTAAGGGGTTGGGGTCCCAGTCACTTACTTGGAACAGCTCCCTTTGGCTGGGGGGAGCAGGTGGTTCAGCATGGGCTGTCCTGCCCTGTGCTCACCTGCAGGTACTGTGGCCACTACCACCGGCAGCTCCCATTGGCCAGGAATCCTAGCCAATGGGAGCTGCAGGGGAAGAGCATGTAGGTAATGGCAGTGTAAAGGATGGAACTCCCCCAGCACTTGTGGTGACTCGGCTCCAGCCTTGCAGGGAAGACAGCTGTGCACAGAGCTGCTTCCCTTCCTGGCCTCTTCCCCTCCACCCCAGCCAGACAGGGCCAGATAATGCACAGGGGCATTAGTGACTGCACCCTGGGCACTAAAGAGGCCTCATAAAAGGTTAGCTCATTTGGTGGCCCAGAGATCTTTTTCTAGGCCCCCTCTTAGCCTGAGGCCCTGGGCTACAGCATCTAAAGTCCCTTTCTTAATCCATTCCTGGTGGCTGGATGTGTGTGTCAGAGCTAAATGTAGAGACCAGCTAGATCTCTCTACAACCAACAGCACCGAATTCAAGAAGCGGATATTGCTGTCCTAGACCCCTCATGCCTGTGTGAGAACCATTCTTTTGAGTATGTCTCTCTGGAAAAAAAGCAGACTACGAAGGAGCCAGTAGGCAAACTGTTCCTTGTAATTGAGACTGTTTATGCACCCTGGTTACTCCCCCCTCTCTCCTTTTTCCCTCTTGCCCCATTCATGCTGTGTCTGAGGGTATGTCTACACTACAGCGTTATTTCGAAATATCTTATTTCGAAATATTAATTCAAAATAAGTTATTTTGAAATAACGCATCTACACACAAAATGCATTTCGAAATAGCATTTTGCTATTTCAAAATAGCGCGTCCACACTGAAAGGACGCTGAATCGCATTTAAGGCCAGCTGGAACCAGGTCCAGCAGGGCATCAGGTCAGGAGTTACTTTGTGTGGCTGCTGCCTGAGGCTATCTGAGGCCTGTGCTTAAAGGGACTGCCCCCCGGACAGCCAGTTCTCAGCTTTCCCTGCTTGCTTGCCTTCCTCAGTGAGGGATAGCAAAGCATTTTGTCTCTGCGTGCTCTTGTTGCCATCATGTGGGACACCATAGCACTCTGCAACATAGAGCCAGAGCTGCCCCATGGCACTCTGGTGCTTCTCGTGGACGTGTTGCTGCAAGCCTGGCTGCACTTTCTGCAGGCTGCCATCCGGGAGGTCCATTGGGGGGCTGTCAGTATCCAGGAAGCCTTGTGGGAGAGCTTCCACCCTGAGGAGCACTAAGAGCCTCCCTGGTCTGCCCCACTGGGGACTTGTGCCTCATTCCTCCCTCATGTCCTTCCACTTATCCCTCCCTAACCCCCCTTCCTGATGTCAAATAAAGTACATGTATTTTCATGAACACAAACTCTCTTTATTTAACAAAACTAGGAGGGGGGGGATGAAACTCTGGTGAGACTGGGGAAAGGAGGCGGGAGAGGGGAAAAGAGAGGGGAGGGGGAAACCTGGGAGGAGGGAGCTGAAAGGGGGAAGAAGGGGGAGGGGAAGCTCAGGGTTGGGGGTCTTGCCAGACCAACTTGATTTTCATGCAAACCTGCTTCTGGGTTCGCATGTGGCCTTTGGTGGCCAGGCTGGCAGCCATCCTGCCATAGACAGCCACGTTCCTCCATCTAGTGCGGAGATCATGGATGTTGGGGGCATCCCCCCCAAACCTGAATAAGGTTCATGATCTCCTGGGAGCTGGCAGACTGCTTCTGGGGAGTGGTGGAGGGCTGGCTGCCAGTGGGTCAGGGGCAGTGACTGCTGGCTCTGGGCTGGCAGGCTTGGAGCTGGCACAGGCACTGTGGCCAGAGTCAACCCCTTTAAGGGCTCCGGGAAGGGGGGAAGGGAGAGGAGTGTTCTTGGTTGAGGCTGGAGTGGCTACCAGGGCACCCTGGGAAGGCTGGAGGCCCCCTATTTCGATATAAGTGTCTATACAGCACTTATTTTGAAATAGCTATTTCGAATTTGGTGTTATTCCTCGTGGAATGAGGTTTAGTAAATTCGAAATAATCACTCCGCTATTTTGAATGAATTTCGAAATAGCGGTTTGGCTGTGTAGAGACGCTAGTAAAGTTATTTTGAAATAACGGCTGTTATTTCAAAATAACTTTGCTGTGTAGACATATCCTGAATGTGCTCTTGTTATACTCCACACTCAGTTTAGGTAGCTGTGCCCCAGAAGGGACCCCAGTAATTAGGGATGCCTACAATGTGTTACAAGAGGAGGCTGAGTTTGATTTCATTGCCACTGTGTATGATGTCATCGAGCTGCCACTACTCCTCTAGTGCCCTGATTATCTATATTAGCACCTCCCTTGCAGTTGCGTGCATGGCTCAGAGCCTCCACTTGTTACCTCAGATCCTCTCTACCTTTGCTCCATCTCCTCTGCTCTCTCAATCCTGTTTCCCCAGAACTCTGCTTAGCCCACCACTATACTACCTACCAGTCTCTGTCATTTTCTCTTCCCTCTCTTTTTATGCCCTGACCTCTCCATACCTGTGCTCGCCTCTTCTCTAGGCTCTGCATTGCCTTCCTTGTGGATAAAGCTATAGTCTCATGAGAGATGAGTGAAGTGGAGTTGAAATCCCTTCTGAATATGGTTGTGGAAAGGGTGGTAGGCTGAGAATTTTCCTAAATAGAGCCAAGGACCTTCTCTCAGAGCCTCTGGGGAAAAGAGCACAAAAGTCCTTCTGTTTTCTTGTGACTTATTTGAATTCCTTTTTCCAGGGCACCGCTCTCTTCATCATATGGGAAGATGGCCGTTTCTGGGAGAGGGTTAAAAATGTCTGGTGGGCTCTGGGGTGTTTGGAATAGGTTAGAAGAAACTCCTGGCATATCCCCATTTCTTAACAACATCTTCATGCTCTGTGCAGAAATACCTGCTCCCTCTCATCATGGGAGGCAAAGAAGACAGAAAACAACTTCAGAGGATTGAGGCAAACATTTCTGAGATGAGTGGCAGCGTGACACAGACAGGTAAAGATTAATGACTCCATCAATTCACCCCTCAAAGCCCTTCTCCCTGTATCCTCCACCCTGCCCAGACCCCCCTCCCTCTTCTCCTCCATCTCCACTTTATGTGGTGACTTCATTTATCTGCTCTGAGAATCTGTTCACATTTGCAAATGAAGCCGCCGTCATTTCGGTTTAATTTGAAATTGCTTGTTTACTGTCGGCGCGGCCTCAATTAATTATGTTTTTACGGAAAGGCTCCCAACCTCAGAATATTAATAAGGGGAATAAAATGACAGCCTTTTGGAGGGCTGTAAAGTTCATTTTTAATTTCTGCTTCTCTGAGGTTTTCAGGGGCTTTTTTTGGTGATTTCTCCCCCCGTTGCCTCCAAGAATCCAAAGCAGGGTCAAGAGAGTCTGTAATTACTGTGCCTCCATTGACCCCAGCCACCTTCTCTGTTATTGACTCCATAGGGCGCCTGTTCATTACCCAGTGCCCTAATGATGGCCCAGATTAGCTGTTACCTGTCACGCCAATAGAATTTTTTTTTGTCAAGTTGTTTACTGGATGAAAACTCCAGCTAAAACCGCCAAAGCTGCAGGCAGTTCCTCTCCCTCCAGACACAGGTTCCTGTTCTAATAGGGGAGGTTTCTGCTGAAATCCAGGAGAGGGTGCTGAGTGTGTGGTCAGCTGTTGAGACAAGAGAGAACATAGCAGGTTTGTTACAGCCTTCATGGGGTGAAAGAGAGGTGGTCCCAAGGTGGGAGCTAACTGGACCTGCTGGCAGAGGAAGTGCATAAAAGAGGCTTGCTTTCTTTTCTCACTCCATTCTGGAATTGATCCAGGCACCTGTGGGTTTCAAAACTAGAGATAAACCCTGTATCATGTGCCTGTGTGAGGCCCGAGGTGGATAAATGGTACGAACATTGTATAAGTTCAGAGAGATGTGCAAATCATAAACTGATATAATTAGAAAGGAGAGGTTTTGGATGGATATACTGTGGGCTTATAGACATCTCTACAATGGAAAGATAAACTAGAAATACTGGAGGTTAGATGCAGTGCAGGTAGATTACCCATAGTGCAGATAATTTATATGGATTAAGGTGAACAGGCATCTGTAGATAAATTAGATATAGCAGGAACAGAGGCATCTTGTAGCTAGACAGCAGGAAGGATATGTGTGTATGTCTCAGTTTAACAGAAACTCCTGCTTTTCCATCCCACAGTGACTCAGTTGCAGACAACTTTAGCGTCTGTCCAGGAACTGTTGGTGCAGCAACAGCAGAAAATCCAGGAGCTAACCCAAGAGCTAGCTGCTGCCAAGGTATTCACCTCCATCTCTTCTCTAGGCCACCTGTCAGAAATTCTCCTGTCTCTTTTTAGTGTACATGGCTTCTCCAGCCCCTGTCTTCATCCTGTCTGGTCAGTTTGTGTATCCAGCTTTGTCTCTCAAGGGTGTCTGGATAGAGTAATGGGTGCTGACTGGGTGCCCCAAGCTAATATATAGGGCTTCTCAGAGGGTGTCATTTGCATCTTTCATGTCCACCATCTCCTTAATTGCTCTCAGCTGTACAGTTAGTGTTCCTTGTAGGAGAGCTCATTGTATATCCAGTTGGAATGATAGGGAGCAGAAATGGCCCTTCTTCCAACCCATGGGCTGAAGGAGGAAAAGGATAGAGGTAGATGTTTGTATATTTTAATCCTCTGTCTGTTGATGTGCCTGTTAATGCAGGTATCTATTCTGTGCCCATCACCACAGTATCTCAGTGCAAATCAGTGCCCTTAGTGCGAAGTATTCAAACACAGATCAGTTGGATTATATGACTTGAGACTGGGAAGGGGCTATGGACTCTTTTGCATTGTAGGCCTCTTGCCTGTACTGCCTTGGGCTGTCAACCTCAGTTACGCAACTTCAGTGACATGAATAACGTAGCTGAAGTCAGCATAGGAAGGTATGCTTACTGCGGTATCTTCACCGTGGTAAGTTGACGGTTGATGCTCTCCCGTTGACTCTGCTTACTCTTCTTGTGCTGGTGGAACACCGGAATCAATGGGAAAGCACTCGGCAGTTGATTTGTCATGTCTATACTAGATGTAAATCGGTTCCCCTCTGCCTATCTCACTTGCCCATAGTAAAGTCATACCCTGAGTCACCTGTTTCATTTCAGGCCAGGTAACAACTGAATGTTATTGCTATCCAGTGGCTGTTAGCTGACCTGTGTGAATGGTTTTGGTGGTCTCAGTCCAATAGGTGGTGCCACCCTCAAGTTTGGCACACATTGGCAGCCTCGTTGGCACTCTTTATCAGGAAGGGCAGGGACTGTGCATAGAGCAGCCAAAGCACAGGAGCAGTGCAAGCACCAAACAAGAGGAATCATCTCTAAGGCTGAGATTGGAGTGCAGTCTGCATGGCCTGTGCAGTTCTTGGTGCCTGTGCTGAGACTGATCACAAGGAGACTGGTTACTGCACCTGGTGACTGGCATGTTATGTGGGTACTTGTGAGTTTGGGAATTGGGCCAAGATCAGTTTGCATTGTGAGGACAGCAGCGCTTTTCATCTCTGAAGTGCTTTACAGCCGCTGTTCTCAGTCTCCCAGCAGCCAGCAGATGTCAGTCATTCCTGAATATGAACAGGTGACCTAGAGATGAAAGCCTTCCTCTCCTTATCCCTGGGACCAGTCACTGCCTTCTTTGCCTGCCAATAACTGGAGAATGAGGGCTTTAGCCCCCTCTATAGCGCAATCCCTGAAACAGTTAGGTATTTATAGAGGAGTCCTCCATCTCCAGCCTTCTCCAGGCTCCAGTTTCTTGTAAACACTTTGATGGTGGATAGCCTGTGGGCCAGCTCTGGCTGTGCAGGGAATATACCTTACAGTAGGAATCCCTTAGAAGCACAATTGTAAACCCAGCCGTGAAAGCCAATTTATCCACCTATCCACTCGCTTTCCTTGGGAACCGTGGCCCGTCAATGGCCTGGAGCCAGTCCGGAAATTGAAAAACTGTTTTCAGGTCGTAAGTGTTAAGATTAAGACCACATGTTGGGCTCTCGAAAGGGAAAAGGGCATAGGAGTCTTGGTGGTTTACAGAGTCTTTAAAAAGTTCTCCCTCCCTTCTTTCCTCTTCTGTGCTGAAATGGTAACGCACGCTGTTATGGTGTCTCAACCTCCTGTGTACAGAGACTTGGGCAACCCCACAAACCAAAGAGTAAAAGCTGTGTTTTCTCAGCTGTAATGTAAGTTTTTATATCTGCTTTTCAAACTCCTACTGGCATGCTGTAAAAAATTAAAAAGAGGGGTTTTAAGTAATTAAAAAACCTACATAAAAACTCAAGCCTTGAATTTTCTACAACTGTTTTTTAAAGAGACTAGCTAAAAAGCCCCAGATGTCGGATTTTATTTCTAAATCCTAGGCATCTGGCACCATATGTGTTTTGGAAATTTGAGTCCTGTGCAGGCCGGTGAGTGGAAATCACTCTCTTGTTAAAGTGCTGATGTAGCTTTCAAGTCTTGGAGAGCCAGAACAGTGGCTCCTGGATTCTCGCTGTCTGAGGGCTGGGAGTGTGAATCCCAAGGGAACGCATCTGTGTATATCACAGCTATTACAGACTGAGTCTCTCCCAGCTGGAATCACTGTAGGGAATGTTGGCTGTGAAGGTGCTTGTGTCTGTCCAGCCCCTGCTGAAGCCTGTGTAAGAAATGAGCAGGAACACAGGCCGTGTGGGAGCTTACAGTCCCAAATTCTCCCGGTTGGAATTTGTGTGGAGGAGTTGGCAGCTCCAGTCCTTGAGCACTGGCTGTGGGGGTTCTCACACTAACTCCATCCTCAGTCCCTGCCAGCAGAAATCATTGTAGGCAGTTCTGCCTTTGGAGGAATTTACTCCATTTGTATCTCCTTCTAATTGGAGCCCCTAAACTCTGGCAAGTCAAGTGTAAAAAGTACCTCAGAAGTAGGAAGCCTGACAAAAAATCAGTGGGGCCACTGGATAATTGAGGTGCTAAAGGAGCCCTCAAGAAAGACCCTCTTTAAGGCCATTGTGAAGAAGCTGAGTGAGTTCTTTGCATCAGTCTTCACTGCTGAGGAAATGAGGGAGATTCCCACACCTGAGCCATTGTTTTAGGTGACAAATCTGAGAAACTGTCCAACACTGAGATGTCGGTCAAGGAGGATTTGGAACAAATTGATAAGTTGAACAGTCATAAGTGTCCAGAACGAAATAGTATTTACCCACAAGTTCTGAAGGAACTCAGGAATGAAACTGGAGAACTACTAACTGTACTATGTCACTCATTGATTCAATTAGCCAGTGTGCCAGATGACTGACAAAGAACTAATATAACATTGATTTTAAAAAATGTTCCAGAGGCAGTCCTGGAAATTACAGGGCAGTAAGCCTAACTTCAGAACCAGGCAAATTGGTTGAAACTATGGTCAAGAACAGAATTATCAGACACACAATAGAACACAGTATGTGGGGGAAGAGGCAACACTGCGTTTGTAATGGGAAATCAGGCCTCACCATTCTATTAAAATTCTTTGCAGGTGTCGTCAAATCTATGGACTAGGATGATCCAGTAGATAAAGTGTACTTGGCCTTTCATGAAGCCTTTGACCAAGGTCTCTCACCAAACACTTGTAAGCAAAGTTGGCAGTCATGAGATGAGCAGGCCGTTCCTCTCCTGGATCAGTAATTCCTTAAAAGTTAGAGGAATAAATAGAAAACAATATGTAGGAATAAATAGCTTTCACAGTGGAGAGAGGTAGTAGCCAGCTCCCGCAAGGATCTGCACTGGGATAAGTGCTTTTCAACATACTCATAAATGATTGAGAAAAAAGCAGTAAACAGTGGTGTGAACAAATGTGCAGAAGATTCAAAATTTCACAAGATAATAAAGTCCAAAGCTAAATGTAAAAAGTTACAAAGGGATCTCAAAAAACTGGGTGACTGGGATCAAAATGGCTGATGAAATTCAATATTGTTTAATGCACAATAAACACAATCCCAAATGTACATACAAAATGGTGGGGTCTCAATTAGCTGTTACCACTCAAAAAAGAGATCTTGGCATCAATGTGGATAGTTCTCTGATAACATCCACTCAGTGTGCTGAATTGGTCAAAAAAAAAAAGCTAACAGAATGTTAGGAACCATTAGGAAACAGATAATAAAACAAAATATCATAATGCCACTATATAAATCCATGAGACGCCCACACCTTGAATGCTGCATGCAGTTGTGATCACCCCATTTCAAAAAAGTTAGAACTGGAAAATGTGCAACAAAAATTATTAGAGGCATGGAACAGCTTCCATATGAGGAGAGATTAAAAAGATAGGAACTGATCAGAGTAGAAAAGACATGACGAAGGGGGATATAACAGGTCTATACAATCTTGAATGGTGTGGAGAAAGTGAATAAGGATTTTTATTTACCCTTTACATTACACAAGAACCAGGTTTCATCCAATTAAATTAATAGGTAGCAGGTTTAAAATAAATATAAGAAGTACTTCATACAAGGTGCAGTAAATCTGTGAAACTCTTTGCCAAAGGATGTTGTGATGGTCAAAAGTATAACAGGATTTTAAAAAGATAGATTCGTGAAGGATATAACTTCATGGCTGTTAGCTAAGATGGTTGAGCACACAGTCACATGCTCTGGCTCCCTAAACCTTTGACTGCCATAAAATGAGACTGGAGAACAGGATGGATCACTTGAAAATTGCCCCATTCTCTTTATTGTCTCAGAAGCATCTGGCACTAGTCCCTGTTGGAAAACGTGATACTGGGTGAGATGGACCATTGGTCTAACCCAATATGGCCGTTCTTGGGATTGGAGGAGGAGGGGCACTTTCAATGCAGGAGATTGTTTCTTTTTCTGAGAGCTCTTCCCTTTGCCGTATGTACACGTGAAGGCAAAATTAGTCTGGTCATGGGAAGCAGAGATCCTGCTTCTAGTCCCATGAAGGTATAAAATAAAAACGGCCAAGTTATTACTTGCAATAAACCTTCCAAAAGCTGTGCTGTGCCCCAGTTTCCATCCACTATCAGACAGACATTACTCTTCAATATGGTGCCAGTAGCAGCTATACTAGAGTTACGTGAATTGCTCATCATCTTTCCCCACCAACTTGGGCTCTTTGCCTTGAAATTTCCAGAGGAGAGTACCTAGTACAGCTGCTTCCTGGAGATAGTCTGGTAGTTCAGGCACAGTTCTACTTGTTCTGATCCAGAGGAAAGTCCTTTGGGCTTTTAAGTATCTATTGCTCAGTTGACCTAGAACCTCCATACAGTAGAGTTTTTTGGTGATTTAGGAGAGATTGAGTTAGTCAGTTCGGTTCCTAGCGTGCAAGTATTCAGATTATAATCAGTTCCCTTGACTGAGGGCAATGTCAGGAAAGGATGGAATTGACTCTGCTTTCTAGGCATAAGGTAACAATTTTAATACATCCCAACAATTTTCCGTGGGACCTAGGATCTAAATCACTTGTGCTTTTGAAATTTTTACTGAAAATCTCATGCCCTCTTCTCTAGAAGTAGTCCAGCCAGGTCAGGGCTGGGCATGCTGGCAGGCCCATGTGAGGAAGCTCGCATTGATTCTCAGATGTGCTGCGCTGGTTCTGTGACTAGGTACTTAGGTTTTCTTACAGATTCCTTGCTGTAGGGATCTCTGTTTAGAGCCCTCGCAAATACTTGCTTCCCCTTTTTAAGAAAAAGAGAAGAAATCTCCCTTGGGGTTGCTTTGGCAAAGGCTAGGCTTGATGCATGGATCCTAATCTGTGCAAAGTGTGTTTGGAAGCGGGTTAACCCTTCCCAAGAATGGAAGAGAAATCTTTGACTCCTCCTAGCATCAGAGCAAAGAAGTTTTCTTTGGAAGCTGTCAACAGAATCGGGAGCCGCTCAGATGCAAAGTTCACATTGCAGAAATCCCTCTACCCAGCACTGAGATGTCAGAGCCCAGGCACAGTAGCCCGTTGCTGAAGACTGGTGGTGAAGAGAGAGGGTAGGAGAGAGAACAGCTCTGAGTTATCTTCCAATCCACTCACTCATCATTGCCTCTAATTTTTGTGTCCTAGGCTACCACTTCCACCAACTGGATCCTAGAGTCACAGAATATCAATGAATTGAAATCTGAGATCTACTCATTAAAAGGGCTCCTTCTAAATCGGTAAGGAGGGGTACATGAGTGGGATAGCAGGGCAGGGAGGGTGGCAGTCCTTGGGAATTCCCTCAGGAAGGAGGACAGTATCAGAAGGACCTAGCCCTAGCTCCTCTGTCAATGCTCTTTAATAAGATTACTTTGCACTTCACTGTTGCCTTCCTTTTGGCAACAAAATGATTAGGGGTTTTCAGCTTAGAAAAGAGGAGACTAAGAGGGGATATGATAGAGGGCTATAAAATCATGAATGGTATGGAAAAAGTGAATAAGGAAAAGTTATTTACTTATTCCCACAATATAAGAACGAGGGGTCACCTAATGGAATTAATAGGCAGCCGTTTTAAAACAAACAAAAGGAAGTTTTTTTTCCACTCAGCACACAGTCAACCTGTGGAACTCCTTGCTAGAGGATGCGGTGAAAGCTAGAATTTTAACAGGGTTCAAAAAAGAGCTAGATTGATTAATGGAGGTTAGGTCTATCAATGTCTCTTAGCCAGGATGAGTAGGAATGGGGTCCCTAGTCTCTGTTTCTCTGGAAGTGGGTGACAGGGAAGGATCACGTGAGGATTACCTGTTGTGATCCCTCCCTCTGGGGCATCTGGTATTGGCCACTGTCGACAGACAGGATATTGGGCTAGATGGACCTTTGGTCTGACCCAGTATGGCCGTTCTTATGTTCTATCCAAGGGTCTCAAAGCACTTTACAAACATGCATTAAACCTTAGGGTGCCCCTGGAAGATAAGTAACTTTTATTGTTTCCATTTGGGATAGAGATTGACTGACACTGAGAGAGTAAACAGAAAAGACGGGAATGGGGCTCACAATCTCTGATTTAACCCCAAGGTCACCTTCCCGTAGAGTCATTGGTGCTTTATTCTTCCCATCTTACCTTGTCTGTTTGCCCAAATGTAACAAAGGCTGCCCATTGCCACTGCTGTATGACATAGGTAGGCCCAAAGACCCATTAAAGATGAGATCAAACAGCTGCTGGACATAAGCGGATACTCTAAATGGGTACAGAGGCCTGTAAATTGGGTGGGGCTTGATTTTTTTAAAATCTGTATCTGAGGAACCTTGCCCCAGTCCAGCAAAACTCACAGTAGAAAGCTTTGGGGAACTGGGGTTATGTTATATCACTCTCTGGGAGAAGTCACAGGTCCCATTTCCATCTATTGGGGGTCACACTAACCTTCTTTTCGGAGCAAGGGCATTGGCTATTGAATCCCCTCCAAGGGGGCAGAGATTGGGGGAGAAGAGTGTCACTCTGAGATTTTTGGGCAGAGCTCACAAGCCTGGCCATACTTTGGCGTGACTTTCTGTCTCAGGCCAGCTAAACGGCGCAGCTCACAGGGCTACCCGGCCCTTCGCCTTTCCAGTGAGAAGGGTTCTGCCCAGGTTCGTGCATTTGGACTGGCGGCAAGGGATAGAGCTCCTT
The DNA here is from genome assembly GCF_052426305.1 of Pelodiscus sinensis. Classification (NCBI taxonomy): domain Eukaryota; kingdom Metazoa; phylum Chordata; order Testudines; family Trionychidae; genus Pelodiscus; species Pelodiscus sinensis. The sequence goes on from NC_143075.1 coordinate 14,102,688, forward strand.
AGAGTGGGCGAGGGGAGAGCTGTCATTAAGGGAAATTCAGTGTTTTTCTGCACCCTGGGGATAAGTGCTTTTGGAAAATAAAAATAAAACAAAAACAAAAAGCATATCTCCCAGCAGTGAGCAGGCGGCAGCAACATTGGAGCCAAGAAAGTCTCCAAATTGAATTTCTTGATAACATTTATGATCCTGGTGAATAATGCAGACATTAGCTTGTTTGCACTCGGACGAGATGGAGGCTAGAACGGCAGAGCTCCTCCAAGGCCACTGGCAGGGGGAGGGAAGTGAGTGCAGTTGTTTTTAGGTCTGCCGAAGAAAATTAAATCTGTTGCATTGGCCTCATTTGAATACTCAATGCAGAAAGGCAGCTGGCCTCCCTGGATCTCTTCTGGAGCAGCCTTTGGTACAAGCCAGCTCAACATACAACCCTTTCCCACGCTCACTTTCACTTTATGGGCCAGATCTCATATTCCTATGCGTGCTGAAGTGCACGCTCATCAGCGGGAACTGGGGCTGTGTGAGGAATGCAGGATCAGGCCCTGGTTGAGTCCCTTTCTGGGTGACAGAGATGTTTCCAAAGGCACCAGAGGGAGCATGCCCCTTTTCCCCCATGTGGCTATCTGGGCTGCTCCTCAGCTGATGTAAATTAGTGTAACTCCATAGAAGTCAGTGGAGCTAAACTGCTTTACAACTGCTGAGCCTTTAGCCCTGAGGGGTAGGGCACACTAGGCCCAGCAGAGGTGGCTTGGACTGCAGCGAGCTAGTGCATGCGCACACCTGCACGAGGAGACAGTGGGGTGCCAGGCTGCAGCTTCACCGCAGCTCAGACTTGGGGCAGTTGAAGCTCCTGATTCCTCACATTGATCTTCCCCAACTAGGATGGTTGTGAAGGGAAAGTGAAACTTCCCTGTCTGATCAGAGGCAGTGCTCCCTAGTGGCTACAACTTGAGCGGAGGACTCAGAAAGCACCTAAGCTCTATCCTAGCTCCCTCTGTGAATTTGGCCAACTCTTAAGTCTCTCACCACTTCAGTTTGCCCAGCTCCAAACCAGGATGATATTTCCCTCGCACGTCTGGGCTCAGTTCCTGGATGATTGTAAAGTGCTTTGACATCTTGGCACCAGGGGCCTCGTGACTATTCCTTTATTGCAGAGGAGACTTGCTGGTGATTCCCCTTGCAGAGTTTGTAATAAAAACTCCTTTTTCTCCTTCCCCTCCCCACAAGGAGGCAGTTCCCACCCTCCCCTTCAGCCCCCAAGATCCCATCATGGCAAATCCCGGTGAAGCCTGCCTCGCCCTCCAACCCCATTGTTACCAACCACAACAGCAGCAGTGACATCTCGCCCGTCAGCAATGAGTCCGCCTCCTCATCACCCGTGAAGGAGAACCACAGCCCAGAGGGGGCAAAGGTCAGCTGCCACCTGCTGGGTCCGGAGGAGGGGGGCGAGGTGGTGATGGACGTCAAGGGCCAGGTGCGAATGGAAGTGCAGGGCGAGGAAGAGAAGAAGGAGGACAAAGGGCACGAGGAGGAGGAAGAGGACGATGAGGATGATGATGTCAGCCATGTGGATGAAGAGGAGTGCCTGGGCGTCCAGACTGAGGACCGGCGAGGAGGGGATGGGCAGATTAACGAGCAGGTGGAGAAGCTACGGAGACCTGAAGGAGCCAGCAATGAAAATGAGATTGACTAGGGTGAATGGGCTTCTTCCCATCGCACCCTGAATCTGCCCAGCCTTCCCCCACCCCCGGTGCCTCTCTCATTCGGTGGAGAGCTCTCTCCCCCTGCCCCCCCAGTGATTCGCCTCAAGTAGCGTCACGCTCCTCCAGTGAGCAAGGCAGGCTCTGTGTTGCCCCAGGCCCATACAGCGTTGCAGTGGTTTCTTTTCCCTCTCCACCCCACCAGCACTGCTGGAGTCTCAGCTGGGGGTCACTGCTAGGGCTGGAAGAGCACTCACCCAATCATGCACCACAGCTAGAGAAACCAGTCCCCCTGTACCCAGCCTCCTTTCTGAACCCGTCAGCCCCTTCACTCCTTGCTGCTGCTTAGAGGTCTTCCATTTGATCTCAGAAACTGGCTTGCCCGTGCCCCATCTCATCCCCAGCCCTTTAATTGCAGCTCCATTTTAAACCACTTCTTCCCCACCCCTGAAGTGTCCCATCTGGTTTTATTCCTGAAATTAGATGGAAAGCCATCCCCAGACTGACTGTTTCTGTGCCTGAGATTCCTCTCAGATCTGCCATCCCAGTCCAGCCATTTCCCTCCCCAAACCTCAGGCCAGGCCTCAGTCCTGAAACCATGCCGCCTTTGAGAAACCCTGACGTTCTTATGGGGTCCAAAGAACAATACTCCTACCCCTGCCCCCTGCTCTCACCTCCACACCCCGGCAGCCTCTTGCTAGAGGCCAGATCCATGCCTCACGACCATAGTCATGCACGTGAGAGCAGGCGGCCTTGTTACTATTTTATCCTCAGGTGAAAGGCCTTCTCCTATTGGTAGGAATCCCACCTGGATTTCCCACTTAAATTGGTTGCTGCTTACCCACTCAGAGCGTCTTCCGTTCAATTCACAGCCCAGCCTGCATGGATCAGGTGTCCTTGCTGCTGGTGCAGTCAATCCGTTCTAAATCTCTGCCATACTTCTGAGCTCATCTTCTTCCCTGAATGAGGAGAAAGCCCCCCAGGAACAGTCAGGCGAGACTTGTGTCAGCAAAGTACATGTGCCCACCTCACCAATGTGCTGCTGACCGTATGGAGAGGGCTTCCTGAGCAGAGATCCCCCACTCCCTCTTCCCAGCTACCGCACCTCAGCCCTCTTGGCCCTCCAGGGACTAAACACAAACCAACACCTTTGGAAACCTCTTGTTTGCAGCACTATGTTCTCAACTGGTAAAACATGGTGGTGTCTGATTCTCATTCACTGCAGAAGATCTCTTAGCGGAGGAATTCCTGTAACATCTGAGTCTCACTGTCGTCCTCACCAAGCAAATGTGCTCATCCGTGTGATCATGTATAGAGTTCAAATATAAAATACTATTGTATATAATTGTAATAAATATGAGTTACCACTATTTAACACCAGTCTGCCAGGATCTCTGCTGCTACTCTTGTTTTCTGAGGACTGGGAAGGGAAGTGAAAGGGCAGGGAAATGGAGCCCCTATACAAATATTTTTGAAAGATAATTGGGAAATCATTAGTTTTATGTTCAGCTGCTGCAGTACACAGCTCTCCCAGCAAGGGGCAGCACTGCATATGACAGGCATGGGCAATAATCTTTGATGGGAGGCCAACTCCAAGAATTTGGTAAGTGGTGACAGGCTGTACTCACCCATGATATTAATGGTGGAGGTGCAGGGTCTGGGACAGAGATTGAGTGCAAAAGGGAGCTCAGGGTAGGAGGGGGTATGGAGTCTGGGAAAGAGTTTGGGTGGAGAATAGGGTTGTGACCTGGGGCTGGGAATTGGGGTGCAGGAGAGAGTGCAGGGTCTAGGAGGGGGTATGGGCACAGGAGAGAATTCTGACCTAGAGCAGGAGTGAAAGACGGGATTCAGGGTCTGGGAGGGGGTTGTGCCCTGGGTTGGGAGTGCAGGGGTTTGGGTTGTGACTTGGGGCAGGGATTGGAGTGCAGGGCCTCGAAAGGGGTGTGAGTGCTGGAGTGGAGGTGCAGAGTATTTGGGTTTTGACCCAGAACAGGGGTGCAGGAAGAACAGCAGAAGGTTGGGGGGAAAAGATCCTCAACCAGGTGCAGGCTCTGGCTGTGAGCTGAAGTCCATATTGCCCCATCACTCCTGGGCGTTAGGCTTGCCAGGTGTCCGGTATTGACCCGGACAGTCCAGTGTTTTCTCCTCCTGTCCGGTAAAAAAAATCAGAAAATAACGGACCCCTAAAATGTCCGGTATTTTCTGATTTTTTCCCCCCTGCCAAGAGGCGAAAATACCAGACACCTGGCAACCTTACCACACTCAGCAACCAGGCCCAGCCCCCGGGGTGTCCCCCCTGACCCAGCCCCCAGCCCCTTCAGCCCCCCCCCGAGCGCCCTCTCCTCCCCACTGACCTGGTTCCGCAGGAGAGCTCTCTTTCCGCACAGAGTAAGAAAACAAAATAGACTCTGGCAAAAAAAAAACAAAAAAAAACCAAACCCAAAGGCCTTAAAGGGGCCATGCTGGGGGGGGTTTGTATTTTTTGTTTGTTTGTCTGTTGGGGTATTTTTCCCCCTTCCTTCAACAACTTTGTTCTCCCCCTTTTTTGTTTTCTCAACAGTGGGCTTTTTTTGGGGGAGGAAGGGGGGTGTTCGGTATTTGTGGTTAAACCATCTGGCAACCCTACCGGGGGTGCAAAGGAGCACATGGCCCTTGCTGCCAGCTGCTTTGAGCGGCGTGAGAGGTGTGCCAGGCAGGAGCCTTCCCAAGGTTCCCGCTGGGCCACGACATGGTGGCAGGCCAGAACCCAGCAGTTTGGAGGGCCAGATCCAGTCCACAGGGCTGTATTCTGCCCACCCTTTGCATATGATGGAGGTGCTCTGTGATCGGGGCTACTGACAGTATCGCCTTCTCTCAGCAGAGCAACTGCAGGGAACAGTATAAACAGCGCTGGCTGTGCCACAGCTTGAAACTACCACAGTCTAAATCTCTTAGCAGGAGGCACTCTAGGACACAATGGAGGTGCTTCACCTCTGGGGTAACACACAGCTACACCAGCCACCTCCCCATCATCCAGCAGGAGGTGCTGCAGAGAATGATGTGTGGTATCTCTTGGTGACCTAGCCCCACTTTCTCCCAACAAGTGGTGCTGCTAGGCATGTCATATAGCACCTCATAGCTCTTACAGCACCATCTTCACTCAACTGAAGTATTTGGCTTCCTTCTTCAAAAAGAGGGATTTACTTGATTCCTGGGTATCTGTGTGTCTGGTACATGGTGACATTTTCCTGCTCAGGGAGAGAGAAAGGGACCTTCATATTACTGTATTTAGACCTGCTGTTGAATGTGATGATTTCTCATTCCTTAAATGGATGAGTATCTTCTCTCAGGAGTCTCCCGTCCCCCCCCCTCCCCCCCCCCGCCTTTAACATTCATAAAGAACATTGCATTTAGCTAAAACAGGGCAAATTAGAGCATGTTTGAAAGCAGAGGCTTTCTTTGGGCGATGGCACTCTTTTTTCTCCAAGCCAAGAATCTTTGTGAAATGGAAACACAGGGCGAACGTGGGGATATAATGAAAAAGTATTGCCCTGCCCGTGTACATTTTATATACATAGAAGGGTTTGAAAATAGAAAGTGTCTGGACAAGAGCAGTCGGTGAAATGTGGAAAATATGTTGCTGAGGTATGTGCCTTGCGGAGTGACTTACGAGGTTTACAGCATAGGCAGCCTAAATCTTTTTTTCCCCTTCCCTCCATGCTCACAAGAGCTGGTTGGTTCATTAAAAAGGGTTTGCTACAGGTTTTTCAAACCTTGCTTCACTTTCGGGTGCAGCGGCACAAAGGGATTCTCCTCCCCGATCAGGTTTTCCAGGCCTTGCAAACCTTGCTGTCTCTCGAAGTCACAGCCAACCTGTTCTCTACACATCAGAGCTCCTTTTGATCACAAAACTTAATCCTAGTGATCTTGCTGCTGGTACTGTGCTTATTTGTTCACAGGTGCTGTCTACGGAAACCCAGCACATTTGCTGTTGATTCTGGGAAAGCCAGGCCTACTTTCCAACGGGTATTGCTGGAAGTTCTGGGTGCTATTAGTTCCTATGTCCATCATATCTTGTCTTTACTTTCAGCTATCCACATAATGAAAGTATTGACAAGCTGAACAAGAGTGATGGAACAACTCTTGTCAGGGGCCTTTCTTGATTGCCTTAGCTTGATGCTGGGATACTACAACCACTATTTTAGTCCTGACAAACAGTGGAGCTTAACCTGCAGTGCATAATACCTCCTCCTTTTCACCCACACTTCATAAACCATACAGTGATTACTCATACAGTGACTATGTGCTTTGGGAACACCTTAACACTAGCTGACAGATCCCTGAGACAGGACCCTTTCTTTGCAAGACATAGGGTTGCCAGATGGTTTAACCAAAAATACCGAACACCCTCCCCCTCCCCAAAAAAAAACACCGGGGGAAAAAATTCTGTTGAGAAAAAAAAGGGGGAGACCAAAGTTGTTGAGCCCCCCCGACAACAATTAAGCATAAAAAAATTAAAAATCAGCACGGCCCCTTTAAGAAGAGGCTTTTTTGCCGGCTGTCATCTTGTTTTTCTGTTCCAGCCACAAGACAAGCCCCTGCGGAACCAGGTAAGCCAGGGGGGAGGCGTCTGGGGGGCCAGAGGGTGGGCCCGTTTCTTGAGTGTGTCGTAGGATTGCCAGGTGTCCAGTATTTTCACCTCCTGGCAGGGGGAAAAAACAGAAAATACTGAACATTTTAGATGTCTGGTATTTTCTGAATTTTTTTACCGGACAGGAGGCGAAAATACTGAACGGTCCGGGTCAATACCGGACACCTGGCAACCCTAGATGAGAGATGATAGTACGCTCTTATCTGTCATGTGAAGACCACCCTGCCAAGAGCCCACTCTACTGCTAGGCTACTACACAGTGTAATCGGCCCCTGCTTTGATTCAGGGTGGTAGAGGGCCTTGTTCATAGGCCATACGTTTAATTAGGTCACAACAGGTGCTTGCCCCGTGTAGAGGGAAGACTGTGCCAAATGATTAACAGGTCCCTTGCACCATGGGGGACACACCTTGGAGCAGGGTGATGGAGGAATTGAGTGGTGGTGGGGAGGGATAACGAATGCTTCATGGAAGAGGCAAGTTCCATGGTGTTGGTAGGACGGGGCTTTGTATAAGTGCACCTGGAGGCTGTTCCAGGCAAAAAGGACAAAGTGGAAGAATGTATGAAGTGAGGAATGGGCAAAGGAGACAAAGGAGAGAGGCTGGTGTAGAAAGAAGAGAGGGGAGCTGGTAGAAGGAGATGAGGCTGGCAGAGAAGAAGGATCACTGCTCTAGGTCTTCCCCTCAACAAACCAGTTCAATGACACACTATACTTCTACCTAAACCTCCTCCGCCAGTGGTTGCACACAACGGCTACGTCTACACTGGCCCCTTCTTCAGAAGGGGCATGCTAATTTTGAACTTGGGAATAGGGAAATCCGCGGGGGATTTAAATATCCCCCGCGGGATTTAAATAAACATGGCCGCCGCTTTTTTTCCGGCTTGGGGAAAAGCCGGAAAAAAGCGTCTAGACTGGTGCGATCCTCCGGAATAAAGCCCTTTTCTGGAGGATCTCTTATTCCTACTTCAAATTAGGAATAAGAGATCCTCCGGAAAAGGGCTTTATTCCGGAGGATCGCGCCAGTCTAGACGCTTTTTTCCGGCTTTTCCCCAAGCCGGAAAAAAAGCGGCGGCCATGTTTATTTAAATCCCGCGGGGGATATTTAAATCCCCCGCGGATTTCCCTATTCCCAAGTTCAAAATTAGCATGCCCCTTCAGAAGAAGGGGCCAGTGTAGACGTAGCCAGCCTGTGCTGCATCAGACAATATAGGGGCACAATAATACATGCTCCTGGGTCCAGCAACAGTACAGATGGCAGAGTATCTGCAGAAGGTTGCCAAAGTGGGAAGGAATTAGGAGACAGACATCACCAAGTCCTCTTTGTCTCCACCTCAGATGACAAAGGAGCAAGGATCTGCTCTCAAGACAATGTAAAGCCATGCTGGGCGCAGTGAAATTGTCCAGGTGAGTTTAGAGTTCAGGAAAAAGTGTGTGGCTGGAGCCAGGCATTTTGCAAACTCCCTCACTGCGCAGTGCTGGACAGGCACTTGAATCATGGGTTTCCCAAATGCTGCCCTGCTGGTACGCTTCAGTTCTGACCTGCAGCCTCCCCCAAATTGTGTGGGAGTATGAGAGAGAAAGTGTGATTGTAGCTCTAGATTTTCCTTGTATTTCCCTCCCACCTGCTTCCATCTGCTCACAATCACAAGACCTCCACTTGTCAGCATCTCACTTTGTCCTGTCTCCACATGACCCGGAGCAGACTATCCCCAGTTGTTGGGTGTGCTTTGCTCAGCACAGTCCAGTACCTGTGCTCTCCCCTGGCCAATAGCTAAGTGCAGGCAGTTTTGTCCAGTGTTGGGGGAGAACTCACTCCAGAGTCAAGAGTCCTGCTGTGTACACTGCAGTCGAGTGCCAGCCCACTGCTCTGCTGGAGACAGGAGAGTTCTTGAGTTGATGTGGGAAACAGCCAGCACAGAGAGAAGTCAGGCATTTGGGATGGGAAGCAAGGGGACTGGGAGCTGGGCTAACCTAGTGGGGAAGGGAGATGGTAAATGGAATACATCCTAGAAGGAGGAGGTGTCTTTGAGAGAGAGCTTTGCATAAGAGAGTTGGAGGCTGTTCCGGGCATAAGAGAAAGCATGCTGGGTTCTAATCTTGATTCTCTGTGATTTTGGCTGACTCAATTTACCTCTGTATGCTAGGTTTCCCCATCTTAAAGGAGAGCGGCAAAGCAAAACCACTGAGGGTATTTGTACGTGTCCCTCCATCACTACAATATCTGAGTACAGTCAACTTAAAAAACAACAAATAGTCTAGTAGCAGCTTAATGAATAACAAAACATGCTTTTGTGGGCAAACCCCCCCACTCTGTAATTATTGTCAGCACATCCCTCTGAGAGAGAGAGCAATACTATTATCCATACCCTTGTACTGTTGGGAACCAAGGCACAGAGAGATGAAGTGACATGCCCAAAGGCCCACAGGAAGTCTGTGGTAGAGTAGCTAGAACCTGGGTCTGCCAATGCCCAAGCTGAGAATATAACCACTATACCACCCTTCCTGTCTTTGAATTGGGCCCAGATTTCTGTCCCAGGTCATGTCACTCACAAAGAAGCATTCCCTCCTCCCAAGGCTCCCTTCAAGTAAGACTGAAGTAGGCGATAAGCCACATGCAGAAGAAGACCCTTCCCCTGGGCCTGCCTGGCTCCTCCCAAGTGTAGAGTTTTTCAGGAACTTTTCTCAGGCTTTCTGGAACTGGCCCTTTACATGTGTCAGCAACAGCCCTGAGGCAGCCATGTTGGACCTGGCTGTGTCTTGCCCTCTCCCAGCTACAAGGTTTCCCTGAACTCTGGCCATGTTTTCCTTCCTTTATTGATGGAGGATAGTGCCTTCTGCCAGGGGGCCATCTCAACCCTGCCTGCAGATATGCTGCAATCAAAGGAGGCCTGAGCTGCAGTGCAGCGGTGTGTGTTGGCTAAGAGAAGCAGTGCATTGTGGGAATGCCAGCATCAGCACCACAAGGGACTTCTTGAGGTGGGGAAAGTGTCCGTCCTGTGTAGTCTGGGGTAGAGGGGTCCTACCAGGTTCCAGCACAGAAATCTGACTTCCTATTTTTCCTTTTGCGGCATCAGTAAAAGGCTGTGGGTTCTTGGGAGCAAACACACCATAGCAGCCTTAGTGCCTCTCGCTGTGACCCTGCCAGATGCATTGGGACTGTGTGGCTCTGAACTGAGCTCCTTCTAGTGCTGACAGCATATGGGATCCCTTGATGCCCCCCACCACATATTGGCTAAGCCATGTTTCCTCTCCCTTTCTCGAAACAGGCCTGGAAAGGGAGGCAGGAAGTAGGCCCCCATTGTGTCAGAATCATAGAACACTAGAACTGGAAGGGACCTCCAGAGGTCATCAAATCCAGTCCCCTGCCCTCACAGCAGGACCAAGCACCGTCTAGAATTCTAGATTGCGCCTGACAGACAGGAAGTTTTTCCTAAAGTTCAACTTAAATCTCCCTTGCTGCAATTTGACCGATTGCTTCTATCATCAGAGGTAAAGGAAAATAATTTTTCTCCCTCCTCCTTATAACAACCATTTAGGTACTTGAAAGCTGCTATCGTGTCCCCTCTCCGTCTAATTTTCCAGACTAAACAAACCCAGTTCTTTCAATCTTCCCTCCTAGGTCATGTTTTTTTAGACCTTTAATCATTGTTTGTTGCTCTTGTTACTCTGCCTTGCCCCTGCAAGCCCTGGGGCTGGTCCTGGTCCGCTTGCTCCCATGTGCTTTGTGCTGGTATCAGGGTAGCATCTAGAGCTGCCAGCCAAGATGGTGCTGGGCGCTGTGCAAATCCCTCATGAATGACAGACCTTGCTTCACAGAGTTGATGGTCTAAATAGGCCTGTCAAAGCAAGCTAGGTGGTGGGGACAGAGGCACAGGGAGGGAAAGTGACTTGCTCCAGGTCACCCTGCAGAGCTGGACATAGATCTGTGTGGTACCCTGCCCACTGGCTCTTCCCAAGAATGTCTGTGCACCGGTGACCTCCTCCATTTGCTCGGCCTGGTGGTTACCTGTGCTGCTAAATACAGAACACACAGCTGTGATGCACCAGAGAGAAGAGAGAGCAGAGCTGGAGAAAGCCTGTCTGATTCCTTGTGCAGTGGAAGTGCTGAGCTTGTGTGTTTGTGGATTGAGGGGCTGGCATGGTCTCGCTCTGCTCAGGGAAAAAAACAAACCCATCCCCAAACGGGAGTGAGCATTAACCTAATAAAGGCACCAGCTGGACGGAGGGGAAAACCAGCCCTTTGGAGGAAAAAAAATCCTTTAATTAGAAAAATAATATATTTCATCCAAATAAGGTAAAAATATTTGAAATGGGGCAGAAGTGAGCACCAGGCAGCATCTGTCAGACCCTTTCTGGAAAGGGGAAGATTATTAAACTCAATTACAATTTATTTTTGTAAAGTGTCTTTCAGACTAGAAATCTCCCCCAGGGCCCTCACTTTTCTGTGCCTGCTGTAGGGTTTAACCCTTCAGGATCTTCTGTCCCCCTGGATTCCAGAGAATGGGGAATCTGATGTGACACTGGTATGGGGTGTGAATGCGTAGGGGGGATCAGAGGGAAAGAAGAGATGGGATTTACATTTTCTTGACTGGTTTAGAAAAACACCTCTACTTTTCAGTAGGATTGTCTCCCTTGACAGGCAAGATGATTGACTCACCAGGTGCAGCTAAAAGTACAACTGGCATACTTGCCACATGTTTCTCTTTGCGCATACCTGTCTATCTGTCAGTTTGCCAGCCTGTCAGTCTGTCTCTTGTCATGGAGTGTACCTTGTACAGCATCTCTCTGTTGGTCAATCAGTCCATCTGTCTCTTTCTCTGCTCTGTCTCTCCGGCCAACATTTAGAAATGTAATGCTTTATCCCACGGTGCCATAAGTAGTATCCAAGGGCATGTCTACATGAGAAAACGGAACTAGGTTAACATCAATTGTTTTTTAAACTGATTTAGTTTCATTGGTGTAAATCCTGTATAGAAACTCTCACTTTAAACCAGGTTTATTTTGGTGGTTTAAGCTGCAGTAAACGTGACCCCACAAAAAGGACAAAGTGAAGTAACCTAGTGCAACTTTTGCCTATTGGCAAGCCCTGATTTATGGCCTGTCAGCTTTGTTTGATCACCTCCGCTAGACCATCACCAGTCTCCCATCCCCATTGCCCATATGTGCAGGTACTAGAGGCACAGAGGGTGCTGCAACATTGCCTGGCCTGAAGTTTCCATTATATTCAAGGCTTCCCGTTTGGTTCAGTAGCGCTCAGCACCCCTGCTACTGCCTACTCACCAGCTTGCTCCTGTGTTCTCCTTTCCCTTCCCAGGCCAGTAGTATACATGATCAGAGCTGTCCTGTTCACAGGATGAATCTAGGCAGCCGCCCCAGGCCCAGCGCTTGGGCAGGTCCCATGGTGGCTGCCCAAACTGTCTTATGGATGAGGGGCTCTGGGGCATTACAGGGCCTTATGCATGGCAGCAATAAGGGTTGTCCCCCCACATACACCACAGTGGCAGGATCAGAGCAGTCTGGAAGCCTGCTCCGATGCACCCCACCTCGCTGCTGTCTCCCAGCCAGCTGCACTGTGCTGCTCCACGGCAGCGGGAAGTAGAGCACTCCAGTCCAAGGGTGCTCTGCTTCCTGTCACTGTGGAGAAGTGGGGCATAGGAAGGTGGCACAGCGCAGAGAGCCAGAGCAGGCTGCTGGGTTATTCTGGCTCCCAGCTGCCTCAGTGAGTCTGGGTGGGTATGGGGAGAGATCCCTGTTGCTGCCCCGTAATCCTCTGGGCCATGTTGCTCGGGGAGGGGTTAAGAGGGCAGAGTGTGGGCAGAGGCAGGGCATGGGTGGGGCCTGCAGCAAGAAAGTTGCCCTGGCTTCTGTTTCTCAGAGGGGGTACGAGCAGTCTACTGATTAGATTAGGAGCGTAGGGGGCCCCAGGTTCTGTAAACAAGCCCCTTTGCTCAGTATCTTCAGCTTTACCCTAGAGGGAGATGGGGTAAAGCCGCCTCCATCATGGGGGGAGGGGGGCTGGGGGAGGAGTGTGAGAAGCTGAGTTCATTAATGTGTGTAAAACACAAGGATTTGTACTCAACTTTGTGGCCCTCACAACAAATCGGCAGCATGGGGAAGCCAGGAAGTGGCACTAGTCCTGCATTGTCAGGGATCCAGCTGAGATAACCTGCCTCTTGGAGCAGTGGGTTCACTGTGCAGCCCCAGTGAGAGACAATCCTAGGGAAACCTCACTAGTGTGGCTGTTGCATATGGGACAGGCAAAAGACTCTGCTCCCGCCCATGTGCCAGGTCTGAGGTGGGCACTTGGCCTGGCCAGTGTGGCCTACAGGGGTTTTACCATATTTGAACTTTCAAAAAAGAGGACACTCCTGAGAGGGAGCGTATCTGTATCGGCATCTACCAGCTCACATTGTATTAATGTGTTAGGTATAGTATAGTTATATATGGTGAGTGCTTTTTTTTTTTGGGGGGGGGGGGGAAGGTGCCGGTACTCCAGGGAAAAAGCTGTTGAGCTCTGACTGGAGGTGCCGGTACTGCGTACCAGGCAGTACCATCACAAAAAAAGCACTGACTATAGTATACAGGCTGTCCCCGGGTTACGTACAAGATAGGGACTGTAGGTTTGTTCTTAAGTTGAATTTGTATGTAAGTCGGAACTGGTACATATTGTAGGGGAAACTCTAGCCAAACATTTCTCCAGAGCTCAGTTTTATTCTCCCACACCTCACTTCCCTCAGTCCTTTATTCTCAAGCTGAGGTGTCTGTTGAGAAAAGCCACTCCGCGTCTCCCTGGTCTGCTGGCGGGGGGGCGCTAGCTTTGCGTCTCCCTGGTCTGCTGGGGGGAAGCAGCTAGTGCGGGGTTGCCTCACCTCGTTTGTAAGTAGGGATCCGATGTAAGTTGGATCCATATAACCCGGGGACTGCCTGTATATATGACACATTAATATGTGAGTTGGTAGATGCCGATACAGATACGCTCTCTCTCAGGACTGTCCTCTTTTTTGAAAGTTCAAATATGGTAACCCTATTTAACTATAACCTGCTCACAGTGGGCGAGTGTGTGCTGCAAGTGAAACGCCCAGGCAGATGTGTACCAGAGGCCCATCACTGGCAGAACAAGGGTGGGGGAGGGGAGGTGCACAAGCACAGCTGAGTTGGAGGCCTGTCACCAGAAGAGCGGGGGCAGGGGGTGAGGTGAGGTGAAGTGTTCGAGCGGAGCTGAGCTCAGGGTCCATCACTAGCAGAGCAGGGCTGGGGGTGGGTGAGGTACTCAAGCAGAGCTGAGCTGGGAGCCTGTCACAGGCAGTGCAGAGGTGGGTGAGGTGATGTGGGGTACTCGTGTGGAGCTGAGTTGGGGGGGCTGTCACAGGCAGTGCAGGGGTGGGTGAGGATGTGGGGTACTCGTGTGGAGCTGAGTTTGGGGGGCTGTCACAGGCAGTGCAGAGGTGGGTGAGGTGATGTGGGGTACTCGTGTGGAGCTGAGTTTGGGGGGCTGTCACAGGCAGTGCAGGGGTGGGTGAGGTGATGTGGGGTACTCGTGTGGAGCTGAGTTTGGGCGGCTGTCACAGGCAGTGCAGGGGTGGGTGAGGATGTGGGGTACTCGTGTGGAGCTGAGTTTGGGGGGCTGTCACAGGCAGTGCAGAGGTGGGTGAGGTGATGTGGGGTACTCGTGTGGAGCTGAGTTTGGGGGGCTGTCACAGGCAGTGCAGGGGTGGGTGAGGTGATGTGGGGTACTCGTGTGGAGCTGAGTTTGGGCGGCTGTCACAGGCAGTGCAGGGGTGGGAGAGGTGATGTGGGGTACTCGTGTGGAGCTGAGTTTGGGGGGCTGTCATAGGCAGTGCAGGGGTGGGTGAGGTGATGTGGGGTACTCGTGTGGAGCTGAGTTTGGGGGGCTGTCATAGGCAGTGCAGGGGTGGGTGAGGTGATGTGGGGTACTCGTGTGGAGCTGAGTTTGGGGGGCTGTCATAGGCAGTGCAGGGGTGGGTGAGGTGATGTGGGGTACTCGTGTGGAGCTGAGTTTGGGGGGCTGTCACAGGCAGTGCAGGGGTGGGTGAGGTGATGTGGGGTACTCGTGTGGAGCTGAGTTGGGGGGCTGTCACAGGCAGTGCAGGGGTGGGTGAGGTGATGTGGGGTACTCGTGTGGAGCTGAGTTTGGGGGGCTGTCATAGGCAGTGCAGGGGTGGGTGAGGATGTGGGGTACTCGTGTGGAGCTGAGTTGGGGGGCTGTCACAGGCAGTGCAGGGGTGGGTGAGGTGATGTGGGGTACTCGTGTGGAGCTGAGTTTGGGGGGCTGTCACAGGCAGTGCAGGGGTGGGTGAGGATGTGGGGTACTCGTGTGGAGCTGAGTTGGGGGGGCTGTCATAGGCAGTGCAGGGGTGGGTGAGGATGTGGGGTACTCGTGTGGAGCTGAGTTGGGGGGGCCTGTCATGGGCAGAGCAGGGATGGGGGTGGGTGAGCTATATGTAGGAAGTTTACTCCCACTCTCACACCATTCCAGGATGTAGCCAGTGTGATATCAAGTCAGCTCATTCCTACTGCCCCTACATCTGACTCTCTCCCGTGTTGCAGGTGGAGACAGTCTCACAAAGGCAGCTACCTTCCAGGTTATTAAGAGTCCTCCTTTTACCTTTTAATACACCCCCCCACCCCACACACACACACGTGATTGTTTAAGGTCATTGCAAAGCAGGAGTGCGGATACTCAGCCCTCTGTTCCCTCCCCCAGGAAATGATAGTGAGAGTGAAAGCCCCTTGCCCTGAGGCCCTCCCCAGGGCAGGGCTCATGTGAGGTCCTGGGTGGTAGGTCCCGGCCTGTGGCAGCTGGAACTTAGCACAAATGCTGTTGGGGGCCTGGTTTCTCAGACCCAGTGAAAAGCATCTACTCAGCCTGCTCCAGTAAAGTCATGGCTAGTGGGAAGGGGCAGGACCAGGGAAAGGCTGCCTAGTCGGCCTGTCAGATAAATCTTTGGCTGTTTACTTAAATCTTCAGTGTTTCTTCATTTGTTTGTTTAAAAATTTCCCTGCCAAAAAAGAGCAAAAGGAAGACGGGAACTTGCCCCATTGGCCAACCTACCTCTGCGGAGGAGAAGGACATGCTCAAGACTAGAGCTCGCCAGGCCCTTACCTGGGTAAGGTGAAAATAGCCCGAGGGAGAACCAAGCTTCTCACAAATCTACTGCAGAGTTGGGTGCCGTAAAGAGAAGAGCTTGTATCTCAGCCCATTCCTGCCCCAGGGTCCTTATGCCCCCCCCCCCCCAAGCATTTTCAGAGTGTCTGTCCTTCCTCTCCCCTCCTCAGGGATTCTCTCCCCTACAGAGTTAGCTGGCATCAGCTTCCGGGCTCCAATGTAGTCAGATCAGGTCAAGAGATGCAAGGAAAAGCTGGAGCTTCCTGCCAGCCTGTTGTGTTTTGACACAGTTTGAGCCACAATACACAGGCTAAAAAAAATCACTCCCTCACTCACCTTTCAATTGTGTGCACATGCACATGCACACCAACCCCCTTCCCCCCCCCCCCCCACCCCCCTACAGTCTCCTTCCAGTTGGAGCGGGCACAAGCTCCTTAGTGACTTTTGGCTGTGGCTTTAAAGTTTATGTTCTCCCAGAGGAGGAGAAGTAAGATTTTATTGTCACTGTGAAAATCTCCTTCCTGACGGTCCTGCTGCTTCATGGTGAAGTGAGCACAGATTTGCTTACAGGGAGCACTCCCTGTCATTAAAAGACCCCCTAGTCCTTCCTTTTTAAAGGGATCGCCGCTGGGCTTTCAACAGTGCCTGCAGGTGGCTGACAGGAGCTTTTGTGCACAAGTGCCTTGGGTTAGGGGAGTGTGAATCAGGCGTAGCTGGCAAGTGCTGAGCAGCTGGTGCACTTGTTTCACGTGTAAAAAAAAATCCTACCTCTAGGAAATGCTTGTGCAAAAATAAGCAGGGAATTTGCAAGGCGGATTGTGACACTCTTGCGTCCACCATTTCTGTCGGAGCTTAGTCCCTTACCCCGTTCTCTGTCTCCACCTCTCTGACATGCTGTCTCTGGGGTATTTTGCATTATTACCCAACACTCCCTGCGCTCATCCTCCCTGAGGTTTCCCCCAATAATTTTCCCCACTGAAAACCTCCGAGGAGCTTTGGAGCTAAATTTTCTGGTGTAGCATCTTTGGAGGGTGGAGGGGTCAGGAGGTAGCAGCTGGACTCCAGCCCAAAGCTGAGTAGAAAGGACAGTCGCAGAGCATGGCGGAAGCTGGTTCCATTGATTTCTCGTTTCTCCCTTGTAGAGCTGCCCCTTTGCTGGTGTCCAGCTGGCCCACGGTAAGTGCAACAATTGCCCTGGCCATGCTGCAAACAGGAGGCCATCCTAGAGTACTACTTCATTGTCTTTCATGAAGGAAAGCAGGCTGCATCCGTGCCCTTCTGTGGAAGCTGCTCTGTTCTTTGTCCTGAACAGCAGGAGCCTAGAGGTGTGTGACAGGCACTGATAGTGATGTATTAGTGCAAACCGGAGACTCTGGACAGGTGTCCCATCCTATCATATGAACACCGTGCATTGCCCCACCTGTGCTGCTCTCTTAGATGTCTTACGAGAAAGAAAATGAGCAGGCAAACCCAGCAGGTGCGTGTGTGTAGGTCCCATCTGGAGATGGGAAGCTCAGTGCTTTACACTTCACCTACTGCTCCCCCAGCTTGTCCACTTCTAGGGTTCCCAGATAGTGTCACAAAAAATACTGAACATGGTGGGGAAAAAAAATTGGTTGAGCAAAAAAAACCAAAACCATGGGGACTAAAGTTGTTGAGCAAAAAAAAAGTCACGGCATCTTTAAAGCCCCACATTTCCCCTGCCCCCGCCAGACGCAGCAGGGGAAGAATGTCCCAAGCAGCCTTCCATCCAAGAAAAACAGAAAATACCAGACATGTTACATACTGCAAATACCTAGGGTTGCCAGGTGTCGGGTATTGGCCCAGACAGTCCGGTATTTGTGGCCGCTGTCTGGTTAAATGCCCCTCCCCCCCGCCCCAGAAAATACTGGACATGTAACGTATCTGGTATTTTCTGTTTTTCTCGGATGAAAGGCCACTTGGGACATTCCTCCCCTGCCACATTTGGCGGGAGAAGGGGGGGGGGGGGACAGGGAGTTTTAAAGCCAGTGTTTTTTTTTCCGTTAACAACTTTGGTTCTCCCCCCCCCCCCCCTTTTTTTTTTTTGCTCAACCAATTTTTTTCCTGCCATGTTCAGTATTTTTTGTGAAAGTATCTGGCAACCCTACAAATACCAGACTGTTTGGGCAATACCGGACACCTGGCAACCCTATCTACTTCTGGGCACACCACCCAGGCTTACTGTCACCCCACATTTCTGACTGGAGACTATGCGCCACTGTCCCAAGCCTGGGCCCTGCTAAGTTGCCAGGTGTCCGGTTTTGAACTGGACAGGCCAGTATTTGAGCTTTCTGTTTGGGAAACTAATTGAGAAAATATAAATGGCCGGTATTTTCTAAATAAGATGTCATGTAGATTGTGATGTAATGTCAAGTGTGTCTGTTATTTTTTGTTGAAATCATCTGGCACCCCTAAGCCCTGCACCGTGCCACCTTGGATCAATTCAGCTTTAGTTTTCAAGATGTTTGAAGGTCTGGTTTATGTGAGTAGAGAGGATTTGTTTAGCAGGTTACTGGGCCTTCCTTAGATGCCCCATCCCTTGGAACCACAGAGTGTCCAAGGTTGGGACAGAGAGAGAACGCCTATGGGCACGTGGCTGCATCGCCCTCGTCCCTAGAAGTGGCAAAAGGCCCAAATTTCCCTCAGTTTGGGTGTAGGAGGCGTTGTGCTGCCAGAGCTAATTACCACCCAGCATAAAACATGTTTTACTGCATTTTCTACTCAGCTGAACAAGCTGTGAGGAGCATCTCACGTTGTCTGGACACTAGTGCTGGCGCTGCACACCTTAGGGTGTGGTTAAACACTTTCTGCCTGCTGCAGCACACAGGGGCTGCTTGCCTGGCCCACTCCCTGGGTTTCTGGCTCGCTCTGGGCTGTGCTGGGTCTAGTGGTGGCTCTGGCTTTTGGTGACTAAACTGGGCCAATACCTGTGGAGAAAACTGAGAAA
The DNA here is from genome assembly GCF_052426305.1 of Pelodiscus sinensis. Classification (NCBI taxonomy): domain Eukaryota; kingdom Metazoa; phylum Chordata; order Testudines; family Trionychidae; genus Pelodiscus; species Pelodiscus sinensis. The sequence goes on from NC_143075.1 coordinate 14,121,106, forward strand.
GATTCTTGTAGCTCAGACGTATGAGTCGTGATCACGTGCAGTTCTGGGGCACTAGGTGAGGCACAACTAAAAGCACCATTTTTCTACTATACGTTTTACTTCCCTGGTTGAGGCTGAGGTTGGCCTGTAGCCAGAGGTGTAAAAGTAAGCAGGTGCACCATGCCAGCAAGAGCTGGCAGGGACCCAGGCTGCAATGGGATAGTACCTGTAAAAATTTTTAAGTTATTTTCACCGCTGCCTGTAGTGCGAGGCAATGTCGGTGCCGTGTGTCACCACACCATCCAGAACCCCTTGTTTTAGGCTAACCCTGATAGCTGACTTAATTTCTCTTATATGCTGGCCCTTATGGTGAAGGGCACCCAGTTGTGCAGGGCTACTCAAGATGGTCATTGCTCATTGAAAGTGCTGACATATGGGTGGAAATTGGGTAAAGATTGTAGTTTATTGATATCCACAGGACTGACTTAAATGGGGCCTGTGTGTTGTGTAGTTGTCTCTTAATCTTTGTAAAGTTGAGTAGCCCTGCAGCAGTGTGGCCTCAATTACTCTGCATGCTCCTCATTCATCTTGAGGCAGGCCCGGACAGTGCCATCTCCAGCAGGTGAAGGGCAGTGAACTTGTCTGGCAAGGCATCCCCACGTTTGTGTTGTGCCTACGCACATGCTGTGTGCGCATCACAGTGCAGTACATATGAATGTGCTAAAATGCATGAAAGGTTGTGTCAGGCTTCAGAGTCTGGCATGCCCAGCCCCCATCTCGAGTGCAGAACGCTTGGAGCAAGTGTAACAGCGATGGCTTTCATGTGTTGAACTTGCTTTTGTCTCCCATAAATTACTCACTTTTTTTTAAGTGCAATGAGAGCCTCACCAAGAGCAGGCAAGTCCCAACGCGAGTCTCCGAGCTGGCTGTGCGCGCGTAGCTGCCTGTTGGAAACACAGAGCTGGAATTGTCCCACGTGCTGCGGGCAGAGCTCCAGCACGAACAAACTGCTGTGCTCTGAGGGCGGCTTAGGAGCGTGTTCGGATAATAACATCTGAAAACAGGATGGCTGGGAGCAGCAGCAGCGCAACCAGGGGGCTTTGAAAGAGAGAGGAGTCTTAATCCCCTCCGCTAACAAGGAGGCGGCAGCTGCCAAGGCAGCGGCTTTTGGCAGGCTTCGTGCTGCTGCTTCTAGGCTCCTATTGATGGGTGGCAGAGAAGGCCGGGCGGTACAAATGGACACCTTTTCAGGGGCGGCGAGCAAGGCATTTTTTTTTGCTTGCTTTGAGTGTCATGAGCTGGTCAGGCCGTGGTGGAGTTGGAGGGACTGGGAAACGGTTAGACTAGCCTTTGGGAGCATCTCACATGGCACTGCTGGGGCTAAGAAGCAAAGCTGCAAACAAGGTGACGAACGCCACGAGAGTCAAGCATTTGCTTTGCGTGTGTGGGAACCATCTGTGCATTGAGGACGATAAGTCCCAGCCCTGCTCAGCAGGCAACTGGATTTGTGCTCGGTCTGTGGGTGGCCATTGAAGGCAGGTTTCACTGTGCATGGGTTGTTGGGTTAGGCATATGGGCAGCACATCAGTTCAGCTCAACCCACATGCTTACCAAAGGCCGTCTTTGTTGGGCTAGCACATCCCTCTCTCCTGCTCACCGGTGGTCAGGCCTGGAGTAATTCTCCCTTGGGAATACAGCAGTGGTGCATGGGAAAGCTGTACTGCATGTTTACTGGCGCTCTAGCTAATCTTGTATCTTTTTCTCCCTCTCACAGTGCAGATCTGCTGCTCTGCAGCGGTGCCACATCACACAGGGGCAGTACTGGAATGTCCTCCTGGTCCAAAGCCAATGACCTGTACATCTCATCCCAGGTGGCTGTCATAGATGCAGCATGAGGAAAGCAGGTCCTTACTAAAAAGTGGAGGCTGCTGAGAAGCCAGGTAAACAGCAACTTATGCCAGAATAGAGTTGGGCTTACTCCTGCCTCTTCATTGGTTGCCCTGCTTGGTGGGGGTTCTTTACTAGCCTGAACATTGGAGTAGGGCTTTAACACTGCAGTTTGTAGAATTTAGCTTGTGTAGCCTTCCAGCCAGAGCACCTGCCTTTCCCCAACTCTGCCCACTTGCATGACTCCAGGACATTCCTGTTCTCACTCGGGTAGGCTAGTCTGTACACAGCTTACGGTATGTAGACATATCAAAATCCTGCAAACACATGGAAACATTTTACACAAGAGAGTAAACCCAGTGACTACTCTGAGTAAAATTACTCATATGCTTAAATGTTTGCAGGAGTGAAAATCCATGGCAGCAGGGCTCAGCCTCTCAACTCTTTGGCTATGTCTACACTCGCGGCTTCTTGCGCAAGTACGGCCGTTCTTGCGCAAGAATCCACAGAGCGTCTACACTGCCCACCCGCTCTTGCGCAAGGAAATTTACAGTACGGCGTGGTAAGAGAAGGCTTCTTGTGCAAGCCTTACACCTGTTAAAAAAGAGCGTAAGTCCTCTTGTGTAGGAGCTCTTGCGCAAGAGGGCAGTGTGGACGCTCGGCAGGGATTTCTTGCACAAGAAAGCCCTATGGCTAAAATGGCCATCAGAGCTTTCTTGTGCAAGAGAGCGTCCACACTGCCATGGGCGCTCTTGCGCAAAAGCACAGCGCGCACATGGCAGTGTGGACGTGTTCTTGCGCAAGACTTCTTTCACAAGAACCCTGGCGCAAGATGTTCTTGCGCAAGAAGCCGCCAGTGTAGACAAAGCCTTTGAGTCCTGATGAAAACATGAAAACAAAGAGGCTCTGCCCTGGCACTGGATGGGAGCCTTAAGAAACCAATCAGAAACCTCTGAGATCCTTAAAAATAAACAAGCCAGAGACAAATAAACCCAATGAATAAGGCAACTTCTGCATATGTTTGTTTGGGTATTTTTTTTTCCAGTTTTTATTGAGTGAAAATGTCAAACCTTGCATCAGTCATGCAAAAAAAAAAAATCAAATAAATAAAACACATATATTAAATTTCTAATAGCACTAAATTCAAGTGGAAAAATATTCAGTTCTTAATAATGCAGGTGCTGAAGAGACCAGATTCAAGTAAATCAGAGCACACCGTCCTGTTTAGGGTGGTTTTTTTTCTTTTCACTTTCTGCATTTTTTTTTTGTCTCAAAACCTATATATATCTATCTATATATCTATATATATGTATATACATATAGATATATATACACACACATATATATATGTGCATACATATTATTTTTATATTTATATATATACACATACATATTTATAAAACATTAAAAAGAGCATTGGTGGTTCAAGCATTATTTCCCTTCCCTCCCCCATGGAAATAAAAATAAAACAACAACAAAACAAAATTACACATTTAAAATTCAAAATGAGCTAGCAATGGCTTATAGTCCTAGTGTGCAATATGGATATTACAAAAGGCTAAAATTCTCCCTCCCTTTTGTTTTAAATCTTGGGGGTTTTTTTTTGCTACATTGAAAAAAAAGTTTATTTTTAAACTTTTTTTTTTTTAACAAAATTCCTTCCACATAGACATTAATCCAGTTGAGTGTGTGGCTAGAACAGCCTTGTTGATTTTTTCCCCTCTCTTCAGCAGCAAATGGTAGCAGAATTGGGAGGGTTTGTCTCGAGGGCTTTTGGGGTTGTGTGTGTGTGTTTGTTTTGAACAGAATAATTCAGTCACATCTCTCCCCCTCCCTAAATCAGTTGAACTCCCTGATCCTAAGGTCAGCAAGCTACTTTAAACACATGCCTACATTTCCTTATGTGAGCAGCCCCCCACCAGTGGTTAAAGTTACACACAGTTTGCTGAATTGGGACCTGTGTGCTGGACCATGGGCTCAGTTCAGAAACGCACTTAAATCCATCCCTGTTCGGCAATTCCCTTAAGGAAATGCTTTCCTAGACGCCCATGCTTAGGTCTCATTTAAAAAAAATGCAATTTAAACCTCTGCTTACAGACTTTGCTGAATCAGGGTCTTCATGTGGCAGAAAAGAATTGGACAGGCTTGCTGGTTTTAACCTATCTTGATTTTTCAGTGGTAGAAGACGAAATAAAAGCAATGGTGTAAGGAAACAGGCAGATTGAGCAGTGTGTGTGTAAGGTGGTGTGGCTTAACCTGAGGCCCCATTAACCTGGGCACATTCTCAGTGCTTTGGGAGGGCTCAGCTCCTGGTGGGCAGGTTGAGTCTGGTACCCGCCTGTCCCTTCCCAATGCCAGCTCCTGAAAATGAGAATGCTCTAAAGTGGGTGGAGGCTTGGTGGGAAGAGGGTTTGATGTATGGGTCAGAGATGAATGAGGGCACAGGGATGAGTCATAAACACAGCTCCTGCTGAGCGTGGGGGAGGGAGTAGTTTTTCTGTTCTCCCACCTCTGCCTCAGCCCCACAGAGCTGCCCGCTTATAAGATTCAGCCAGTGGAGGCTGTAAGTTCAGAACTTGGGGAGACACATTTGAAGGTGCAGGCTCCTAGCTGATTTACAGCAGCAAAGCAGCAGTGCCAAGGGAGCCAATTTCAAACTGGGCTTGGCCATGTTCAACCTGAATAGCAACCACTAGCTGCTGGGAGTGCTCTCCATCTCCATTATCTTACCCTGCCATGGCTCCCTGATCCTGAACACACTTATGGCTGTGTCAGTCTGAGTTTGTGAGCAGACCCGCTGCAGTAAATGGCAACACTCCTGTTGACGTCACTGGTGCAAATTACAGTTTGGAGCCATATTAGGACTGGAAGGTTTTCTATAGCACTCATCATGCTAGCAGGTAAGTGCCTGAACAAGGGCAACACAGTATGAAACCTGCAACTAAATGCTCTGAGTACAGCCAATCTGCCCCATCCAGCCTCTTGGATGACATGTCCCAAGTCCTTCTCTGCATCCGCTTCCTTATATTGGTGATGTTGGGTGGGGGGAATACGGTAATAGTGGAGGGTCGTGCTAGCAAACAAGCAGCTGGGAGGGGGGAGAGTAACAAACCAAAATAAAACCATCTGAAAAATAAAAAGCCACACAAACTCTAGCGACAACCTCCCTTCAACTTAACTACAGACTTCTCTTCACAACCGCCATTTTTTTGTTTTTGTTGTTTTGTCTCTACAAAATTCAAGTTAAAATTCAGAATCGTGCAGCTCCAGTCAGTGCTAGGAGTATGAAATTAGCCTCAAACCTTGGGATTAAGGCCCCTCCCCCTCTGCTGCCCCCTATCAATAAATGCTAATAAGAAAACCTCCAAACCCTGAAAGAGAAAAAAAATTGCACACAAGTAACCAAATCTAGGCTCTAAGGGCTATCCAGAAGGCAGGCCCATATCCCTCTGGCAGGCATTGTTTCTCTTTGTTCTATATATAATAACCTTTAAAGGAAAAATACTGTACAATCTTTTTTTTTTGTTTTTTTTTACTTTTTTTCCTTTTTCTCCCCCCTCCTCCCCACACCTTTTCTTTTTAAGCATTAGCCGAGCATCTCCCTGCATTTAAACAGCTGAGGAGCTTGTCTATAGTTTGGACCCAGATCTGTGCTGGCTCCTTAGGAAAATAGTAAGAACAAACAACCCAAATTGCTTGAGGCCTCTTTCTGTGTAGGGCAGAGATGAATGACAGGGCTTAGGGGGTTTGTTGTTAAAAAAAATAATTAAAACAGAACAAAGTAAACAAGGGCCAAATCTTAGACACAAGGGAGCAAAATGTCCAGCTTGGCTGCATACATACAGAGGCACCAACATCATTGCATCAAGCTGAATTCACACCTTTAGTACTTCTGGGGCCAGTGCATGTGTGCAGACCAGTGCCCCATCTCAAGATCTGAGATTGGGGAGTCAAACAGCAACCGTTTTGTGGATGAGAATGCTGGATAGTCTCATGTAGTGTGTGTGTGTGTGTGTGTATGTGTAAACTCTTTACTGGAGGGGCTGGGGACAGAGACCAGTGGGAGAGCTGAGTCCTGTAGGTCTGTCCAGCTACCATAGGTTGACTGCGGGAACTGTACCCAGACCTGCTGTGCAGTTGCAGGCCTTGGTGTGATTTGCCCAGGTGGAGTAGGCTTGATATGCTACCGAACTGCAGGGAACAGTGCTCTCAGCTTCCACAGGAGTGGACAACAGCAGCCAAGGAGATTCAGGCGCATGATCCGAGCAATCAATAGCTCTCCATCCAGCATCTGAGGAGAGAGCCAAGCACTCCCACTGCCCACCTAGTGTCTGTCTAAGCCCCCCACCCCATCAGTGTAGGTGGTGGCTTCACTCCCATCTTCAGGAAATTCATTAGCCTTTGTACAGAATCTATTTGCCCACCCTCACCTTGAGGAGGAAAACACTGAGGATCCTCTGCTTGCTCATCATTTAAAAAAAATATCAATGGCCTTGCGTCAAAGGGCAAGTAGCATTTCACAAGGAATTGCTTTGGTGGCATTGCTCTGCCAACACTGAGGCAAAGGATACTAATCTCACCTGCTGCTCTGGCCTCCATTCACAGACTGCCTGAGACAAGGGTGCTGTCTCTGAAGCACCAAAAAGAAAGAGCCTTGACAAAGAGGGGTAGCACCTGGGGATGGGAGTGGGGGTTAAACCCCAGTCCTCCAGTGTGAGTGACAGACCCTTTAACTGCCATGTGACGACCTTCCCTATCATGACTGCAGGAGATCAGCAGGAACAGAGGGAGATGACCTACAGCTGTTCCGACAGCTCTAGACAAAGGGAAGCTTTACAATATAAATAGCATTTAAAAAAATTAATATTATTATTAATAATAAAGGGGATCTGGAAGAACAGAGGAGTGTCCCATTCCCAGCCTGGCTGATTCATTAATGCTTCCTCATTTGTAAGACAATAAATACCCCTTCCCACACGTGCTGTCTGGTGCCTCAGTCTCTCCCATTCATTTAATGCTGGAAAAAAGAAAGAGACCCCTTCACTCCCCACTGGTAAAGGCTTAGCTAGTTGCCTTTGTGCCACCAGTTCCTTTCACACACTTAAAAAAACGTATATAATTCTAAAATTCATCATCTGTCATCCCCACAGCCCCCTTCTGAGGAGTGGAGACTATTATTAGTATCATACAACTAAAAACATGGAAAAATAAAATCCAGAAATAAAAGAGGGGGGAAGCCCACCCCAAAATAAGGGGTCCGAGACTGGGTGCACGCCTCACAATGCAGGGAGCAAGAGAGAGCAGATGTCACCCTCAGAGCTAGTGTCCATCTAGAATAGTTTTGTGTGTCTGTGTCCTGCCCTGTCTTCTGTCATCTGCAGGATGAAGTGATGGCGTGCTGGCCCCATGCGACTTATCTGTCCTGTTGGGCCCGTGGGGCCTCGTGGCTGGCGTGGAGTTCGTTTTGTCGCTTACCATCCCGGTGCTTTGTTCTCACCTCGTAAGGGGTCCTCTTAGTAATTTCATTTAAGAGCAAAACCGAACCTGCTGCTGTCTCTAAGGTTAAGGAGAACTTGCCGGTGCGAGGGTGTGGGATGGGGTCAGGGCAAGGGTGGGGTCCAGGGCAGGGGGGGTGGCATGTGGCTCACCCGGAGGCCTGGAAGCATCACTGTGGTCTATGGAAGTAGAAGCCTTCCCTATTTCCCCATCCTCTTTAGTGGCCAGGCTCTCAGGGTCTGGGAGTGACTCTTCAGAGGAGTCTGTGTTCAGATCTTCCTCCTCATCTTCGTCCTCATCATCATCCTCATCATCCTCATCCTCATCATCCTCTTCCTCATTTATCTCTTCCTCCTCCTCCTCTTCGTCCTCATCTTGGGATGAGTCATCTTCGTCCTCCACATCGCCGGAGTTGGATACCATCTCTCTGCTCTCCTGAGGACTTGTCCCTGCTCTGCTAGGTGATGGGGCGGCAGCAGCCTCAGGTAGCTTCTTGCTGAGGTCCAGAGAGTCGTTGAGGCCCACGCCAGCTGCATTCTGCAGGAAGAAGAGGGAGCTGTTGGCATCAGTGCTGAGGTTGAGGGAGCTGTCCAGGTTGACGGAAGAGTTCTGGACGTCATACTCCAGGGTGGAGTGAGGGAGGGCCTCGGGGCCAGGAGAGATGGCTGGCAGCTCCCCCCGCTCCTGTTTCTCATGTTTGCGCTTGTGCGAGTCCATCTGTGACATGCCCACCACAGTGTGTTTGCAGCCGGGATAGGTGCAGTGGAAGTGGGAGCACTTGAGTTTGTACTTGCAGTCGGACACCTCGCAGTCCACACTGGAGCTGAACTGGCAGAAGCCGGCCGCACTGATGAGGTCCTGCTTGCCATGGTGCTTGCGGTGGGCGGTCACCTTGGTGCTGTCGGTGCAGCGGAAGCCACAGCGCAAGCAGTGGAAGTGCGTGCTGTTGCCAGAGAACTGGCAGTCGGGGAAGTTGCAGCTCAGGGAGGACTTAAAGCGCTTGAAGTCATCTAACACCAGGTTGTCGACACGGTCGTGGTGCTGGGCGTGCTTGTACATGTGGGTGCGGCCGCAGAACTTGTAGCCACAGTTCTCCCGGGTGCAGTGATAGTGGGTGACCTTGAGGGCGAACTGGCAATTGGAATCCTTGCAGTCCTCGTAGAGATCGTAGCGCCGAAAACCCTCCAGCATCATTCCCTCATCCAGCATCTTGCGGGAGGAGGCTGTCTTGCGGCGCTTGCCAAATGGAGACATGTCCTCGATGATCCAGAAGCGCTTTTTGGCCCCCGAGGCAGTTGGCATGGTGATGGTATTTCCTGGGGACAGGAAGAGAAGAGTGCTGTTACTCACAGAGGGGCAGCAGGAACTTCTATCACCTCCTGTAACCAACATGGTACCTGTCACACTGGATCATACCCCCAATCTACTGATCAGCTGTGGTCAATGCACTGTGCTGCATTGGAAGCAGCCCCCCATGCAGTAAGTCGCCTAAGCAGCATACTGCACAAGGGCTAAGGAAGGTGTCACTATTAGTGCTCATTCAATATTATGGCAGCAGTGAACCTAATTTCCCCCCAACTGTTTGTGTGGCTTGGCACCAGGAATCCTGTTGAGTTGCTGCTCTTCTAGACATGATACTAAGCATCAGCTGTTGCTTCTTGTCAGGGTCAAAAATCTCCCAGCCTCTCCTGTCACTTTATTTCTAATCCTCCTTCCCCAGGAGTAAGCTCATCCCAGCTGACAAAACGTGGCTCTTTCATTGATCCTTGATTGCTCCTTTCACCCCAAACAATCCCCGAGTGCTTTATAAACTATACACAGCATCCTTCTCCCTGATTGCTGTCTAACAGGGCACAGCAGCACTTTACAGCTATTTAGGACAGGAAGTGGAGAAGACTTGCCGCATCTAATTCAAACTGCAAGGGGGAATTTTTAGAATCAGGATGCACTCTGGCTAGACTAACATAGCATAGCTTGCTGTAGTGAGTCTAAGTACTACACTGATGAGCACACGCAGCTGGATGTTCAGTGTGGGTAATTTTCAAACAACTATCCACTGGGGTCCAAGAGAAAAATCCCACTTTTAAAGCTTTCTCCTGGGCCTAAACAATCAGCCCCCTTGCTGCTAAGGGACCTGTGTCACTTCCCCATCCTTGGAGACACGTTCACTGGCTAGTGCTGGAGTCCCAGAGAATTGAAGTGCATACCAAGAAGTTGACCATCTTGCATCCTTTTCCTCCCTCTTTGGTTATTCCTCAGGCCAAATCAGAGACTTAAGGGCATGATCATCCAGTCTGCCCTCCTCACATCGCAGGCCACAGAGCTTTACCCACCCACTTCTGAAACAGACCCCTAGCCACTGGTTAAGTTAGTAGTGTCCTCAAATCATAATTAAAAACTTCAAGATACAGAAAATCAGCCATTTACATCTGGCAGTGACCTGGGCCCCATGCTAAGAGGAAGACGAGAAAAACCCTAGCTCCCGATCCAGTGTCCTCAGAGCAGGTCTCAGGGAGGCAAGATGACTTTCACACCAGGTGCAAAATGGTAAATTTCACTGGAAATTACAGTTTCCAACCAGAGTGGGCCTTCCTGAGCTGCATGCAAGGGGCTGCAGCCCATTGAAAAGAGCACGATCTGTATCAAGAGTGTCTGGGTCTCAGTGTCTGATCTAAGAGAAGATGCACCCGGCCATTTGTTTGAATGCTGTAAAGTTCTTTTGCTAACTGTCAGCATGTACTGAAGGTGGTGGATGCTGGTTTTACCATATCAGTCATGGGAGTCTCAAATTATGCCCCTTTAAGCTAGAATGGTGCTTATCAATGGAGTCTCCAAAATGGTGAGTTACATTGAAATGCTGAGGAACAGCACCAGACTGAAACCCTTAGAGACAAAAGAATTTAAACTGCACCAAACAGTGATAGCATGGACAGCAGCAGGCCAAGCTCCCCTCCTCCCCTGCCCCGCCCCAATGCACTGCCAACATCTCTCAGGAGTGAGACCATACCTAGGCATGAGAGACAGGACAGAAGTTTCAATGGCTCATTCAATGTGCATGGTGTCTCTGGTGAGACTGCCAACAGAGACAACAGTTCACAGCGCGGAGTGTCTTGGGGTATGTCTACACTACCACCCTAGTTCGAACTAGGGTGGTAATGTAGGCAACCGGAGTTGCAAATGAAGCCCGGGATTTGAATTTCCCGGGCTTCATTTGCATATAGCCGGGCGCCGCCATTTTTAAATGTCCGCTAGTGCAGACTCCGTGCCGCACGGCTACACGCGGCACGGACTAGGTAGTTCGGACTAGGCTTCCTATTCCGAACTACCATTACTCCTCGTTTCACGCGCGGCACAGAGTCCGCACTAGCGGACATTTAAAAATGGCGGCGCCCGGCTATATGCAAATGAAGCCAGGGAAATTCAAATCCCGGGCTTCATTTGCAACTCTGGTTGCCTACATTACCACCCTAGTTCGAACTAGGGTGGTAGTGTAGACATACCCCCGGTGATGTTCACCAGGAACTGGGCTAAGCGCCTTGACATGGATTTAATATGCACCTCTTAACAGCCACCAGAGAGATAATAACTCTCCATCAGTATGAAGCTCAACCACATTCAAACCAGTGATTTCAAGGTTACAGAATCCCTATCCCATCATGGTCTGGGTCTCCCAAAGAATACTTTGTTTTCAGACACAAATCAGGGCTTATAAGTGGCAAGGTGCAGAAGTGCTCTGCAGGGTACAGTAAGGTCCTGGTGAAGGACACTGAAGTCCAGGGCAGTTCTTTGCTGCACTGCTTTTTTTAAAAGGGATGAGGGGAAAGGCAGCAAGAGTCTCTTCACTGTGCCTGGATCTAGATCTCATTTACACTGTGATAGTTTGGAAGTTAAAGCACTGGGTGACAATGTGGGAGACCTGGGTTCAATTCGGTCTTCACAGTGTCAAATTTCAAAATAATCCACTATTCCGAAACATCCCTTACTTCTCATGGAATGAGGGTTACAGGGACATCAGAATAGTGAGCCTGTTATATTTCAAAATAACGGGCTTGCTGTTAAAACGCAGACTAGCTATTTTGGGATACGTCTGGTATCCTGAAATAGCACTGCAGTGTAGACATAGCCTAGATGCTGTAAAATAAATAACAGCAGCAATATGCAAGTCTTAGGATTAGGGAAGCTAATGGTTAACTGGTAAGCATCACTCTTACTGGATGTGCATCTAACATTTAACTGGTTCACTGATTAAGCGGGGTTTTACATCCCCTTTTGGGATAATTCCAGGGTAAGCGACCAGACACTGCGGCCCCATATGTCTGTATTACAAAGAAGTATAAACCACTAATGGTTTAAAAGAGGTGTGCACATTACCAAATAACCCCTAATACATCAATAATTCTATATTTTCATAGCACTGCATCGAGAGTAATTAAATTCAGTCTCCAACTGTCTCTAAGAGGTAGGTAAGTGTCATAATACCCATAATACTCATGAACTAGGTGAGGCATAGACTTGTCCAAGGCCATTGATGCCTTTTCCTCACTCAAATGCACATTTAGTTACACCAGTGCATATTTTCCCTGTCCCCTTCAGTGTGAACACTCTGATGTGAAATGACTTTTTAGTTTGGCTTTAGACAATTTTCAATCAGTTTAGCTGAGCTGAAATAAACCTGAGTTAACCAAACTAAGTGTCCATCCAGCCTTTTGCACCAGTTTAAACTCACGTCTTTAATTAACCGAGTTCAACTTCCTTGCACAGGGTGTGTGAAGAGAGAACCACCCAGCAGTTGTGAGCCCCTGTCTTCTCTAACCACTAGACAGTGCTCACTTGCCAGTAACATCTCTCAATAAATTTAGTCCTTAGTAGGTGTCAGCTGTATGTTGCTTATAGTTGCCTGTCCTGCCAGCAGGGGAGGATGAGTCTATATGGTACCTTTCACCTACTGGTGTCAGAATACTTTAAAAGGTACCATTATCCTCATTTTACGAGGAGGAAAGTGAGACAAAAAGAGGTGATGTGATTGCCTTTTAGGAGAGTTCAGTTTCTTGTCTATTGGACCACACTCCCTCTGTGGGGGTGAAATTCACCCCCCTCTGCAGAGGGCCACCACAAGCATAGCTGTCACTGAAATCCCACTGAAGCGGTCAAAACCCCAATGAAACTCTGGGCAGGGCAATGACCACCGTGGAGGAGTTTCACACCTCTGCGTGCTTACACTGTGCCTGGCTGGCAGAGGGAGGGGATAGCTCAGGTTTCTGCATGGCTAGGGTCCTTTAAAGACATACTTGGCCACCACAGATCTGCTCCCCATTAACTGAGATGGCAATAGGCTGGGAAAAGAGGGCAGAGCTGGGCATTCCCTGAAAAAAAAACATTCCCAGGTGGCGTAAAACTCCCCATTTTGTGATGTCATGGAGCTTGTGTGTCACGTAGGAAGCACAGAGGGCCCGAAGTGCCTGAAAACCAGCCTTACTTTCTGTAGCGGGCAGCTGTAAATAGCTGTGGATGTGACAGACATCACTGAGATGTCTGAGCATGTTGTGTTTCGGCCACCCAGACACAGTAGGTGGCTCAAAAATGGCAGGTTAAATTACACATGGTGATGTTGGATTTGTGTCAGGGTTGACGAGAAATCGCTTCTGGTCATGGGAATTTTTCACAGTGATTTACTGTGCTTTTGGATACCTTCCTTGGGTATGTTTATAGCACAATGTCATTGTCTCAGCAGTGGAGAAGGGGATGTATTGTGTGTATGTGGGGGAGCCCCTGGACAGCGTTAAATAAGACACAGAGGGAGATGATAAGGTCTCATTTATGATCCAACAGAGACTGTGGACTGTGGAGCAGGGGAGGGGGTCTATCACTCAGAGATAAAGCATATAACAATTACCTGCTGCATCCTGAACTAGGGGAACATCACTTTTTACTGGAGGTGGAGTGGCAATGATGGGCGAGAAACCAGGCGAGCTGGTGGTAGGCATGACAATGCCCCTGCTGGATCCGAGAGTGGCACTGAGCAGAGAGTATGAGAGACAAGATGGAGAGAAAAGGTAGGGGAGGGAGGGAAGGGGAGACCTGAGCAAGGCTTGTGAGAAAGATGGAGGCAGAGGTGGCGGTAGAGGTTGTGGTGCATTGTGGGTAGCGTCATCGGCAGCAGCAGCAGGAGGAGGAGGAGGAGGAACCAGGCAGCCTGGAGAATGCGGAGAGAAAAAAATAGCAGAAAAAACAAAACAAAAAGGAAAAACAAAAGAACCAAAATGAGAACCTAAGAGTGGAAGCAATATGATGAAAATGGAAAATACATTCACACATGTATGAAACAGAACTGTAACAGAGAGGAGATGGAGGATGCATGATCGACAGCAGCAGAAGGGGGAATGGGTGTCACTGCAGAAACAAGGAGTGGCCTTAATGGAAGAGGGCAGAGCCACCTGGCTTCCAAAAAGAAATTCCTGCCCTGCTTAGTCTATGTCTGTTCATCCACACTGCACCAGCCTGCTGCTGAGAGGACTCTGCTGCAGGGTGTTACCCCGAAGGCTTATGGATTCACTCAACATGGTTGTTAGTCAGTGGATTGTTCTCCAGGAGGTGTGACTGATGGTGCTATTAGTTAATAGAGAGTCCTGGGAGCTACTGCCCCCCCAAACTCTCTGGAGAAGCTTTAGCACTATGTGCAGCTGTCATTATTATCACTGAATGTTTATGTCCGGGTAGTGTGCAGAGGTTGTCAGTGCCCCATGTGACATGAGAGGTCAGGACATCTTCGTTAGTCTAGCCCCCACTCAATGTCAGCGGGAATCATTTATTACTCTTATTTCCTACTGCTGTTTAAAAGTAATGGAGATGAACACCCACCCCACAGCCCTAAGGTCTGCACTGAACCCTGTGAGCAGGGAAATGCTGGAATCAAGTACTCATCAGACCTTTCACTTCATCAGGGATGGAAGGGAAGGAAGGAAAAACGTATGTCTGAAAGTAAGGCCCCAAGAGACAGTAAATGTTATAAAGTGACTCAGAAACAAGCAGCCCTGGGGAGAGCCCACAGAAGGCCTTTGTGGAATACTAACAGGCCACCAGAGGTAAGGATGGTTAAGGAAACCTTACCCTCTGCTACAGGGTATTAAAGATGAGTTTTGTATCTGCCAGCTGAAAAGAGAATCCCATAATTTATGAAAGCTTAGGCACGATCAAATTTCACTCCTCAAAACAGGAAGAGATGTTATTTTGCTTTATGCATTTCTTCCTAAAAGAGGACGTGACACTAGGGGATTCCTTCTGTGCATCACTGTTAAGGAGATAGTGGCTTTAGAGGTTTTCTTTCCACATCACAACTCAGTTGGTTGTTTTTATATGTCACTTCCTGAGAAAGTGATGCAAACGATTCTCATTTACTTACAGATCACTCCCTGAAAAGAGAGTGAAGCTAGAGGGTCTCAGATGTCCAGTTTATTGAGCACGGGGGAGTGCATGGAAAACCTCTGACTTCTAGATGAGTTACACAAAAGATACTGGGGGAAGGCAGGGAGCAGAACAGCAAGGGAAATTAACTCTACAGCCCTAATGACTCAACAGCTGTGGTACAGATATTGAGCAGTTCAATTATTCTAACAGGTCCAGTTCTGAAAGATAGCACAAAAACCTCTTCACAGAGGGAAAAAGAAGGGAATGTCAGGAGCTAAGGGACAGCCCAGAACTATGTGGAAATGGCTCCCTCCCTGTGAATGATAGAGGGGAGCTAAGCTAGGGTAAGGCAATATTCTGCTGAGCCAGGGGCTAACGGTATGTCAGAAGGTGCAGTTTCTCCTTGCCCTCTGGTTGTGAGATTAGGGCGAGCAGAGCTGCAAATCTATTTTTCCCCTGCTGCCCCTTACCTGCTGATGTGCTTTCGTTGCCCACTGGAGTGCTGGAGCAGCTGCGGTCCATATTGGAAGATTCAGAGGAGATTCCCCCGGGGCTACAGCCAGTGTAATCCATGTATTCATCTGTTTCTGTGTCCATCATGCTTTGGGGTCCCTGAAAGGAAGCTGGGGTTCCTGATGAAGCTGGGCTGGGTGCCATGCTGCCAACATGGGGGAGATTTTCATTTCTTGAAGTGTGGCCAATAACCTGCAGCAAGAAATTAAGACAGGGACCAAAGGCAAGATGTCAAGATCAAAACCATCTGTGCATGTTTAGTTTTCTCTGACATTGTTCTTCAGGGATAGTTGGAACATGTTGGCAAGTGGATCCTATAACACTGAGGCTTGGAGCATGAATCCTGCCTCAGTCGGAGGCTGAGAGTGATAATCTTGGTACCACTACTTTGGTGTGTGGATTCTGATACCTTCAGATGGGAGTGTGTAGTTTGATACTGATGCCCTTATCTGTGTATCCTCCTCTACTTAGAGATTGGGGCTGTGACACTTAGCACTCCTGCCCTGGTTATGTGGAGTGTGGTGCATTCAGAGACTTAGTTTGGGAGCCTTGGTCTTAGCACTGTAGGGAGGGTACCCAGCCGTACTCAGCCCAGTGCCTTTCTGCAGTGAGTGATCAAAGGTGCAGCGCTACATACATATCTGCTGCTTAAATAACCAGTGGAGTCACCTGCGTGGGAACTCGGTCAAAATTCTTCCCCAGCATCCTTCTCATGTGCTTCCTGGCATGGGATGTCATTTGGTGCTTGAGCAGGAAGGAAAACTGGCAGCCCTCTCGAATGCAGTGGAAATGGCTGTTCACCTGGTTATATTTGCAACCTGCAGGCACAAAACCAATACAAATCTGGTACATTAAGATAGCAAGAGAGAGGAAGAGTTGTATCAGCCTACTGGAGGTAGTGCCAGTCTGCTGCTGTATTGAATCTTAATGGTCTGGAGCACTCTGCAATGGCTATGGATTCTTCAATGACTGCCCCAGACCCAAAATTAAATCCTTCCCAAGCTAGGGAGAAAGGATGTGATTGATTTAGACTAGCGATGTAAGCTACTAGTTGACTACCTGACAAGCCTAGGCTTATTGGGTACTCGAGTCACTACTCGACTAGTCACTTCCCCCTCCCCCTTTGCTGCCTCTGTATTAGAGGCAGCAAGTGGGGAAGCAGGAGCCGGTGCTGGGGGGGGAATTGGATTAAAAACTGGTTCCCCCCAGCACCATCTCTGCGGGGAGCAGGGGAGACAGGAGGCGCAGCGGGAGAAAAGGCACAAGCTGGGACTGAGCAGACCTGGCTTGCGCTGGGTCCCAGACCACCTGGTGGCTCTTACTACATTTAAAAAGCAGAGCCGCAGGAAACCCCCTTATTGATTAATCGAGTAGTTGATGGAAATTCCATCGACTACTCAATTAGTTCCCTAACCACTATTTAACATCCCTAATTTAGACACTCTTTCCCTCTTGTGACATAAGGAACAAAAAGGAAATATATTATTAATGTTGATTATGTGCATTGTGCCAGCACATAGAGACCCTCAACCCTAGACCCAGACTCTGTAGCCTGCTAAATGCTGTACAAACGCACAACTAGACTGGCGCTGTCCCAAGGAGCTTACAATTAAAATTGAAGGTAAGAATAATATCAGGGTTTGTTCCATGTTGGAAGCAGCTAGTTCCTTTTGATCTAACAGTATGCTCTGGAAGCAGAATGATCCTTTGACATCCTGGGCTGTAAGGCTTCTCTGTCCCATTCCCAACCTTCCAACTCTGGCCAAAATGTGAAGAAGCCAGCAAGTGTTTGTTGCTACTCCTGGTTTGATGACCTAAGGGCTGAGACCAGGCCAAGGGTACTGGAAACAGATTACATGGATTCTAGCATATTGGACTTGTCTCCAGATAGACAAGGAGAATCCATTATTTTCCAAGCAGTCCCACTAGAGTTTCCTTTATGGGAAAATGCTGGACTCTGCCACACACAGGCTGCCTCATGCAAATCACTATGAATCTGTGGCCAATTGCCAGACAATCCCCAGACCGCATCCTGTAGCTGAAGTATAGCTTGCTACAGTAAAACCATAGGCACACACACAAAAGACAAGGTGTTGCCAAAGAGCTCCTGAATCATTCACCCAGTCTTTAAGGTGGAGATGGCGCTTTATGTGTATGCCAAGTTTGTGTTTGTTTAGATATTCTACCTCCTCCCTGTCCCCCAACCCTACCTCATCTGTCCTCCCCATCATGTTGTGCTGTTCTTTGGGAGGAAGAACAAACAGTGCTAGCGGGACTGAAACAGTATCAGCAAAAGGCAGGTGAAGACTTGCCCGTTGCTAGGGCAGCGGGGCAGGCTGAGTGTCATATATCATCGCCCTGCTTTGTCTAGCCCCGGCTATCACCTGAAACACCAAAAGTTGAGTAAATAACAGCAACTGCTCAATCTCCTGACATTTGTAAACCGAGACCCAGGTAAGGACCGGAGTGTTGACACCTGTTGCCCTGGTTACCATGGACGACTTATCGCTCAAGCATAAA
Organism: Pelodiscus sinensis; assembly: GCF_052426305.1. NCBI lineage: Eukaryota > Metazoa > Chordata > Testudines > Trionychidae > Pelodiscus > Pelodiscus sinensis. The sequence goes on from NC_143075.1 coordinate 14,138,905, forward strand.
TTCTTTATGAATTAAAAGCTGAGGGGGAGCATTTTTCCAGGCAGGTTTGTATTTTTGACCGTTGACTCCCCCTCCCCTACTTCTCAACTGAGTAAGCTGTGTCCAGGGAGGAACAAAGGGACAAAGAGACTCAGCTATATTGCTGGGGCCAAACCGCTGGTTGATAGAGCAGGCTGGTTTCCTTGAGTCAGAAATGAGTAATTGGTGCATGAGTCCTATGCAGTGGGGTGGAGGCTCTGGGGCCCTATCTGTGAGGAATTCTCCTAGTCCAGTGGGCTGGACCGGGGTTCTGTGGTGCGGTCAGTGGGGACTAGCTCTGCCTCTCTCTTTGGGGCAGTTGCTTTCCCTGCTTTTTGCTGGAAGATTTTAGGTGCTGACATTTCATAATTTATTTGGTACTACCTAGTGAATCTGGCTAGTGGGTAAACCAGGGTGCCCAGCACATCACCTTGTATCAGATGTTCTGATGTGCTGACACTCCAGTAGAAGCTGGCACTGAAAGAAGCTACTGTGGAGGCCGAGGGCGGGGAGGAGGAGGGGGAATCTATACCTTGCCTGAGGTTGAATATTTATCCTTTGGCTTTTGATATGCAGCCCTGGCCATGAACATTAAAGAGTTTCATCTTAAATTGCTTAGAATTAGTAAAATAGTTAATTGGGAGATGTAAAAATCCTTTTCACGTGAGGGAGACAGTTGACTGTACACCGTCATCAAAACACACATTTTCCACCATTCTTTGCCTGCTCTCAGACTGAAAACACCCAGCTCAACCCACTCCAGCCCAAAACAAGCAACAAGCTCATCAGAGTGCATGGTGCAAGAAAAGGCCTCCAACAATCAGAAAGAGAAAAGCTGCTCCTCCATACGTCTGGTTGTTCCATATGAAAGCAACTCACAAGGCAGATAACTGTAAGGCTTTTTCATTCCTGCCTTACAGTTATCTCGCAGCAGTGTGGAGATGGCCACAGCATGTAAGCTCGCAGGACCTTGGCCTCATATCAGAACACTGGGGCTGCGTCTAGACTGGCATGATTTTGTGCAAATACTTTTAACGGAAAAGTTTTCCCATTAAAAGTACTTGTGCAAGAAAGCATCTATACTGGCATGTGCCTTTGCACAACAGATTTGCTTTTGAGCAAAAGCATCCGTACCAGTGTACACGCTCTCTTGTGCAAGAAAGCTCCAATGGCCATTTTAGCCATCGGGCTTTCTTGCGCAAGAAATTAATGCTGCTGTCTACACTGGCCCTCTTGCGCAAGAACACTTGCGCAAGAGGGCTTATCCCTGAGCGGGAGAGTCAGCGTATTTGCACAAGAACCACTCATTTTGTACATTACAAAATACTCGCAGCCAGTGTAGACAGGCAGCAGCAAGATTTTGTGCAAAATCGGCTGCTTTTGCGCAAAATCATGCCAATCTAGACGCAGCCTGGGGATATAAGCTAATGCAGAAATAGATCTCAGATACTCCAATATTTAGGCACCAAAGGGAGCTTAGAGGAGAAGTTAGAGCTGTTCCCCACCATGCGTGGAGTGCGGGGATTGATGTTTCTTCTTTTAACTCTTTGTCTCTTCAACATCTGTCAGTTTGTGTGTCAGCTACAGTGTGTGTGTGCAGCCTATGGATTAGATAGGGTATGTCTAGATTACATGCCTCTCCCGACAGAGGCATATAAAATAGGCTACCCAACATAGTCAATGAAGCAGGGATTTAAATATCCATGGCTTCATTAAAATAAAAATGGCCGCCGCGCTGTGCTGGCTCAGCTGATCGTCGGTGCGCGAGTCAAGACGCAGATTGGTCGACAAGGGAAGCCTTTGTCGACTGCTCCCTTATGCCTTGTGAAATGAGGTTTACAGGAGCGGTCAACAAAGTCTTCCCTTGTCGACCAATCCGCGTCTTGACTCACGTGCTGTGTCGACGATCAACTGAGCTGGCACAGTGCGGTGGCCATTTTTATTTTAATGAAGTCTGGGATATTTAAATCCCTGCTTCATTGACTATGTCTGGTAGCCTATTTTACATGCCTCTGTCGGGAGAGGCATGTAATCTAGACGTACCCATAGAATCTGGGAGTCATAATGCCTGGCTCCAGAAGGCAGTGCTCTATAATGATTAGAGCGGGGGGGGAGGGGGGGGGTCTGGGAGACTAGGTTCTGTTCCTGATTTTGCCATTAAAACTTACAAAATGATTGTGGAAAAATCAACCTTTGTGCACCTGTAAAAGATGGGATGATAATTTTGTCGCTTATTTAATCAATCTCTGTGTCAAGTGCTTTGAGGCCCACTCATGTTCAAGATTATATAATGAAGAGTTACGACAAATAAACTCACAGAAGTGAGAAGACAGATGGCCAGTTGGGGACGGAGAAGCACAAGTGGGCAATTTTTATAGCTATTTGGGCTTCCTTACCCCAAGTTGGCCAAGACAGGATCACAGGAACTAAAATATGTTATTGAAAGTGAATGCAGAAAAATTTCACTTCCATTTTTCCAAAATGGAATAGGGTCAAAAGCTAAACTCCTGATTCCCACTCTGTCCTTGCTGCTCCTCCTCCCTCCCAGAGCTGGAACACCACCAATCAGAATCAGCTGTTTGTGGCGTTCCAGTTTGGGGAAGGGAAGAGGAGGAACAGGGACAGAATGCGAATCAGGTGATTCTCAGCTCCTGTGAAAGTGCTGGGAGAGATGGAGAAAAGCAGGTTAAGTGTGGTGCTTTGGTGCCCCAGTGCACGAGGCACATAGGGGAGGGGGACAGCCAGCAGGTCCGCAGGCGGAGCCCCAGCGGGCTGCAGGCTACTGTGGCCCACTGCAGTAGAGGGCCACTCGTGTGGCCCACCGACTGTTTGTGATTGCCCTTTCCTGATCTAGTGTATAGGGAGAATGGCTGTATCCTTATATTGAGAAGACAACCTGGAGAGCAAATATGCTGTCAGACAGTATAGCCCATGGCTTGGTTACAGGATGAACAGAGTGGGTTTACCTAGCCGGCCACATTCTTCCCGTTTGGTGAAGTACTTGAAACCATTAGCTGCTCTTCGCTCTGCCTTCTCATGTTTCTTCACATGCCAGGGCAGTTTGGTGGTGATGTTGGTCACGAAATAGCAGCCAGGCCGAAGACAGTGGTAATGTCCTCGCATCCTGAATTCACAGTGCTGTAGAAGAACCAATGAGATAGGTTGTTTTAGACTTATCCAGCAACTGTGGTCTTAAGTTGCCCACTGAAGGTCACAGAGCTGTTAATGTTACAGGTGGGCAAGGCCTCCAGTTCACTGTCTATTCTTCAAGGGGCACAGGGTATTTGCTCCTCACCTTGCCAATCTAATTTCAAATCACAGGACATCCATCATTTCCCTTGGGAAATTATTCCACTATCTAACATGGAGCCTTCACTGATACTCAACCTTCATCTGTCTGTTTCATTTCATCTCCTACCCAGGCAATTTCCTTGCCTTACTTGGCGTTTACACTAGAAATAGGCCCCAAAATCAACACTTTTACACACGCTTGCTCTGAACAAATGCAAACTGCCTATATTTTGATCTGGAGCCAGTTCCCCAAATTCCAAGTCTCACAGCCTCTAGTTTATACCCTTCCAATAGCTCTGTGCATCAGAGACCAGATTCATACAGTGGTTCACATTAGGGATGAATTGACCCCAGTTTGTTTTCCTGTCTTTGCCACACTTTTACCTTTTCCTTTTCTCCTGCATCCTTTCCCACTCCTCCACAGCCCCTGCCTAGTCTACCTCTTTGGGCACTCTTCTTGGATTACTCTTACCTGGTTTGGACAGAGACACTGCAGCGAGTAATAAGCAAACTGGTCTCGCACATTCACCAGGTTGTTGTTGGGGTTGATGTGGTCCAGGCAGTGGGACTCTGCTTTGCCAGAGGTTTTACACACATACTTGCAGTTCCCAAAGAGACAATGGAAGTGGAACTTGTTGGCGTACTTGCAGTCCGTCGCCAGACAGGGGTCACTGGAACACAGCCAAAATCCAGACATCATCCTCATTTCCTCCCTTGCACCTTGGCTTCTTTCCCAATATTCACTAATTGAGGGGTAGCCCAAGCGCAGCCTGAGCCACACACACCTCAGAGAACTCCCATAGCTAGCCCTGACAGGCAGTGCACACTCTTGACAGGAGTGTATGAAGAGGGAGCATTGCATGCCAGGGCCTACAGCCTCTGTGACTCCCTTCAGATCAGGATAGGATCTGCTGACTCTCCCTTCCTATTCTGAACCTTCCTGTTAATGGATGAAGAGAGCTGTGATTAGCTCCATTTTTTGCACAAATTAGGTGAAACACTTGGGCGGCATATTGCAAACTGCCAGAGTAGCCCTTGGCAAAGCAAACTTAGAGCAACCTTGATTTATTTGATGACCTAAATGGCCTTGGTGCCTCTCCCAGGGCAGGCTGTATGGTGGCAGTTTGTGAAGTCTAAGGGTTGTCACAACCACCCCGCCTTCTGGATTACAGGGTGTAAATTGCAGTGCATGCTAGCTGGGTTGTTACTCCCCCAGGTGGTTGCTGCAGGCGCCAACTAAAAGGTACTTGTTTCAAGAGGACTATGTCACTGCTAATTAGGTACCTTTTAGATTGCACCTCCAGTGTCCACACGGGGGAGTTGCAGAACAGCACGTACATTCGTGTGGCAATTCATACCCCCGTAGTCTAAATTGTGAGGTCATATAGATATAACCTCAGGGGAATCTCTAGGCCTTACTATTTAAGGTGGCCAAATACTTTTCTTGGGCATTCATGTCACAGTCCCCAGTGCTACCTGCCCTGCTACAGGAATTTCCTGTAGTAAGGTTGCTTGAAAGAAGACATAAGTGGGTCAATTTATGACCCAGAGAGACATGGCCTACCAGCCTACGCACACGACGGAGAGCTAAAGTTCTAATCCCAGATGTGACCGAGACTCTTTCATTGGCCCTGGACAAGTCACTTGATCTCTCTGCCTCCTTTTCCCCATCTGTAAAATAGGAATAACACTTGCCTGCTTCCAAAGAATGTTATGAAGCTTCATGAATGATTGCAAAAGGCTTTGGAGCAGAAAGCTCTAACGAGGTACTAAGCGGTGTGGTATTGTTATTTTACAGCTACACTTAGGCAAACACTTAGCCCCTGAACTCCCAGCTAAATAATAGAAAGTAACACTGCAAATGGGAGCAAAGCACATCAGGAGATTCACTCCTCTTGTACAGCAGTCCAGCGTGGATGCTGGAGCAGGAAGGCAGGAAGTGATAGACATCTGATCCCTCTTCCTGGTTTGATCAGTGTCTCAGCCCTTTCTTTTTCCCCAGTTTATCATTTTTATTGACAAAAAGGAAGATGCACTGTCCAAGATACCAATTTGATGTTTTAACAAAAAGAGGCAGTAGGTGTACCGTTAATGTGGGCAGAGCCGAGAGCAACCCTGTATGTTTCCTTCTCTAGTGTCTATAGAAACCCATTCCTAGTTACATCAGTCTTTTGCTTTGAGCAAAACATAGCTGGAGGTGGCAAGTTTCACCTCGCTTCAAGTCAGAAATCACACACCAAATTTCTCCTAATTTTCACTATACATCACCCCAATTTTGCCCAAACTTGCTCCAATGTTGGCTAAATGTTGCCCAGACTAATTTAATCAAACACTGTCTGAATCTAACTTCAAAACAAATCCTGGAACCAGGCAACCAGGGTTCTTACAGAAGCATTTTGTAGTGCTCTGATCCATACCATTTGGTCTCCTTGACAAAGCAAAGCCCAATACCTTTGCTTTCACACCCCTGGAGGTACAGCAAAATGGAGAGAACACATCAGCAGGTTTACCCCCTACTGCCACTCTCTAAAAGAGATCCCGAATGTGTTCTAACATCCAGTTGGTTTTTTAAGTGCACAGGGAATCATTTGTTTGATTTTGGGATAGTTGCTTTCCTGCAAGATTAGGGATACGTGTGCACTGAGAGCAGCAAAAGGAAAGGAATACATCAATAAACCACCTCTCAGGCTATGTCTACACTGACAGCTTTGCTGGCAGTGCCTATGCAAATGAAGTGCAGATTAGCATACTGTCACGCTTCATTTGAATAATTTATTCAACCCCGTTTTGCACACAAAAAACCTGTGCACACTGCTTGTTTTTACGCAAAAACCCCTTGTGCAAAACCAGCTTGAATAAATTATGCAAATGAAGTGCAGCTATATGCTAATCTGCATTTCATTTGCATAGGCAATGCTGGCAAAGCTGACAGTGTAGACATAGCCTCAGTGGGTGTGTGTCTTACCAAGCCACCATGCAAAAGCCTCAGGTGAGCACAGAGTGGCTGACCATGCACCAAACTGAGGTGAAATGAGGAGGGAAAAGAAGGCGCAGGGAGGCTCCTGGGGCAAGCAATACAATCATCCCCTTCTTGTCCAAGGAACTCACTTCTCCTGGAACTGGAGGAATCCGGGTTTGACCTGAGGCTTGGCGTTCTCCAAAGAAGTTGTTGCCAAGGGTGATGTTGCCAGGTTAGGCACCAGTGTTGGGATCTGAGGCATCTGGGGTATGGTGGAAGCCAGCTGCTTCCAAGCTAGCAGCGTAGGGGCAGAGGGCACAGTCGCTGGGCTCGGAGTGGGCACATCCAGGGTGGGAGCACTTGCCATGGTGATGGAAGTAGTGGATGGTGATGATGGGGCCAGGGAAGTCTTGGTCTCAGCAGCACTTGGGAAGGGAGACTCAGGGTTTCCTTTCACAGCTCCACCCTCTGTTCGGAAGTGAAAACTGCAATGAGAAGAGACAACAGTTCACATCAGAGAGAGCAAGTGCACAAGGAGTCCTTGACTAAATGAAGCGGCAATTATGGAGAGGCTGGCTAAATGGTGACGAAGGGTCAGGGAAACATGGTAACAAGCTCAGAATACATGATGTGTACAAACCATTACCCAAATTTTGAGAGGTACAGAACAGCAGCTGAGTATCCCTAGCTCCTATTGACTTTAGGTATTCCCCAGGATCTGCTTACAAAGAGGGGCTAAGTCTACACTGGCACTTTACAGCACTGTAACTTTCTGGCTCAGGAGTGTGAAAACACACACTACTGGGGTGCAGCAAGTTACAGTTCTGTAAAGCACCAGTGTGAACCAGGCTACGGCACCAGGAGCCATGCTCCCAGTGCTGTTAACTCCTCTCCCCGTGCAGGTGATTTATATAGACTGCTGGGAGTGCTCTCTCCTAGCACTCATGCCGTGGCCACACTTTCAGTTTAAAGTACCATCGCAGTTGAGCTTTAAACTTTTAAATGTAGACAGAGCCAGGGAGAGGAATGACACAGCTGGCAAAGGGGCTGTAGTGTGGTGCAAAGGGCTAACGTTGAGGTGAGTCATACGGATCTAAAATCTTCCAGCCAGTGAGAACCATGAATCTGTGAAGGCATGGGAACTCCACGGCTTGGGACACTTGGATACAGACTGAAGAAAGCAATGGAAACTGCAACAGGAAACAATCCTTCCCTAGACAGAGCCAATGGCCTGCAGGTTTTTCCATCTGTTTGCTCTGAGTTTCCTTCCATTTAAAACTATTCAGACTTCCACAGTCATATGACCAAACCCTGAAGTCCTGGCTCAGTCCTTACTTGAGCAAATGTCCCATTGACTTCAGTAGGAAATGTTCTTGAGTAGGGACTGCAGGATGTGGGCCTTGGAAACTGGGGTAAAAAATATCTATTAGACTTTCTAGTCTCTACCTCCAGATACTACAGGTGGAGCATGGGTCCAATCCTTCCTTCTCTGTTTTCCTTGCAGGAAAAATGGGGCCAATGTCCTTTATGCAAGTCTCACATTGGAGTCAGCTGCAGTTCTGGGGGTGGTATAATTTTTAGGATCTGGTCCATATACAAGTACTTTTTGCCTGAGCCTTGCCCATCCACCGCTTTGCAAAGCACTTTGAGGATGACAGAAAGGGTATGAGCTGAATTGCCCATGCTGAGAGGGACGTTAGGGCTGGGCAGACTGAATCCTCAGCTCTAAGCACCCTGCCTAAATGCAGGGGCAATATTTAAAGCAAACAGGGATCTAGAAAGTAGTTATTCTCCTGCGTTGGGTAATAAAGGAAGAAGCTTTTTCAATGGGACTCTCAGAGACAAGTCAAAGACAACTACAGTGGTCACCAGTGTTCCCTCTAAACTGCGCTGCAGCACAGCTTCACAGATGATTAACCAGCCCTGCCCAGTCAGTCCCTCCATGCAGGGAGCCACGAGTCTCTGACTGGGCAGGGCTGATTAATCACGTGAAGCTGTGCTGCGACACTGGCGGGCTCAATTAAACATGCAGCATTTGCCACTCTGCAATGACTGCAGCATTACCAACACAACTCAAGGGAGGTGCTGGTGTAGTGACTGGTGGGTTTTTAACTGTGCTCCCATCCATCCTTTCCATGTTGATAATTCTTAGTGAGCATTTGTATGATGCTGGGAAGCTGTGCTCCTGGTGCATCTGGGCAGTTGAAGGGAAAACAGGACTGGCCAGTTCTCAGCCCTGCTGACACTGCAAAGCAGATGAGACACACGCTTCCTAAAGGCTGAACACAATGCCTGTGCACACTTATAGTGAGTCATTGAAAATTAAAGAGCATGCCCAGCTATTCTGCAGGCAAGTCAGCTGTATATGTTTAAAACAAGAATGTGAATGCTCCAACTGCTGCCCTATCTGCCAATATGCAAACCCATATTGCATATTGGGTTTACAGATTGCATAAAGGCAGTTACAGAATGAACCCCCCCAGGCCCAACCCAGCCTGCCTATACTGTGTAACCTGAGGTTATCCTCAGAGTGCATCTTTTGTTTCTTGATTCTCTACTTACTTGGCATGTTTGATGGCCCCATCCAGAGTGCTGAAGAGAGCACCACATTCCTCCACCACACAGTGAAAATGCACTTTATGGAGGAAGTCACAGTGGGCATCACAGAAATCCTTGGTACCAAACCTGGCCAAAGAATACAATAAATTACAAAGAGCCCCATGGTGGCAGCATCATTTGAAGGAGTTGTGAAGGAACAGACACTGCACATTAGTGTTATTTACTATTTGCATCTAAAATCTTCTTTTAACTTCCTGGATCCAAGGAGCTGGACAAGCCACAGCTCTGACATCACTGTGTGTATGGTTGTCTGTCTGTCTGTCTCTCAATTACAACAACCTGGCTTGTACCTCAATGTACAAACTGGGAGGTTTAACTCTCTCTTGTTGAAGTCAATGGTAAAACTAGCATTCACTTCAATAGGAGCAAGATGTGAAGTTGTCCTAAAACAAAAGTTGAAGAGTAGTAACTGTCTGAAGCATGCCAATCAAAGGGGATCCCCAACTCAAACTTATTGGGTTGATTCTCACAGCTAGTGACACTGGAAATGTCAAATAAAGAAGAAATGTCAGGATGGAGTATAAATCAAAGACTAACATGACAGGATGAAACTGAGAAGGAGTAACTCCTTGGCCAATGCCAATGGGACTTAAAAACTGGGAGGGTCCAAAGCCGCACCCTCTGACTTGGAGGGAATGTGAAGGGGTTGAATCTAGAGCCAAATGTCCTAGCTTTTCCACATCTCTACTTGAAACCACAGCATAACACATTTGAGGGTGATTATAAGTATTCATATGTCTGCTGTGTAACAAATAAGGCCCAACAGGCATCACCAGAAAGTCCCTAAATTACATAGGAAACAACTTTTTGATGCAGAAAGTGGAGGCGCCAACCTGAAGAGAAGCCATGCAGGAGCTGCCTTTTGCCCTCAGGATGGAACTAATCAAGAAAGGGAGAATAAGAGGGAAGCCCATTACCAGTGACTACAAGCTGCTTGGATTCACCATAGTGAAGAACGATAGCATCAGGTTATGAGATTTCAAGGAAGCAAATTCAAAAATTCCAGGGACGCGTAAGATGTAATACCAGGAAGACTGTAAACCTCCCTGGGTGGGGAAGGACTGTGGATTTGCGTAATTACGGTGTGACAGACTACAGTTCTTCTGAAGAGCAGGAAAACAAAAAGAAGCAGCAGCCTGTGTGGTCCCAGGTGGAACCTTAAAAAGTCTGAGGTTAAACAAAAGAAAGCTTGTACTTGGGAAAGGCAAATGGCAGGGGACTCCTGAATACATGGGGTCAGTTAAGGCTTGCAGGGAGAAGATAAGAGAGAGTGAGGCCCTGATAAGAGGAGCAATAATAGCACAAGTTAATGTAAACTAAAGGGGTTATTTTATCAGTGAGAAGATGTACCATACTTAGGGAGAAAATTGAGCCATTAAAAATGAGGATGATGGGTAATGTCTCAAAAATGGATGAGCTAGTCAAATGCCTTTTAAAATCTTCCTCTAACATGAAAAATAAAGACAAAGGCAGATAGTTAGGATGAAATGAAGATCTTACAGAAAAGCAAATACAGGAATGCTTAAAGAATCTAACTATGCACAAACCAGCCAGTCTGGATGATTTTCATCTGAGAACACACTGGGAATCAACACACAAACTTACTGGATTGGTGAGGTGCTGAAAACTAGCAAAAATAAATAGGGTGCCGATTCTTTAAGGAAAAAAACAGAGTGATCCTGGCAATTATTGTATCTCTAGTCTTAACATTCTTCCCAGTCAAATCGTGGAACAAATATTAAGAGGGGGGAGAAAATCATTAAACATTGAGAGGATAAAGGAATCAGGAGCAATACACAGCATGGGGATTATAAAGAATAAATCTTGCCAAACAAATTTAATTGCTTTTTTGATAGAATTATAAAATTAGCGGATGAAGGGCTGCAATATATTTGTACTTTAGTAAAGCATTTTGATACAGAGTCTCACATATGCTTAAAATTAATTCAAATTGGCTTGGATGTGAGCACTGCCACATGGACTGAAAACTGGCTGAAGGACCATAAACAAAGGGGTAATGACAAACGGCAGTGTATTGAGCAGGGAGGCTGTATCTCGTGAGGATGAGTCGGGTTAGGTCTGAGCTTATTTAACATCTTCATTAGTAATCTAGGAGAAAGTGTAAACAGTACATTAACAAATTCACAAATGATACTAAACGAAAGAGTTGGAAGCATCAGTGCCAAGAAAGAGAAATAATGCAAAGGGGCCTAGAGAGACTGGGGGGGAAAATCACGAATTGAGATTCATGTTTGGAAAAATGCAGCTAATACATTTGGGGCATGGGGGGAATATTCAATATGAGAGGAACCTCCTAGAAAGCAGTGTTGTGATGAGAAACCCAGAGAAACAGCGGCCAACAAATGCATGCAAAGTGAGATTTTGTACAAAAAAGGCAGCGCAGTTTGGGGCTGCATACATGGAAAAAGAAACTTTTCATCCCTGTGGCGCGATGGCCCCTGGAATAGTGGGTCCAGTCCTGGGCACCTGAGAGTTCAGAGAGAAGAAAAAAGCCCAAACCAAACCAAACCAAAGAAATCAGCAGGGGACTGGAGGAACTGATTTACAAAGTGAGATTAAAATAACAGTCTCTATAGCTTGGATAAATGATGATCCATTACTAGTCTCTGAATATCTGAAGGGGGTAAATTCTAAGTAAGAAGAGGAATTATCTATCCTGGTTCAAGGGGAATAATTACTGCAACAAAATTAAGAAAAGGAAAATTCAGGCAGCATATCAAGAAAAAAGTGGTAAAATAATCCTCCAAGAAGCATGGAGGTAACTACACTACTTGGCATAGTTAAAACTAGACTGAATAAAACACGAGCAAACAGACAATAGGGCTTGATCTTGCACTGGCAGAGGTAGACGGACTTCAAAGAGCTTTCCTATCTTCAATGTTTGTTTGCAATTCTATAAAATGTTCACAGGCACTTGTAGTCAAGCATGTTTCTGTTAGAGCACAAATCCATACATGTCTGGGCATATCCATGTGTGCTCAAATCATGTCAGTCTGGGCATGTATGTGCATGTGTCTCTGTGTGAGTCAGTTCTATGCCTGTTCCATTTTCCCTGAAAGCCTCCTTGTCTGCAAGAAACACAGTCCCTCAGAGCAAGAGCCAATAGTCTGCACAGTGCCCCCTGGACTCCCTGCTTTGTATCACTAGCTCACTCACAGAATGAGACAAGTGGCGCTAAACCCATAGCAAGTATTCTCAAGGCTACTGTGATCTTCACGTATTAGCTGTGCATGGTCTAACACGGGTTCACTGCTGAAGCGTACAGCTACAGGATATCCTTAGGATTCACGGCCTAGTATACAGAGGAGGGTTTCTGAGTGAATGTGCATGCCATAGTATTCAAGCCACCTAGGAATATGTGCTGTTTGATGCCTCCCAAAGGATACTTATGGCCCAATCTTGCACCTCCTGCAAGATATTAAATACCTAATTCTCAGTCCACGGGAACAGAGAGCTTCAGTGCATTGCAGGGATAGTCAGGATCAGACTGGATCAAGGTCCTCAAATTCAAATATAATTGACTGTATTGAATCCAAGTGGGACTATAAACTGTCTTAAAACTTTCCACACAAGTTGGCCCTTTTGTGCAGGAAATAATTTCCCTCTCCGCTTTGCCTAATTTCTCACTTCCTTTACCTGCGCAGGTACATCTTCCAGGGTTCAGAGAGTTTCTCCTGAACAAGCGCCTTCACTGCTTTGCCCAGGTATTGCGTTGGCTCACCAGCTCCTGCCTGGTTGCCATCTCCTTCTGTTCTCAAGACTGGCAGGCTACCAAGGCTGGCATTGGACTGGCTCATCTGTGACAAGAACATGGACATACATTAGATGCAGGTCACTGGCCAATCTGGCTCCACTCAAAAGCATACCATGAAAAGCTGTTTTCAGGATTAGAAGGAAGATGAGGCAAGAGGTTTGCACAGGCTGCACACTACTCCAGAATAAATCAGTAACTCATCATGGCCCCATCTGAGGGTCTCAAAGCACTTAGAACTCATCAAATCCTCTCAGCCTGTGCATCAAGTGTGGAAGTGTTACTCCCATTTTACAGATGGGAAAATTGAGGCACAGGACGAATTGGGCCCTGATCCTGCACTGAGAACCAAGTGAATGGACCTGTGCCCAAAGGAAAACTCTTGACTCTGTCTGTCCAGTACAGAGTTAGAGCTTTGGTGACTTGAGCCCCACAGTCGCAGAGTCAGTAGCAGAAGCATAAATTAGAGTTCCCAACTATCCTGCTCTAACAACAGATCAGCAGTCTCTCCAATAAAATTATTGTAAGATATATTTATTTAAAAATACATAAAAACCCAGCTCCATTGTAGTCTAGGGGAAAGCACCTAATGATCTCAGTGAGGTTATGATTTCAGCCTCTGTGTTTAACATACAGACAGGATGTGGGGGAGTGGGGGTTGTTTGGGTGTGTATGCGTGTGCGTGCATGCATGCGTGTGTGTGCCAGCGTGTACAGACACTGACTGATTCCAGTACAGAGGGCTGGTTGGATCAGGCATAGGCGGTACAAAGAAAGAAAAAAAAAAGACATATAAGCTGAAAAACTGAAGTTACTTAATAGTGCTTAGCCAGCAAATGTTATCTCCTAATAATATATAATATCACAATTCAGTCCTGCTCATCTAGTCACATGAATAGCTTCAGTAAAGTCAGTGGAACTTCAGGCACAACTAAAGTGCAATATCGGGCTCCAGCTTTGCATTTAGAAACCACTTCCCATCTGCCCATCTCAAAACTCTTTATAAACATTCATTAACTAAGTCTGACAGCCTCCCTGAATAAACTGCATAACAACTGCCGTACAGTACAGGACCTGTGGCTATTCAGAAGCTCTGAACACCCCTAGAAGGTAAAGCTATGGCTGCTGCAATACATCTCTTAACTCGTCTTGCCCTATGTCTACACTGCAGCTGCAAGTGAACCTGCCAACTGAAGTAAGACAGACTTGCACTAATGTGGATGTTGTGGCTTTGGCAGTGGCTCAGGCTCTCAAACTGGGTCTGCACCCCGGGTGGACAGCCTCGGTCTGCCCTGGAGATGCAACATCCACACTGCTATTTTTAGTGCACTAACACAAGCCTCACTGGCATGAGTCTTGCTCCCAGTTGCAGTGTAGACATATCCTTTGAGGCAGGAAGTTGGAAATTCAGTTTGTCTTATGTTTTTGCAACCTTTGGAGCTCTCAGTTCCATTTCCTGGAAGGGCATTTTTAAAAGAGAAATTCACACAAAGAAAGAAAGAATTCCTCATAATGAGAGCGACATTACAGAACAAGACAAAGCGGGGGAGAGACACGCACACACTATCAGATGTGGCCTAGTCCTGTAACCCTTACTCTCATGAGTAGTTCCACTGAGGTTAATTGGTCAGATTTTCCTTTGCCTTGAGCTTTATACCACCATTTAACCCTGTGCATATTGTTTAATGATACAGTGTGATTCACTAGTGTTTTATGCCTACGCTACACTTATTTTGCCCAGGAATAAGACACCTGATTTGGGAAAGCATGTGAGCAAATGCTTAACTTTAAACGGGTACTTAAATCCCACTGATGTCAAATTAAGCTTTCCACAGCTAGGGCCTTAAAGATGACTCAAGATGCCAGGCAATGGAGCTTCTGACCCAATGGGACTACTCACAGAAGTAAGCGCTACAGATTCAGGACCACAGACTATGGGGAGGAAGGTATATATAGAGAGAGAGGAAGAGAGAGGAAATGAAAATACAAACAACAAAAGGGCAATTTGTTTAAATGAGAAATTAAGTGATAAAGGAACCAGTGAAAAACAAATGAAGGAAAAGGTAGGATGGTGGAGAAGAGCAACATATGGATGAAAACAAAAAATGGAGAGTCAAAGGCCAAGGAAAGATAAGAGGGAGGAGGAGGGAAAGCACTAGACAAAGTCACTTTGCCCTTTCTTGAGGGTTATATGGCCTTGCTGGATATAATGCCCAGAGCCAAGAGGATGGCAGTAGTTATGCCTCTAAAGCCTATCACACAGTAGGATATTAAACCGTGGCTCGGAGGCTGCCCTGATCACTAATGCAGTTGTATACAGTAGCAAAATTAATCTCGCTATAGTAAAATTTATCATGTGGAAGGGAAAAATATATTTGAGATGATGTATAATTTAAGGAAGAAAAAAAAAGAAAGAAAAAGAAACCGTGCATTATTTAAAGTAAATATTCCAGAGTGTGGTAGAGCGGGCTCAGTTGGACACCATTACTCATGCCAGAAAGGCAGAAATTGATGATTTTTGCTCAAAACTTGTAATTTCATCGTCTTCTCCTTCTGTTTTCTTTTACGAAAACAAACGACTCACCCGCCATAAAAACATGTTTTAAAGTAAATAAATAAAATAGCAGTTTAACTGGAAAGAAAGAGAGTGAGAAGTTGCCAGGTTCTGGAAATCAAATTTTTAAAAAATTCTTTCAAGCCCTCCTCCGTCTAGAAAGGATAAAAAAAAGGTGTCAGGGCTGCAATATATTTCTTCAGCCAGTTCATTAAATTAATTCGTAAGCAGGGGCTCTGAAATTATGCCCGATGACAAATGGTCTCAAAATTTAAATGGTACAAACTCATCTTATTAGAGGCAAAACATTAAAAAACAAACGCATCTCCCCCCACCCCTTGCCATTGCGGCTTTAATTTCTTTTGGTGGGGGGAATGAAAGGCGTTTGATGGATGGCTCTTACCTTATTCATAAGCGAGGATAAAAGAGATGAATTTGCTGAGACTGTGTGGCCATTTGATTCATTACTGGAACACATAAACCAATAGGGTTTAGTTAAGACGTGCACAGAGACTGTGAGCACTGAGATTAATTCTTCTCCCTTCAAATTGTGTCTCCCCCCCGCAACAAACACTTCCCACCTGCTGCATCTGGAGGAAGAGATGACGCTCATTCTCCCTCAAGCAGGTCAAGGGGATACAGGGGAAGAGGGTCTCAAGCTTCCAGAGCAAAGCTGGATCTTTTGGCCATTCAGTATTCTAAGTTTACACCTCCAATGTCCAGCCCAGCTCCCTCTTCATCAACTGACACCTAACTCATTTCTCACCCCCTCCCTGATTTACTCTTTCTCCTGCCCCAGGCTAGGCAGGACCGTTAAAACACACATGCCACAGAACGCTCAGGGGTCCTGTAACAAAGCCGCAGGGTGACTGTGAACTGAGAGAGGCACTCTCTATAATACAGGCATTTCCAAAAAAAAAAAAAAAATCTAGGGTACTTGGGTGCGATGCCTGAGACAGATACACAAGGGCAACCCAGGTATTTTATAATCATTAGCAAGACCTTGCTGATTACAACTGGGACTTAAGCCTGGCTAAACTTAGTATGGAGAGGAAACTATAGGTGTTGCAGGCTGCTCTGGTTTAGCCAGCCCTTCCTCCTCACCAAGGTCATTCATTCCACAGTGCTGTCCTTCTTGGAAAATGGCCCCAAAGCACCAGTACTAAGCACTATTGGATAGGTGCTTCACAAGTCCCAGAATGCACCAACATGGCCATCAAAAACTGTAGGGCTGAAGGATGTGCTGAACATCTGCAAGGATGAGAGTGACAACCAGCCTTTTCATGCTGCTGACGTTTCTCCTACAGTTTCCTTGATTAGACCACAATCCACTGAAGTCAATGGAAATACTTTCCCACGTGTCAGCTGGCCCTGGATCCGGCCCTTAATGAAGACACATTTTAGTTTTCAATCAAATGTATGGTGATGGTGGTTTCAAAAACACTATACCGTGGGAAGAAGGTTGGCGAGAGACCTCTTAGCACTTTAACTTAGGGGAGGATGTGTTAGAAATTACAGGGGCTTTCAATCCATAAACAGGCCCCCAAGTCGTCAATGGGAGTTTATGAACCCAAAGAATGCCTTAGACCACAGACATCTTATAATGCCATGGGAGGTTGAAGGAGCTGTCCAGGGCACACTAAAGCTTTTCACCTCACAATTTAACAGATTTTTCTGACTCAGCACAAATTAGCAGCCACAGGTTAAACAAGCTAGATGAAACCGTTCTCTCTTGTGTTACTGGATGTGAGAACAGCCTTTGAGAACCGCAGTGGATGGAGCTAAGTCTCCCAGCCTCTCTGTCTCACCCATGATCTTTCACGCTCAGGTCCAGGCTGTGTTCTTGCAAGGACTCCTGGCTCGCTGTGGATGAGGACACCGCACTCTCCACGGGTTCCTGCTTTGCTTGAGCTGGATTGAACCTGCCAGGAGCGATTAGTTGCCCATTGCCTGTGGGAGACAGAGAAGAAAGAGAAACATGAAAAATACACGAATTAATGGCTGAAAGAGGCAATGGAGGCAAATACATGAATTAAGCCACCATCACCACATAATGGGAGAGAAGAAAAAAAACTAAGTGGGGGGAAGGGAAGCACCCGGGTTGCTGGTCAGCGTTTATTGCTGGGATGACTTGATGGGTTCTGACGTCCACTCCAGCATGGAAATTCTTCAAGTGATAATTATTGCAAAATTATGTCAAAGTTGTCCAGGCTATGGGCCCTTTAAAGGAGAAGGGCGGAAGGAGCATGGGGGAGACCTGATTCTCTGCACAAACTGTCATAACTAATTTGCGGGGCTGCCTCTTAAGCGTTTATTAAAGACTCTGTTAATGCTGAGGCAATGTGGCAGCTTTCGACTGCTAGTCAAGCCCCCTTTCCAGTCCCCAATCTCGCTGTTGCCTTAGCGACCGCGCCGGCCTTCCACTGAGCATGCCCAGAAGGAACATCTGCTGTGTCAGGTCTATTGAAGCTGACAGCCAATCAGATTGGTTCAAACTGCGTGACCTCTCTCCCATCAAGTTGTCCCAATGAACGGGGGAAATATATACATATTGAGAAAAATATGATATATATATTTTTAAATGAAGGGAATGAGGAAAAAAGGAGGCTGGAAAAAGAAAAATGGTGAGAAAGAAGAAAGTGAGAAAAAATGAAGTAGAAAAAAAAGAAGAGAAAAAAGAAAAGGGGAAAAAAGTTGCTGACAGGAACATGTCCACTGAGTTTTTTCTGCAATCCCCAAGTGACTAAAATATTAATTTACCCTCAGGCACTACAGCTGACAGTGAGCTGTTTCACAGACAGCAAATGGCATTTTATTAAAAAATAAAGGAAAATAGTTCCCTCAATGACCTTTCTGTGTTTTTGGAAAGAATTTTTTGAATAATAAGGGGGAAATATTTCAAAGTTTTCCCTCACTTTTAATCAGATTACTTCACTCTTATCTCTTCATTCAGAAAGGACTCTTGTTTGAGAAGGGGGGGAGGAGTAGGCAGAGGTGACACACCCGGACCCATTCAGTTTGCCTCAGGTCTCAGACAGTGGAAAAGGTTTTCAATGCCCTGAAGGGAGAGAGGAATTGTGGGGAAAGCAACTGATATCCTGGGGGCTTCAGGCCAGCTCCTACTTGTGGTGATATCAGTGTAAATCCAAAGGTACTTGATTGTTTTCAGTTGGGTTACTCTGGATTTACAGCGGTGTCACGAAGAGCAGTCTGGCCCTGTTAATCAGAAGAGGCCTGAGATGTTCTAGTTGAAAGGGATGACTATAAATAAACTAGAATTATAAATTAATTATAAATTAACTGTTTACTTGAGTTCTAGAGTGCAACAAAGAAAGGTTTCATTAGTCCCAGTGGGGGGATCCTTTCTGCCATGGATCCATGCTGCTACTTGCAGACTGTCCAGTGATTATGTGTGGATAGGCTGGGAGGGAAGGAAAAAAACTGCCTTGCAGACCCAGGAAGGTAAAATGTCCTATGTGAGAACCAACACATTGGTTCCTAAGGTCAACCAGATGCTTCAATGGGAGAAGCTCATCCCCCTCCCCCAAACCAAGGAGAGAAAAAGAAAAAGGAAGATGAGAGGATAGTTAGAATGAGCCATAGTGAGAAGAGAATGCTGTACATCTCAAAGGAGCACACCTGCTGGCACAGGTCCAGAGCGATCACTGTTGTTTGATCGCTGTTGTTTGTCCTGTAATTACTGCAGCAGAGGTGCAAGGTGAGGGGGAGAAAGTCATTCAATACAGCACAGCTTAACAGAGAAAACCTACAACTCTCATGCTTGCCTGAAGAGCCATTAAATATAGAACCATCTCTGATTCCATTTCCCCTCTGCCTTTCACTGGCTTCACAGAACTTCCCCCTTTTCCAGGCCAGCCCTGTCTTCCCTGGAATGCAGCCTTCTTTCTCATGCAGAATGCCACCAGTTGCAGCCCCCTTGACTCTTAAGGGATCATCTACAGCAACAAACCAAGCAATGAAGGGTCCTTGCTGCTGCACTTTTCCCTAGGCCAGGTCCAGTTCCTCTCCTAATACGCCTCATCCCTGCCCTGTTTTCCTGAGGAGCAGAAGTTCAACCTCACCAGATGATTTTGATGAAGTAAAAAAGATTCTGATCAGGGATGCATGTTAGCAAAGTCTCTGGGGGGGCATGGCTGATGCTCGGGATACCAATCAAATGGCAGAGACAGGGCTTGGTGTTCACCCACCTGAGGTCCAACAGGAGCAGCTGCGAGGGCAGGGAACAAAGAGGGAAGTGAGTCTGAGGAGTAAAAGGGTGATGAGCAGTAGGAGCGACACTGATGACTCCACTCAGTATACAAGAAACAGAAGGGAGTGGGAAGGGAGCTCCATGTTGGGCTGTGGGAATCAGCTTGGTCTGTCTCCCCCTACACTCCCATGGGATGGAGGGAAGGACAAGGCTGCTGTCAGACCCAGTGCTCAGATCCTCAAGATGGACAATGGGAAGCATAACTCAGGGATGCTCTATAACCCAGGACTCCAGTGAGTTCTTTATCCATTTCCATTTTGAATAAAATGCCCCTCACTTTCCAGCCCACAATTAGATGGGGAGGGAGGTATCACAGAGGAGAACACTTTTCCTCCAGGACTGAGAGGAGCCTGACTCTGTGTGGGAAGCAGCTTCCTCTCTCTCATCTATGTGGAGTGATTCAGGTTCCACCGACCACCCCTCCTGCATCCCAACACTGCGCCTTAGCACCCAACACTTTCACTGAATATGGCTAAAATGCTTCTCCCAGCAATGATCTTGTACAACCTGCCTAATGCCAGCGGCTGACCCATTGAATTGGCCCATTCTTTCCAAATAAGTCATCTCCAATTCTCCCACCTTTACCCAGCTCCAGTGTGATGGGAGACTGTAGGACTCACCTGCTTCGAGCGCCATGGATGGCTTGAGGGCTGCTGCTGCCAGCCTGGCCATCATGGGGGAGATCAGTCCTTTGCTGGCGGAGATCCTCTCCATAATGGATGCTGCTGGACCAGGAGAAGAGGTGGCTGTCAGCTCACTGGACCCTGAGACGGCTTGGGAGGGGGAATTGGCAGCAGTAGAGGATGTTGGGTTGGTGCTGGAGGAACCAGCTGTCATTAGATTGGCTGAGCTGGTGGGATGTGGCGTGGAGACCCGGCTGGGGATGATGGGGAAGTAGGAGCCCGCTGTTCCGGGAAGTGCTGAGTTGGAGAGCGCCAGGGCCAAAGGTATATTGCTGGGGAGGGCCTGGGAGAGCAGGCCAGAGATCTTGGTGGCCGGTGGCATGCTGTTGGTGGGCTTGCTGGCCTGAGAGGAGGCAAGCTCAGCAGCGGAAGAAGGTGCAGTTGGGACGATCAGGGAGACGGAAGACTGCTGACTGGTAGGGGAGGCACTCAGGCTGGAGTTCTTAGAGCTCATGGCGGAGAAGTCAATGAGGTCATCGTTGCTGGACTCCTCCTGCTCATTATCCTTTGCTCCCAGGAGGGAGGCGGGGATGCCCAAGCCCCCCGAGCTGCGGATGTGCCGGCGCTCATGCTTGCGCTTGTGGGAGGTCATCTGGCTGGTGGAGGTAAAGGTGAAGCCACAGCCTGCCCGGATACAGTGGAAGTGGTTGGTGGCTTTGCTGTAGACGCAGCCCTCATACTTGCACTCCTCATACTTGTAAAACTTCTTGAAGCCATCCTTGGCGTAGGCGTCATCCTTGATGTGGTAGCTCTTGTGCTTCTCGATGTCACACTTGTTCTTGAAAGTGAATGTACAACCGGGTCGCCTACAAGGGCACAGAAGAGGGTGGGAGGCTGTATGAGTTGGGAGCACCAAGGCGCTGCCACATCACTTGCTGCCTCCCTGGGATGTGGTTTGGGGCCAGTATAAAGTACTGACCCCTGGTAGGAAGAGGCCTCTTGGCCCCTCTTAGCGTTGACTTTGGAAGCTAGGAAGGATTTCCAGTCTAGGGAAGCAAGGATGCTACCAAGTATGAGAACTGGGATAATGTCCCCACTCTGAAGACTAGCCAGTATAATAGAGGCAGGGATCTAGCCCTGCTCACAAGCTATCCCAAAGAGAACACATGCTCAAGGCAGACTGAGGGTCATTCCTAGACACATACACAGGCCCTAACTGTGCATTGATTTTTTTCCCAGATGACTTAGGTATTCAAGGGAGTCATTGGAAGGGCACTCACGTAAATGAAAGCAGAGTTTGGCCTTAAACTAGGAGGACTGGGTGGTTGGTCCCTAGAGAGAACTCCATAAGAACAGCTATACTGAGTCAGACCAAAGGTATGTCTAGCTCAGTGTCCTGTCTTCCAACAGTGGCCAATGTCAGACGTCCCAGAGGGAATGAACAGAACAGGGAATCATCAAGTGATTCTAACTCTGTTGCCCATTTCCAGCTTCTGGCAGACAGAGGTTAGGGACACCATTCCTACCCATTCTGGCTAGTAGCCACTGATGGCTTGCACTGTGAAGTGCAAGTGCCATTAATAGCATAATAACAGCACCCCTCAATGATGACCTTTCGAGCAAAGCTAGTGTATTCTCTTTCCTGAGAGATTTCTGTCATAGATTTCTTAATGGGAATACTTGCCATGATTCATCAGGGAGCTATCAGGGTTTCTTCTCCCACAAGAACACTCTCCAGTTTATACCCACTCTGGTGTTTATGTTGTTTCAGGAAGATCCCTGGGAAGTCCACATCTAGAGGCCTTTCTGGTAGGTTACCCCACTGGGTATAGTCCCGAGATTACAGCTTTTCAAGAGGAGGCCAGCAGATGTGTGTCAATAAGGCAGCATTTTTGCCCTCCCCCACCCTCTCACCTGCAGTGGAAGTGAGTGGTTTTCTGCCCATAGAACTGACAGTCCACAGTGCCACAGTCTTCTGTGGCTCGGAACCGCTGGAACCCATCGTTGATAAGCTGCGTGTTCTTCTTGTGGAAGTTTTCATGGGTCATCACATCAGAGGTGCTGGTATAGACCTTGTTACAGCCCACCTGTGTGGGACCAAGGGAAAGAGATATCAAGCCATCCCAGGAGCAGCCTATTGCTTTATTATCCATCCCAGCAGTAATAAATGCACAAGCAACGCAGAGATATTTTAATTGTATTTCTGCACTTCCCCTCAGTACTGAGTCACCACTTTGAGTCTCTGGGGACAAAACAATTAGAACAGAAGGAGACAGAGGATTGGAGGAGATGTGTAGAGATTAAGGCTACTATTCAGGCTACTGAATTGGAGAGAGTTGGGGCTTCTACTCCAGCCTTTTACCTACTTGTGGAGCACTGATGAGACTGGTGGATACTCATCTATTCATTTTCTCTCTTGGAGATGGGGCGATGTGGAGGAAGCTGGACACAGATCTAGAGTCTGTTTTACTTTAACTAGCCACAGACCCAAGTGGAAATCCCAGTCATCTTGTCACTGGGAACTGGTGGCTCTCACGCCCCAACATCAGTACTGGGTCCTGCCGCGAGGGCAGGGGACTGAACTCGATGACCTCTCGAGGTCCCTTCCAGTTCTAGTGTTCTATGATCATTTACTCAATAATTTTAACCTTGTGCAGTGAGTAGGAATGGTGTGATGAGAACGGAATGCTGAAAACCAGCCTCCTCTGGGCAAAGCGGGCAGCTTGGCCATATTGAGTAAAAAACCAGTGGAATCTGAAAACGCCATCACCCCTGCTGAGTTGCCAACAGCGGGTTTTATTTTTTCCCTTTCTTCTTTTGCACAGTGTGTGCCAACGCCTGCACCATCTCAGAAGTGAAGAGAACGAAAACACCACCTCTCGGTTCAGCCCAGGTTGATTCAAACAGGCAATAACAAATACTCAGGGCAGGGGGCGGGGAGAAGGATCTCCAGCTATTTCCAATATAAAAGAGACTCTCTCTCCACACTGACACCTTGAAAAAAAACAGACCCTGTGCGGCATTAAAAAAAAGAATTAAACAAAAACCTCCTTAGGAATAATTTGCAATGTGGCTCTTGGTATTAAAGCCTAAAAAAATGTCAGTTCGTATAAACAACTAACTGAATTTTATCCACACCAATTATGGACATAAAGAGAAAAAAACCCACGAGGCGGACGGCACAAATCCTGCCATTTAAGCAATATTCATTTTAATTGCAAGTTTATGTTCTGACACCTTTCCTGTAAGTCACTGCTTACATGGTCATTGACTTTCTGGAAGGGAGTGGTCACAGGGCTAAATTACCCTTATATAGAAGCCTAGAAAGGGGTCTTTATTAAACCTCAGAGCGGCTGCAGACTGAAAAATCTTGATTGTCCTTTAAAAATTAAATATCTCCTATCCTAGGTTGCTCAGCAAGAAACTGAGCAAGGAAAATACAGAAGAAATAGCACAAAAATGTCCCTAACAGAGATACAAATGAAACCCCAGTTTCAGCAAAACACTAAGCACATGCTTAAAACATGACCCTATTCAGAAGAACACTTTAGTACCTGCCTAATATTAAGCTTATGCTTAAGTCCCATTGATTTGAAAAAGCTGACAACTTAAATAAATACTTAAGTCCATCCCTATTAAAAACACATGCCCAATGCTTTATTTGAAGACCCACTGACTTTGCTGAGACTTAAGCACGTGCTTAAATACTTTGCTGAATTGGGGCCTTATGACTGTAGAATAGTCCAGGAAGTGGGATCTGGGATTTTAGAGTAGTAAGACCTTGCGAGCGCGTCTGATTATTTTCGGTGGGATTAAAAGTTCCATTGCACATTGGTGTAGCAATATTTTAGGTGCTGACTCAAAATGCAGTGTGTGTCCCTACCTCTACCCTTCTTCAGAGCAGATCCCACTTTAAGAGATGGATAAAGTAACCAGTGTCCTGACTGCCTCTGGGCTAGACAACACCAACGAGTTTAAACTTC
This sequence comes from Pelodiscus sinensis, assembly GCF_052426305.1. Taxonomy (NCBI): domain Eukaryota; kingdom Metazoa; phylum Chordata; order Testudines; family Trionychidae; genus Pelodiscus; species Pelodiscus sinensis. The sequence continues at coordinate 14,162,993 of NC_143075.1, forward strand.
TGTGTGGCAATGCCAATTCCTGTTACTCCATGGTCAAAACATCATTTGCTTAACCTCATTCCCTCCCTGCACTGCAGTTGTAATGCCCAATAACTCTTAGAACTTCTCCTCTAGAAATGCTGGTGAGGAAGGCAGAGTTGAGGTTTGCTTCAAACTGAGTACCATTAATATTTAATTGTCCTAGCAGCTGGCTACAAAGGAACTAACTCCAGTGCTAACGGACAGATGTTGTGCAGAGAGAAGCCTTATGATCCAAGGAGGCTATAGCAGGTCAGATGGTCTGTTTGGGCAAGGCAGTGGCACTCTAAAGAGACTTCACTGCTTATCCCTCTACCAGTCCCACAGAGAGGGTATTATCTGTGTAGATAAGTCAGGCACAGAACAGAGGAAAAGCCGTGAACGCCACCCTGCCAACCCAAAAACAGAGCATTGCCCTTCATAGTTCAGATCGGGACCATGCTTGGCAGGAGAATGTCCATGCAAACTGGGTATAGAAGGGATTGAAGCAGGAGGAGATACATTTAAGCTAGCTGGAAGTTCTCCCTTAAAACAGTTTGCTGCAGGGGAGGTGCCTGTCCCCCCACCCAAAGGAAAATGTTTGGTGCCAGGATTTCACACTCCTTTAGGTTTGCAACAAAAAGGGAATGGCTCAGGCCTACTGGCTCTGGGTTCCTCATTCTCCCTAGAGCCCTGTCATCTTTCCTCCAGCCATGTTGCTGCCTTCTCCCCAGACCAGCTGTGTTACCTGCATGCAGTGGTAGTGTGTGCTTTTCCCATTCAGGTGACAGCCATGGTAGTACACGCTGCAGTCATCCAAGGGGCTGAAGCGCATAAAGCCGTGCTGGAGGGAATTATCACGTTTCTTGTGCATGTTGTAATGCCGAATCACATCCTGTTTACTAGTGAATCTCTGGAGGGACAGAGAAAGCGAGACACACACGTGAAAGGAATGGTGGAGGCAAGTATTCCAGAGTAATTTCCTCTATAAACCCCTCAACTGTGGACTCACAGTCGCAGTTCAGCCATACAATGCATTTGAGACCCCATGAGGCACTGGTTAGATTAAAGGAGAAGTCTTATGTTGTTGTTAAAGGAACAATATATGCAAACCAAAATGGTTTCTGTAACGATAAGCCAGGAGTGAAAGATACAATAGTGCCACATCCAAGAAGGGCTCTGTGCAATCTTGGAAGTGATTCTTCTGACAGGATTTTAGATGCTGCTCTCTGAAGAGCCATGGTAGCTGGAAAGGAAACCAGTGAACTATCCCTGCTATAAATGAGTAATTCCAGCTTTCAGATAGCTCATGCTTGGAGTTTGCAAGACACTGGCTACCAAATCCATGTCAAAAGGAAGATGCTCTGCTTTCCTTTAGTGCCCTCCCTCTCGAGCTGTCCAAGTGCTCTACAAACAACACTAAATTTTAGCATCATAACCCCCCTGGGACATAGGCTGGTTTTGTGAGGAAAATCAACTTTATGGGGAAACTGGAGGCACAGAGATGGAAAATGACTTGCCCATGGTCACACAGAAAGTCAGCGGCAGAGCTGAGAACTGACCCTAACTCTCCCTGTTGTATGCCAGAACCAACAGACAATCCCCTTCATCCCTGCCTGCTTGAACTAAGTGTCCTATTCTCAGGGCAGACAAAGTGGTTTTAAGATGAAGCTTTTCATTTTTATTTCCCACGTACATTGATATTCAACAGTGGAGGTGTGAAAGGAAATCTGATTTTAAAAAATCAATAGCCATTTATTGTGAGGAGTGATTGAAAAACCCTGTATTCTAATATTTAGCAACTTTTCCAGCCTCCTTTTAAAAGAGACAAATGATTATCGCTTCCACTCAGTACTCCTATAACATCAATCCTGATCAATTCCATTGGTATTGGCAAGGGGATAGATGGATATGGATTTCAGTAGGAAGCCCGCAGAGGCTAGCGGTACTATTTCCCATGGCGTACATACAGGATTCCCATTGCCAATCACTATTAATTTGTGCCCATTTATTGCAGAGCGTTACTTATTATAAACTATATCTCAGCCATAAAATAATTTGCATTTTAAAAAGCAGCCTAAATCCTTATTCCCTTGTGAGACCAGGCAAGCTCCTTTGCAAGCAGCTTCTGGACTCCTTGGGTAATAATCATGAGGCCAATCATAGTAATAGTTTTTCTGTCTTTCCATCCTTTGTGTCCTTCCTGCTCCCTGTGCCATGACTGAGAGCTCCCCATCTGATCATCCCTTTCAGGGTCACTAGCAACATCCCAAAGAAAAACTCCAGTCTGATCAACTTGTTTCCCTGGCTGTGGTCAGACTCATTCCCCCCAAGACCAAAGTGCCTCCTGGAGCTAGGGCAGGAGTCATGCCAGATACAAACTCTGGGATTTCCCCCTCATCCATCCCCACATGCAGTCTGACCACAGAGATGGCAGAGTCATGCTCACAGACCTGGAAAGAGGGTAAACAAACACTGCACGTGACTCAGAGCTGGCTTGACGTTGCTACCTTGGCAATTATCCCAGCAATTACAACACTGCACATGTCCCCTCCCCACTCTCTTCCTAACCATAGATTCAGGGCTGCTGCTGGTCTTATTGGGTGTTTGGCTGCTGCTGCTTCTCTCGTGTTGCATGGGCAACCGCAGAGACAGAGACAGACTACCAGAAAGCATTCCCTATTTTCGAGCAAAATTTATAACGTAGCCTAATTTATCTTCTTGGCTATGCTGGTGTAAATCTAAAGGAACTCCTTTGAGTTCAGATGAGCCAGATCCTACTCTGGGTTATGCTGGTGTAAATCTGGAGTAATCCTATTCATTTAAACCAAGCCAGATTTTGCCCTTGATTACACTGCTGTAAATCCAAAGTAAACCCACTGATTTAAATTAAGCCAGATTCTACTCTCAGTTATAGTGGTGTATATCTGGAATAACGTCACCGAGTTCAACAATGTGAGGCTGTTGTAACTGGAAACAGAATTTGACTCCAATCATTTCAAATGTTCTTCCATGGAGACATGGAGAAAGCAGATGATCTGTTTCATGGTGGAGTTTTGTGGGCTGAATCCCTTGACAGAAAGGACAGGCAATGGGTGCTGGCAGTTCATGTTTGTCCTGTTTACCTGATAGTTGCACTCCGGATCGAGGCAGTGGTAATGTTCCCGGTACTGGTACGCACAGTGTATGTGTCCGCAGTGCTGACTCCCAGAGAACCTGGAAACACAGGTGAGAGAAAGTTTTGAAACTGATGCTCTCCTAAGGTTGGTGACTGCAAATCAAGGTGCAAATGAAACAAGTTTGGCCTTCTTCCTGTGCTCCTGCAATGTAGTCTACACCTATCCTATCCGTCACCTCAGAGAGGACTGGGGAGACATGGGACTCCATGGAGACAAAGACTCCTATACCTGCCACCCAGGGAAAATGCAGTTCTTCCGTGGTACCAAGCAGAAGGAAAGAGGGTCCCCTTCCAGTCAGAAGTCCTTTTCTAATGAGGTTTTATATAATTACATCCCAAACAAGTATCACTGCTCAGCTCTTTGGAATTGACTTTATTGTCACCTGACCGGACCACTCCTGAGTCTGGTGAGCCACTTGCTGCTATTTCCAGGATGCAGTGATGCAAAGTCTTGACACAGACTCTTCCCAGCCGCTCTGAGACAAAACATCCATTGCAACCAGATAAATTTTCCCCCTCTGCCTGCCACTAAACATCCTTCCCCCACTGGCCCATTCCTGCCCAGCCTGCCAGGGACCAGAATCTAGGAGATCAGATCGAGGGAGCTCCAGTTGGAGCGATGAAGAAAGCACTACCAGCACTACCATTCTTGGGCAAAAGCCTGACACCAGAATCAGGTGCAAGAAAAAGCAGAGAGAAGGCCTGAGGGCTGCAAGAAAGGTTGCAGGTGGGTGTGTGGCTCTCTGCTCTTTTGGAGCAGAAAGACTAAAAGATTGCAAAGGCCACTTGTTGCAGCAGGAGAGAGATGGGGCATAAACTGTAATGTGCCATATTTGCATTTCAATTAAGCAGGGTGCCAGCAGCTGCTTTTCTGCTGCACCATAAACAAAGGTGATTTTTTTTCTTCTGCCTCACTGAGAGTCCAAGAGCAGCATACTCGAAATTAGAGTGTCTCAAGGCTGCACAATATGAGATAATAAACGGGGGTTACTTACATTTTTGGAGGGGGAGGGGAAGAGAAAGACACATGATTCTTCTTTTGAAGGCTCATCTCTAGAGGGCAAATCCTGCCTCCCCTGTCCCCACAGAGAGCTCAAGGAGAAGCAAATCTGGTGTTCTGAGTGTGTTTAACAACTCTGCTCAACTTTCTGGGGGACCCAAAACAGGGGCAGCAGCAATGCAAGCTTCCTCCAAGCACTGTGCTCCAGCTCCGGGAGGGGGCCTCCCCGGTGATAAAACAGATATATTAGCCCAGTCAAGCCTTGGCCTCTCTGCTGAAACTGCTAACACGAAGCAGGTGGCACTGGGTGGAGGTTTTGTGACACTTGCCCAGTGGAATGAGGCCTGCCAACTCGTAGCATAGAACAGTCATCACATAGCAACAGCTAATACTTAGGCAGGATCTGAACCTGTGACTTCACAGAAAGAGGCTGCTTAGCCCACTACCAGCACTAAGCCCATGCTCTCCATTCACACCTCCTGTGACTCAAACATGGCTGGTCACTTTGGAGTTTCTTTTCGGGCATGAGAAAAGAGCCGGTCCTAGCCAAAGCTCTGAAGTCACAATGCCAGGCTAGCCTTCTGCAATCACAGAATTCTAGAAATGCCAAGCAGGAAGGGACCTTGAGAAGTCATCAAGTCCAGCTGCTTTCATGAGACAGAACTAAGCAAACCTAGACCATCCCTAACAGGTGTTTCTCTAAGCTGTTCTTAACAACTTCCAGTGAGGGGGATTCCAAAGCCTCCCTTGGAAGCCTAGTCCAGAGCTTAGCTAGTCTTATAATTAGAGAGTTTTCCCCAGTATCTAATCTAAATTGCCCTGGCTGCTGATTAACCCTCTTACTTCTTGTCCTACCCTGCACTGGACACAGAGAACAATTGAACACCTCTTTAAAAGAGCCCTTAACATTTTGAAGATTATTATCAGGTCCCCCCTCAGTCTTCCTTCCTCAAGGCTGGATATGCCTTGTTTGGTTGGTTTTTTAACCCTTCCACACACAGGTCAGGTTCTCTAAACCTTTTCTCATTTTTGATGCTCTTTCCTGGACTCTCTCCAATTTATCCACATTTTTTCTAGAATGTGGCATGAACAACTGGACACAACTGAGACCTCCCTGGTGCCAAGTAGAGTGGAACAATTCCCTTCCATGTCTTACATACAACACTCCTGGTCATGCATCTCAGAATGCTCTTCACCTTTTTTGCAACTACGCCACATCATTGACTCATCACTATGATCCCCCAGGTCTCTTCCAGCAATACTAATGCCTAGCCAGTCATTCCTTAATCTGTAGGTGTACATTTCATTTTTCCTTCGTGATACTTCCGATAATCTGGAACCTTTGGGACCTAGGTGGTGCCGGATTATCGGCTATGCCAGACTATCAGGAGGTACTATAAACTGGTTTTATATATATACTGTATACAGTATAACTGTATATAAAGTGTTTTTATCCCTTTTTACTGTACATACTGTATACAGTATACTGTAATGTTTTAGTTTTTTTAACCCTTTTTTACCCTTTTCGCTTGGTTCAGCTGATGCCGCTGCTGTTTTGTGACTTGTTTTTTGCCAAAGCTCACTCACTAGGCTCTTGCCATTTTGATGCCGAACTATCGGGAGTGCTGTACAATTGGATGCCAGACTATTGGAGTTTTACTGTACTTTGCATGCATCTTTACTGAAGTTCAACGGACTCTTCCAGGGAGCCCTGGGCAATGGCCCCAGGAGGGAAACTTGCCACATGATGTGACAGGTAGGTAGGTAGGTAGGTAGGTAGGTAGGTAGGTAGGTAGGTAGAAAGAAAGAAAGAAAGAAAGAAAGAAAGAAAGAAAGAAAGAAAGAAAGAAAGAAAGAAAGAAAGAAAGAAAGAAAGAAAGAAAGAAAGAAAGAAAGAAAGAAAGAAAGAGTACGTCTAGACTGTGAGGATCTATTGGAAAAAGATATGCAAAATGTACTCTGCATTTTGTATATCTTTTTCCAATACTTTTGTCAGAAGACGCTTTTCTGAAATTTGGCCCATCTAGACTGGGCCAAATTTCGAAAGCCCCCCCCCCAAAAAACAAAAACAAAAAAAAAAGCGGAAGAGCATATGTGTTCCCTGGATGCAGCAGAGTTTTTTTCAAGACAATGAATTTTACTGAGCATATTGTGGAGGAACTTGGAAGAGCTGGGGAGGTTGAAAGGGATAAAGCAGCAGAGGGAAGGGGACTCAGGAAACATTCAAAGATAAATTACCATCTGCTCCAGGGTTCTCCATGTCACCCAGCACTAAAAACACTAGGACTGAACATATGAAATGGCATGAGAGAGAAGCAAGAAAAGGCAGAAAGGCCTCAAGGGTAAAACCAAGGGGTAGGTGGGTGGAGGAGGAAAGGGTGCAGGAGGGGTGATAAGGAGATGGGACAGGAGGGGGGATTAAAGAACCAAAAGTTTTGAACTGCCGGACCACACAGCAAAGCTGAGCTGGAGGATGAAAGGGAGTTGGGCAAAGAGTGGCAATAAATAAGGCATTTCTGAAGTGCATAAGGAAGAGGCGGTCAATTGTGGAGACAGCAGGGCCTTCAGGAGATGGAAAGGGGACTTAATTGACAGAGAAGATAGACACTGCTAAAAAATTAAATGGCTTCTTTGCCTCAGCACTCACAAAGGGAGATGAGGACAGATGCCAGAAGCAGACATGCCTCTCCCAGGGGACAGAGAAGAAATACTGCAGGAAATCAGGATCACGCCAGAGCAGGTGACTGGGAATGTGGAACAAACCTTAGCAGCAGCGGAGAAACAAACTAGAAGGCAATGATGCTCGGCTGTCCAAACAGAGGTGTGGAACAGGAAGGAGAAGAAATGAGGCTAACCCTATTTAAAGGACTTGCCAGACTAGACTGGAAAGCTGACAGAAGGTTTGGCCACCTTGTCATTACACATGAACTGCTGCAACCAATCTGCCCATAGGTCCATCCAGTCCAGAGTCCTGGCTCTGACAGTGGCTAGAACCAGCAACTCCAGAGGAAGGTGTAGGAAACACCATACTTATGGGATACCCTCTCATGGGGAACATTTCCTCCCAACCCTGCTGAAGAGATGAGGAAGGGAGAAAAATGGAGGATAAGGAGTGAGATGCAAGGCTGGAAAAGCAGATCTGCACAGCAGGGCAGAGAGCAGGTTAAAAGGGAACATCTTAGATATATGCACTTCACAAGTGAAGAGAGCTGCCTGTGAGCCTATTTAAGCAACCACCAGGGATGCTGACTAAAGCTAAGGAAGGAGCCAGGCACTAAAGGAATCCCATCTATGGCACGAGTTACTACAGGCAGTAACAGGAGGAAGTCACAGGCTCAGTTTTAAGAGAAGGAGCCAAACAAGTGCTGTAGTAATATTGGGGAGGGCACTTCAAACTCCTGGCCTCCTTCCACCCTGGAGTTTATTGTGGTCTCACTTCTGATACTGCTCCAGAAGTGTGTTTGTGTGCATAGGGAGATGTGAGAGATAGGGGGAGGGGCTGGGGAGAGTGGGGGAGGAGAAGGAAGACAGGGAGAGTATGTGGGAAACTCATTGGATATGTGGGCTTTTTCGGGGGATGGTCAAGGCAAGGCACTCTGAGGCTTGGGATCAGGGCCGGCCCATAACATTTTTGCACCTGAGACGGGGAGCTCCAATGATGCTCCCAAGTCCCCTTGCTTGGGCCAAAACTTTGAAAGGTCTCAATTCTGCCTTCTACCTGTTCTACTCCTCTCATGGCACTGCTCTGCCATCTTTGTGCATCTAGAGCAGAGAGAATACATATGTACCAGCAGCAGACACAATTTTCTACACTCTGGGTCATAGTGGCACCTCCCCCTGACCCCCCACAGTCTGGCCACCTCAGTTCACCTCATGGTAAGGCCAACCCCGCTTGGGGTCCCTGTTTCCTGGAATGAGCGCTAAGTGAAAAAACAGGTAGAATTCTCACTATGTTTCAATATTAAAAGTTTAGGCTCCTAAAGGGTTATGTTCACCCTCTGCTTTTTATGACACTTGCAACAGTTCAAAACTATTATTTTTTAATGCACAGCATCTGTTTAGTTTTTTAACACGGGAAAGCAAAGACACCACACACTAACTTACACGCACACTCATGAACACGTGCACATACCTGCTAACATATGCCCACTCGGGGCACTGACAACGTCCACCGGCCCTTGGGCAATGTGTGTGGGGGGCTGACTCCATGCCCCCAGAAGGGGTGTGGCCTTGGAGAGGAGGGGCAGGGCCGGGGGGCCGCTCACAGCACTGACTGGACCATGGTGCTGGAACCCTCCGGTTCTCAGAGGCATGTGCAGCATGCTGCATGGTGCCCTGGTGGCAATTTAAAGGTCTGGTTGTTAGGGCCATGTGGAACATGCTGCGTGGTGCGCGAGTGGAGATTTAAAGGTCCTGAGGCACCTGTCCCATTTGCCCCCTCCCACTGGCAAGCCTGTACCCACTCAATTTCTGCTAATATACAACACACAAACATCCACATACAATTCTATCCACACTTATGTGCAAATACTCATATGCACCCACATGCACTTGCAGTCACAATTCCATACACACCTACCTGCAAACAGATGCACTTTACACACACAAACACATGTGCACCCACGTTCTTTCCCCCACTTTATTTCATTCCCTTGTTTTGTCAACGGGAGCCAATCCCAGGTCTGGCAGGAGTTAGCAAGAAACACGGAGATAAATAAATACTAATAAAATAATAAAGACGTTAGTGTGCTTAGCAAGTGTTTACAGACTTATTACCCTGTAACGATGATGTGAGAGGAGGAGGGAAACCCCCCACCTCAATTACCAGGCAGGGGGATGCCCACAGAAATATTTAAGCAAGAGCTGCCAGAAGCACCATCTGCTCAGGCATGAATGAATGAATGATTAAAGAAAAGAGAAAAAGAAAAAAGAAAAAAAAAAGAGACCACTGGAAAAATATTATAAATATAAAGGTAGAAATAGACCAGCCCAGCCCAAACTAGCTAAGTAAGTGGTTTTATTTTGTTGTGCGAGACAATGGATTATCCCTGGGCAGCTTTTGGCAATGGCTTTGGCAAACTCATTAAGCTAATTGCGCAGCAAAGACACACTGCCTCCCTCCCCCTGCTTATTTTAAAGCTTTAAACAGTTTTTAACACTGTGTGTAAATTAAAGGGAAGTGGCCAGGCTGCCAAAGGGCAGTTGGTGGAGCTTTTTGTGCAGGAAGTGGTGTCCCAGTGGTGTTCATAATCCTCCTTGGGTGAATTGTCTGAGGCTGGGAGGAAAAGGAATGAGGAGGGGATGGCGTTTAAAAGGGTCCTATGCTTGTGAGAGAAGCTGGAGAGAAGGGGGAAATGCTCCTCTCCACTGTACACTGCTTCCCATGGAGGGTGGCCGAGAGGAGCTCTGTTTCCAGCTTCTAACTGACCCCTCAACACTCCACGGCCGGCAGCAACAGAGGCTGGAGGTTTGGTGACCAGGGAAGGAGCCAGTTTCAGCTCTCCTCAGCGTGCTGATAAAGCAGTCCTTGCTCTCTCTGCCTGCAGCCAGGCAAAGCTAGGCCTAAAACCCTCACCTAGTCCCGGGTTCTCTAAAGCAGCCATCTCAGCCAGGGGCATTGCTGCTGGGGGACTGTGAGGACTGGCCTCTTTCTCTCTTCCCATCTCACCTTCCCTGCTGCCCCTCTCACTCTTACACCAGGGGCTAAGGCAATGGAGGTCAGGGATCACACCTCCCTTCTTCTCCCACAGCTTGGGAGCAGGGATCCCTCACAGCTCCCCCTCCTCCTCGGCTCCAGGGAGCACTCCCCATTCCTATTTAACCCCGCCCATGGCCCACCCTAGGCAGGCTCAAGACCCTGGCACTGACAGGAGCAAGCTTTTTGCTTTAATTTCCTGAGATGAGGTTGGTTTGGCTGCTTGCCCTGAAGGGTGTCAATTCTTGTGCCATCAGATCTGGCTCCCTGGCAGCAGAGACGGAGGGGAGGAGTCATCAGGTTTGGTCAGGGGCTGATGGCATTGCCTAGGGCCAAGGAAAGCTCAGGCAAGGTACTATGGAACCATTTCTTCCTTTTCCTCCAGCTCTGCCAATGTCATTCACTTCTGATCTGCACCAGTCCCCTCCGCTATTCCAACCCTGGGTCTCTCCCCCCACCCTGCTCTCCTAATGCCCCTCACTCCTGGCCGGCAGCCCCCTTGCTGTTCGAGCCTGTAGCCCGTGCACAGCACTGGCACACTGCTCCATTCTACCCCCTTGTCCACGCTGAGCTTCTCCTGTGAATGCCCTGCCAAGCCGTCTGCACTGTGATTTTTATTACAGCAGCTATGGCTGACACTGAGCCCTCCCTAAGATCATCTCCCCTATGACCCCATTTGAACTCAGAAGTGGGTCCCCACAGGAGAACTGCTTGGTATGACCCACTCCAGCACTGAGATGCCAGATACTGAACGGGGTATGGGAGACAGGCCGGAGACCATACCAAGGGGCCAGCCAGGTGACAAGGCCCTGGTTTAAAGCTCAAACCTTTCCACTCTCTCTGTGGCAGGGGTGGGGAACCTTTTTTGTGCACTCCAGCCCCACAGGGGGACGGTGCAGGAGGCAGGGCTGGAGCACCAGCTCAGACTCCCCGGTGCTAGGGGGGGATCCCTGAGCCGCGGAGGCTGGGCCTTAGGTTCCCCACCTCTGCTCTATGGAGTTAGCTAAAGGATGTGAGGAGAAGAGAGCTTGGTTTGATCTTAGCTCCCTGCATATCCCCCTGGCTAGTACTGTCCGGGGGTGGGAGTGGGGGACAGAGTCGGTGTGGATGTCAGAGGGAAATGGAAGACTCAGCGTCCAAGACTGGTTTATACATTTCACCCAGACAGACAGACGAGACCTCCCCCCCATCTCATGCCCCCTTCCACCCAGCCTCCTCCCCAAGAAAGCCAAGGGATTTGCCTACCTGGCAATATATTTCTGGTAAATATTTACATCTTCGGTGACAGCTGGTTTGTCAGTGGGTAATCCGTTCCTAATGAGAAACACACAGGGCAGAGCTGGTTAGCAGGCAGTGTCAGGGCATGGTCCAAGCTCCTTGTCTCTCATGCAGCACTGAGTGTGCCAAGGCAGAATGCTCTGGGAACAGCAAGCAGCAGAGATGTATGCCTGTGTAACTCCCTCTCACCCCCGCCCGGGTGCCTGCTCTTTCTAGGGGGCTGCTGCTAACGTATCCCACCTACCTCCCTTCCTGCAAGTCTCCGCTCCCCAGGGCTCCATCTTGTTTGCTGAAGGGGCTGAGAAGCCCTACCCTTAAATTATGCTCTCGCAATCATTGCATAGTCACCACTGGCTCTGTCTACACACAGCAAGTGGCCAAGTCAAAATGCGAACCGCCCCCGCTCTGTGAAAACAACGCTCCAGTTTGTAACGCTGGGGAGCTCCAATTGCAGAATGGCGGGAGAGCACACAGCTGATCAGGGCACCACAAGTGCCGGTTTGCACTACAGAACAGAACCACACTGCGACATTTACCACAGGGCCCCCACAACATGGCTGCACCACAGATGGAGCTTTCCCTGCATTCCCCAAACTTCCTGCCAGCAGCCCTGCCTCTTGGGCGTGGGGCACCTGAACATGGACCCACCAGTCCAGCTGCAGATGTAGCTTTGTAATTCAAAATCGAACCCAAACTGCAGTCAGGCATCACGTTCCTCTGGACATGCCTCTCTTTCTTAAAACGGGGCCAGAAAGCACGTCATGGTGGCAGTGCCGGCAAGAGCCATTCTTGTGCCCCAGGCAGTGGGTGCGTGGCGCATGCGTGGCCCCCGCCCCCGAGCGCATGGCACCCCTTACAGCTGCAATCAGGCGCCCCCCATAGGTTGGCGCCCCGGCTAACCCCCCCTTAACCTGGCCCTCCATGGTGGATGTTCTCCAGCAACGGAGAGGTGTTGTCACACAGCAGCCCCAGCCTCCTAAATCATGGCTGCTGCGCTTACAGCATTCGCTGATGAGAGAATGGGCTGCAACTGAGCTTCCTCCTGTATCCTTGGGCACCTGACGAATGCATGGCGGGCCACACCTTGGTTAAACCAGGACACCTATAACGTGCACATTGGTCATTTGAAGTCAGTACCTAAGTTTTGCCCCGGTTAACAGCATTAGGGGTTAGAAAGTTCGCACCCTTAGCTTGCAGCATGTGTATGCGAGGGCGTGGTTCCCACAAGGTTTTGGCCCTGGAGGGGACTCTGAATGGAAGGCCAGGTCCCAACTCACGGAATTAGCACCATCCTCACTCGCACAGTTAAAAGTCTGCCTCCTGCACCACACACAGCTCCCTGGGACACTGCTCCGGATGTCTCGCAGCCATCTTTCAGATCCCCACAAGGACAGTAGAGTGCGGGAGGGACCCCCTGAGCTGGGAAATGCAGCGCAGTCCCCTGCTGGGGTTGTGGGCAAGAGGGGCTGCATTAGCATCCCAGAGAGACAGAGACAGAGCATGCCATGATTGGGAATGCATATCAGCGTCCCACCCACATGGCAGGGCTGCGTTGGGCAAAGCAAGGATGCGGGTGCACATCATGTCCAGGCTACACACAGGTGAGGTCAGCTAATGGGCGAGGGAGAATCCTGATATTTGTTATTGGCCTGTGTCCAGTTCAGGTGCCACATGTGTAAAGACCACAGGACAGAGAGTAGATTCTGGTGGAAGTGGGTTCCATAGGGACCATACCTAGTGGGCACTAGCTAGAGCCCAGAAAAAGGAGGAATCACAGCCCCATGGGAACACCACCCTGAGCTACAAAGGATAAAACACACCAGCAGGCGCCTGTGTGTGTGACAAGAAGAAGTCAGGAAGAACCCTCAGTCCAAACCCCATTGCCAGCTGCACCCCCACCAGCATTTCTCACTTCCTCCGGCCCCAGGGAGTCCTGTGGCTAGAGAAGGGAATCACTGAGCCACTGTGAAGCCCACCTGCCATGGAACCGAAAGGGCGAGAGGCCGAGAGAAAGGAAATAAAACGGGGATCCTGATGAGAAGCAAAAGCAAAAGCAAAGCAAGGCTGGGTGAGCAGCCCCCGGTACAGCTCCAGAATTCCCAACACACATGGGGCTGGGACCGGAGACACCCAAGGGGCATTCGGGTGTCCTTGAGACTCTTGATTGGCTTCCTCTGTCAAGGAGCCACAGACCCGGGGACTGAGCACATATACATATTTATAATCCAGCGTTCATAACAACAGCAGCCCCCGCCCGCTGTCTGGAGCAAGAGACACCGATGAACCCAGGAGTGAGCGAGCGAGCGCTCAGAAAGGAGGCATTTACAATGGGCTATGGCACAGCTGGGAGCCTAGCACACAGTGGGAGCCATAGACTCCACAGCACAGCCAGCAGAGTGGATAACGCTGCCATCGAACTACAGACGTGCCACACAGCAGACAGGATATTTTGGGGAGGTTAAAGGGCTCCCCAGACTGAGGGCAGGTGAATTTAGCTACAACTGATACTAAACCTTTGCCCTTTTCCAGACACTTTTAACCATCGGAGCTCAAAGCTGTCTGCAGACAGTAATGTATTAATCTGTTCCACGCAGGCGGTAGATATCCTTACCTCTACCTTACAGGGCGTGGCATTTGGGTGGACTCAATGGAATCTCTCAGCCGACGACATGGGGCATGCGGGTGCTGGCCCTGATACAAACACCCAATGGGGACTCCTGGCTGACATAAAACAGACCAATGCACTGAACAGGCAGTACAGCCATACGGGCACACATCAGAAAGTCCCAACTGAGTTCCACAAGCCAACGCCGTGGGTTGTGCTTAAACCAGAACCAGTGGAAAGGCAGGAGGACCGGAAAGCAGGAGTCTCTCCTCTTATCAGGGGCTGCTCTCACAGGGGTCTCTGCGGTGAATATGTGGGAGCAACCCAGGCAGCCACAATAACAGGTGACAATAACTCACTCACACCAAAAAATTTTCATGCCTCAATAAGGCACCAAGTGAGAGGCAAGAGAATCCAAACCAAGGAAATGGAGCAAACCACACCCCTTCCTCCTTATTTGCTCCCAGACATTTTGAGATTCAGAGTCAGAAGGGATCATGTGACACCTGGTACCGGGGCAGCAGAATTTCCATTGCAGAAACACCTTGTTGAAAATCTAGACCTGGCCACAGGTGCCCCCTTCACCACATGACCTCAGAGTGTGGAAAGGACAGGACTGTCAGACATGTAGATGAACACGATATACTGGAGAATAGCCAACTCAGCTTTTGTAAAGGAGAATCTTGCCTCACTGTTCTATCAAACAAGGGAGTGGACTTTCAAAGAGCTTTCAGGGGTCTTCCTTGGACTTTCAGAGAGCATTTGACAATGTCCCACACCAAAGGCTCTTAAGCAAGGTAAGCAGTCATGAGATAAGAGGGAAGGTCCTTTAAAGGATCAGTAATTGGTCAAAACATAGCAAACAACGGGGAGGAATAAATGGTTAATTTTCACAGTGGAGTGAGGTAAATAGAAGGCCCTCCCTCCCCCACAAGACTCTTATGGGAGCCCAAGGCTATTCAACATATTCATACATGATCTGGAAAAAGGGGTGAACAGTTAGGTGGCAAAGTTTGCAGATGATACAAAATTACTCAAGATACCTAGGTCCAAAGCTCACTGTGAAGAGTTATAAAGGGATCTCACAAAGCTGGGCACCAAAACGGCAGATGCAATTCAGTGTTGACAAAGGCAAAGTAATGCATGTTGGAAAACATAATCCCAACTCCACATTTAAAATAACGGGGTCTAAATTAGCTGGTATCACTCAAGAAAGAGATTGTGGCATCATTGTAGATTTCTGAAAACATCTTCTCTGTGTGAAGTGGCAATAAAAAAGCTAACCATGTTAGGAATCAGTAGGAAAGGGATAGATATTGGGAGAAAAAATATTACAATGCCACTATATAAATCCATGATACGCTCACCACTTGCAGTTCTGGTTGGCCTACCTCAAAAAACATTTGAATTGGAAAAAAGTACAGAAAAGTACAATCAAAATGATAAAAGCTATGGAGCAGCTTCCATACGAGGAGAGATTAAAAAGACTGGGACCATTCACCTTAGAAAAGGTTCTACTGGGGGATATGATAAAGGTCCGTACAATCATGAATGGTGTGGAGAAAGTGAAAAAGGAAATGTTATTTCCCCCTTCACGTAACACAAGAACCTGGCATCACCCAGTGGAATCAATAGGAAGCAGATTTAAAACAAACACAAGGAAGTATTTCATATCATGTTCAGGCAACCTGTGTAAGTCATAGCCCAGGGATGTTGTGAAGGCCAAATGTAGAAGTGGGTTCAAGAATTAATGAATTTCATGGAGGACAGGTCCATTAGTGGCTATTAGCCAACATGGTTAGGGATGCACCCCCCTGTTCTGGGTGTCCCTAAACTTCTAATTGCCAGAAGCTGGTTCTAGACCACAGGGGATAGATCACTTGATAACTGCCCTGTTCTGTTTATTTTCTCTGAAGCATCTGGCACTGGCCACTGTTGGAAGACAGGTTACTGGGCAAAGTGAACCTGCCATGGCTGTTCTTATGTTCTTATGTGTGGGAAGAAGGCACAAATGTGAATGTTGAGCCATTTTCCATTAACTGAATGCTGGGGGAAAATGCCAAATTGATGGGAGAGTCCAATGCTTTTTATCTACAGAAGCTTAGTGGAAACTGTACTACAGGTGCCAAGAGGGACGGTGGGTGGGTTTGTCAGGCATGGCATGACATGCCTCGACCTCTCGAGGCCCCTTCCAGTTCTAGTGTTCAATGATTCTATGTCAATCTCCCTATCAAATCTGGAGAGAGTTTTTACTAAACCATGTAAGAAATGGGCCAGATTGAAAAGATACATTTAAGTGAAGTCATAGGAATTACCCAACTGACTTCAGGATCACTGGAAGAGGAGTTATGATGGTTGAAAGAGTCAGCAGTCCTGGTGCATATGTGATTGAGAGTGAAGACGACAACACAGTTAACTAGTTTGTATAGCTCAGAAGCACAATCAGTGCTGCTGGCCTTCCCCATAAGGAAATAAAAGCAAGATCCGGGAAGATAAAGCTTTTCTGAGAATTGCAAATCACTGGAAAAAGAGAGAGATTCACACAGAACCAAGAAAAATCACTATGAGATCCACTGGTACATGCATCCAAAACTTGGCAAATGTCAGAAGCCCATAATAAGAAATGTAACACATTCCATCTGAGATGCTTGCAAAGTATACTTGGGTTTGCTGGTGGGATAAAGTAACCAATGCTGACATGTTATAAAGGACTGGTCAACAGATAATGATTCGAGAAAGAAGGCTGACTGTCGTTCTGGGGTAAAAAACCCCAGTGTTTCTAGACAAGCCCTTGACTGGATAACACTTGGTGGAAGGAGAAGAGGAGGAAACAGATGACCTATATTAAAACCATTGAGAAAGATGTTGCTATCTTGGAAACAGATTACAATGGAGCAAGAAACGTGGCATTAGGCAGATGGAGGCGGAAACACTGGGTTGCCTCATGTGTCACAAAGCACAGGAACATCTAATCTAATAATCAAATCGCTGACTTCAATGGGAACAGAATTGGGCCCTAATCCAGGCAGGGCTGGCTGTTGAGGAGATTTGGAAGACAGAGAGAAAGAAAGCAGCCATGATTCTGACCTCTTAGTGTCAATAACAGCTCTCCCATCTGCCTCTTGTTTCCACAGACATGGAGACTGAGAGATCTGTGCATGGCTATCGGAGCTGATGGGCTTAGGAAGACTAGAACTTCATCAGTGCTGGGGATTGTTCCTCACACCCCATTTTCCTTGCTTACAATCAGAGACATTAGGGATGGGGAGGGCCTAGCCATCTCCCAAACATTGCAGGCTAAGTTCCTAGATTTAAATGTCCCAAATAACAGGATTCCCGCCATTTTCCTTGGGAGACCGCTCCACAGCCTAGTAACTCTGGTTAACATGCTCTAAGTTTCCATGGCTTCCTATGTCTTTCCTTTAAAGTGCTTGGCTCTAGAACTCAGCTCATGGCTTCAGATGCTGATCCTAGCTTTGCCCTATGGCAGTGGTTTTCAGATTTTTTAGGCTGCGTACCCATTTCCAAATAACGTAGTCTAAAGCACACCCCCATCTGAGATCTGGTCATAATATCCTGATGAAAATAGAAAAAAAATTTCCATGGTACACTGTCTGCCATTACAAGATTTTTCTCACTTAGGGTACGTCTAGACTACAGGCTTTTGTCAACAGAAGTTTTGTTGACAGATACTGTCGACAAAGCTTCTGTCGACAAAGAGCGTCTAGGCTACATTCAGTTCTGTCAACAAAGCAAGCTGCTTTGTCAACATGGCAGTGCATGACAGTTTAGATGCACTAACGCCTTCTGTCAACAGAACTCTGTCGACAAAAGGCGTTATTCCTCGTAAAATGAGGTTTACCAGCGTTGACAAAACTGCTGAGTTCTGTCGACATTATGTCGACAGAACTCAGCGGTAGTGTAGACGCAGGTTTAGTTTTGTCGACAAAAGTCCACTTTTGTCAACAAAACCTTGTAGTCTAGACACACCCTTACTCTCTGATGAGAGCTCACATACTCCAGTTTGAAAACCACTGCCCTCTGGGAACTGATAACCCCACTTCTTTTCTCTACTGTCTTCCCAGGCACAATAGCTTAGGCTCAGAATGGGAATTGGGACTGTGAGAACCAAGAAGGCATAAGGCTAAAGCATCCAAGCAGTCCCTCTTCCCATGCCCCAAGCTTGCATGTATTAGCTAGTATTTCAATCAAAAAGCTCCTATTGAAGAAACCAAAGGGAGGACAGTGTCTGAGGATGGCAAACATCCCTTTAAATTGGCCCCATTAACTGGGTTTATTTCCCCGACTAAAGCAAAGAAAAGAAAAATGGGAGGAGTCTTACTTGACTGTAGAGACCGTCCCAGTCGTGATGGAGTCCGTCTTGGAGAAGGTCGACTTCAGGTACTCAGGGGTGTTGAATGGCAAGGAGACGGGCTGCTCAGGGCCAGCCACTGGAGTGCTGCTGGGGGTGCTGGCGAGAGGGTTGGGAGCCAGGCTAGGTGTTGGAACCTTGACTGGAGTGAGTTTCTGGATGTTCCTTACATCGTACTTGGATGGCCGGCCCACCTTGCCTGTCTTGAAGGCAATGGCTCCTCCCATGTCTGGACTGCCCTCACCAGGCTTAAAGAGGTGCAAGTACTTGACATTCTCCAGGTCATACTTGGAGGCCTTCTTGTAGGTGTTGCCATTCTGTGGCCTGAGGCTCTCACCTGTCTTCAGCTTCTGAATGAAGAAGTCGTACTTTGAGGCCCGTGACATCAGACCCTGCATCTGGGAGCTGCTGGGAGAGGGCAAGGGCAGGATGGTGGCTTTGGTCTCTGTTAGCAGGGTAGCATCTGGCCCTGGCAGTGCTCGGATAGGTTGTGTCAGCACTGATGAAGCCTCCTTACCCAGCTTGGAGCTCAGCTCATCAGACTTGGCCGGGTGGATGGGCCAGGAGAGCTGCTCACCGGCCTTGAGCTTGCGGATATACTCCTCATATTTGGAGAAGCGGGCTCGCTTGCTCATGGCGTCCTCGCCTGGGAGGGAGGCGGCAGCGGCAGAGGCCTCTGAGGTAGCAGCATTCAGCTTGTCAAAGCTGATCTTGCGAGTCAGCTCGTCCCGCATGTTCTGGTCATTGTAGCCAAACATGCCCAGGAACTCGTTCATGGTGGTGGCGGCGTAATCCCGCAGGGACGAAGCTTCCCCTGCAGAGAGACAGAGGCACAAAGAGTCATGCAAGGGGTGGATTCTCCTCTTCTGTACCAGCACTGGCAGTGGGTGGGGGGGGGATAAGAGAGGGGGAATATGATCTACTGACGTTTGGCTCACTTGTTAGGTTTTACGACTCTTAAATTAATTTGTTTTAAAAAAAGTAATTAATACTGGGGTAAAATAAAAAGAGTTCATCAATGCCAGGAAAATCAATTTCCTAAATGTTCTAGCCGATGGCTTTTCAGTACATTAAACAAAGTTTCATAAATGTCTCTGCACTCTTGCCTTGGCCTAATATGAAGAAAAAGTAATTTTACTGAAAGTGAGGCCAGGGCTGATATGCCAGGGTTTATGCAGCTCCAAGCCAGTGGGGTGCATATATGCAGGGGAGGGGCGGCATGTGTTTGGGGCAAAGGGAGAGGGACAATGGGGGAATGGAGCCAGTAGGAGGCACGAGAAGAGAGAGGTAGAGATGTGGTGATGAGCAGGTGAGAAATAAATGGAGGAGGGGTGAGGAGCTGAGTGAAGGTGAGACAAGAGGGACAAGGGGAGGTCGGAAAGGAAAAGGCTGAAGGGCGGGATGAATCTCCATGGCAATAGTTCTTCACCTATCTACCGTGCTGGGCCACACAAGCGGCAATGTGTGTCATGTGGGTGACATCCACACATTATATATACTAGCCGTATAGCCCTGAGGCTATCATAGGGGGCGTGGCTGTGTGCTGCTTGGGCAGCAGCTGGAGAACCACCGCTCTATGGGCACTCCAACTCCTGCCATTGTTTTTCTAAAGCTCCTCTTAAGCATTTCTCTCTGAGGTCTGACGGGTGGGATGGGGGCCCCCAGTGACATTAGAGTTCCGGAAAGATGCCTGTATCCCTGCTCTGAACACCCATAAACCCCACCTTTCCCTACAGAGGCAGGTTGTGCTGGCCAAAGGATACGCAAACTGGGTGGAGGAGAATTGTTTCTCCCTTGGATGTTTCTCCATGATGGGGTAGGCTGTTTTCCCAGGTGTGTGTATGTGTGTGTGTGTGTGGGGGGGGGGTGGTAAAGAGTGTGTGTCAGGCTGTTCTCCCTGGGTGGGGGCTGAAGGGGAGAGTTGTTCTCCCTGGGTGGGGGGCTGAAGGAGAGGGCTGTTCTCCCTGGGTGGGGGGCTGAAGGAGAGGGCTGTTTTCCCTGGGGGGTGGTAAGGAGAGTGGGGAGGACTGTTCTCCCTGGAGTTCCCTCCTCCACTCCCCCCTAGGCAGTTTTGCTGGTCACCAGGAGGAGAAGAACAAGAATCTGGAGGTCACCCAATACCTGTATAAAGGAGGAAATAAAGATTGCTCTGACGTGCCAGCTCAGACTCATTTAGGCTTCAGTCTGACACAGCGTTCCTCCTCCTCCTCCTCTCCCTTTGGCTTTCTCCTGCAGACTGAAGATTTACTGCGTGCACGAGTCCTTCAAACCTCCCTCGTCATCTTTCCCAATCACTCACTCTAACTCTTGCGGGCGAGCACCATCTTTCATACGGAGGGAGAGAGCCAGCGAGGGCAGGTACGGCAGTAGAAGGAAGGGAGATCCTGGCTTAGGGGAAGCCACAATGGTTCTGACGCTCAGAGAGAATTAGCACTGCCTTGAAAGACAGCTGAAAAGGCAGAGAGCCGAGAGAGGAGGGCAAGGGAGAGTGGTATAACAGGTTGACGAATCCCAGGAGTTGCAATGGATTCCTGAGATCCAGGGAACTGATGGAGCACTGTGCCACACACCTATGCATGAATGCTCCTGAACACGCCAGCTTGGCCAACAAGCAGACTCCTACATCCAGGGGTCTCTTGACTCCCCAGTTGTTTGCATCAGCAAGGGTGTGTGGGGAAAGAGAGCCAGAGGAGATAGGACCCTGCATTGGGCCATGAAAACTTCTGCATGGCCCACATCAGTGATGCCCAATGCAGGCAGGGACAAGGCATAAACCCAGCTGCACAGGCAGCCTGTATACCCCAGCACATGGCCGTGGAATTACCACACAAGGCATCGGGATGATGCTTACAGCAAAGGTCTGAGGACCTGCCTGCCTAGCTAGGCTACAGAATTCAGGGCAATATCACCGAGACTCGGCTGAGCACACTGCTCATTTGCACTGCTGAGCACCAGCGTCTTGGCACCAACGTCCATGTGCTCCTACCCGAACCACGCCCAGACAGCAGCCATAAGAGATGACTGTCCAAGCAGACACACGTCAGGGGGGCAATTTCCCTCCAGCAGGATGTCTAGGCCCCCTATGTGAGGCCCTTGAATGGCATGCAAGCCCACGATAGCCATGTGAGTTCCTCAGGGTCAATCTAGGTAGGTAGTAAGGCACCTATGTTTGACAAC
This sequence comes from Pelodiscus sinensis, assembly GCF_052426305.1. Taxonomy (NCBI): domain Eukaryota; kingdom Metazoa; phylum Chordata; order Testudines; family Trionychidae; genus Pelodiscus; species Pelodiscus sinensis. The sequence continues at coordinate 14,184,295 of NC_143075.1, forward strand.
TAGGCTCAGAAAATGATACATCACAAAGGAAGGGGAAAACTCTGAGGAAACTAGGGCTCCTCTCACTTGGCCTTTTCACCTGCGCCTCCCCCTTCCTCACGCTCCCACAGCCCCTCGCTGCTCTGGGATCCCAAGGGCACTGCCTTTCACTTCTGCATGCAAAGGCATAAAAGCATTTCCTCCTGCTTTAATGCTTTTCACCCGTTTGCTGCCTTTCCCTCTTCTCCACCTCCGTCCCAGCGTAACCCTATAGCTCCAACGGAAGAGATTAATCCCATAAAATCCCCCCCGGGGTCTAAGATTTTCCTGTTCCTGATAAATCCGTCTCCCCTCTTCTGCTTTTCATCTCTTTTTGGACCTGTAAAGTGATCCCTGGTCTCCCTCACATTCCCCCAGACTTCCAGGCCCAGTGCAGTGAAACCCCATCCTCCACCCCAAGCCAAACTGCAAGCAGGACCAGGAGGCATGGAAGGGATCTGCTAAGAAATTGAATGAACACACACACACACACACACACACTCACCATGGGTGGGAGACCAAGTTGTAAAAATCTACAAAACCTTCACCTCGTCTCAAGGGAGAACTGGTGTAAACATCAGAAAAGGAGAGAAGAAACCTCCCTTCCCTCTACCCCACACCTCCTTGATCTGGGGGATTCCCAATCCTCAGTCTGAAGCAGGAGCAAAGCAAGCAGCAGCTGGGAGACCCCTCTCTGGGATTCCGCACCGCAGGACAGCTGTGCAGCTCCCAGGCTGGCTCAGACCCTGCATAGATTTAACACCCAAGGCCTTAAAAGAGACCTGGGGAACCCAGAATTTCCCTGTGAGGCTGGGAGCTGCTGCCCTGTGAGCTGCTGGAAGTGGTGCCACTGGGCTTGGAAATCGCCTTTGGTCCCAGCCCCACTGAAAACTACAGAATGACTGGGGGGGAGGGGTAAGAGGGAGGTTCTCAGGGCTTTTCCGAAGCTCCACAAAGTCTGGGGGCTGAGTTCAGGCCCCAGGGAGCACTGCAGCAATCCCATTTCATGTCATGGGAACTGGCTGTTCACCCCATTCCCCAAGCCACAGCCTCCATTTTGCTTCTATGATAAAATCAGGCTTGGATGATCACAGTAAAGGCTCTGGGGTGACCAACCATCCTACTGGCTTTGCTTCATCCCCGACCAGGCTGATTTCAGGCAAAGCAGGGCAGGTTTCTCCATCACTCTGCCAGCTGGCCTGCCTCACCCCAGGCCTGCAGGTGCGCCCACAAAAGACAGTCCCCAAAGCCCCACCAGCGCTCAGCTTCTGTGCTGCGCTTGCCCAGACAGAGGAATGTGAGAACCAGCTGTGGTGGCCGCAGCACAGACACCTGCCCGCTGGGAGACCCACCCACTTCATTTCACACAAACCACCAGAGCCACAAGCTGGGAGCCATTTTGTTGAGCTACAGACCCAGAAGCCAACAGCTCCATGACCCTGGTCCCAATTCACTGAGTCGCCTGGTCCACCATTCCCGACGGTGGGGCAAAAGGGGGGTTGAGTCCTTGAAAAGAGGACATTATGCTGAGGCTGTACTCCTCCCCAGTAACTGCTGAACCTTCTGTGCCGCAGGCAGCGCTGTCCCTGGGTCTGCCTCCCTGCCCCACCGTCCCCTCCTTCCTGCAGCACGTTTTTCTCTCCTCTACTGCACGATAAGAAAGGGCTCCCTCTCCCCCTGCCACTGCTCTCCATTTGTGGGCATTGCCAAAGAGCAGAGATCTCTGTGTCTCAGAGCAGCTATCGTATCACGAAGGATCCGGAGGGAAAAAAAAAAGGTCTAAAAATAGCCTGCAGCAGCACACTATATATGGAAGGAAAAGCAAAACAGCCCAAATGGAGCAGAAGGTCTGGACACCGGGGGATGGAGTATCCCAAATGGAGCTTTGTCCATTGTGCTGGCCAGGAGGGGAAAACAAGTGATTGTGGGGGTGCAAGGTAAAGAAGTGAGAAACTGGGCACTAGCACATGCCCCTGAAATACAGGCAGTCCCCGGGTTACATACAAGATAGGGACTGTAGGTTTGTTCTTAAGTTGAATCTGTATGTAAGTCGGAACTGGCGTTAGCCACTGCTGAAACTGATCAGTTTCAACCATGACTGAATCTGGATGCCAGTTCTGACTTACATACAGATTCAACTTAAGAAACCCAGGCGTCCCCAAGTCAGCTGCTGCTGAAACTGATCAGCGGCTGATTCCAGGAAGCCTGGGGCAGAGCAACTCTGCCTCGGGCTTCCTGTAGTCAGCCGCTAGTCAGTTTCAGCAGCGGCTGACTTGGGGACGCCTGGGGGCAGAGCAGCTGGGGTGCTGCTGGGTTGCTCCAGTAGCGCGGCTCCTCGGCGCTACTGGAGCAACCCAGCAGCTCCCCAGCTGCTCTGCCCCAGGCGTCCTGATTCAGCCGCTGCTGGTCAGTTTCAGCAGCGGCTGAATCAGGACGCCTGGGGCAGAGCAGCTGGGGTGCTGCCGGGTTGGTCCGGAGCGGCGCTGCGGGACCAACCCGGCAGCCCCCAGCTGCTCTACCCCAGGGGTATGCAAGAAATACCTGGTCTGCTGTGGGGGGGCGGACTAGCTGCACCCCCCCAGCCCCCAGCAGACCAGGGAGACGGGGGTGGCGGGACCGCCCAAGTCCTCCACGGCTTTGCTCCGTCTCCCTGGTCTGCTGAGGCTTTGCTCCCCATCTCCCTGTTCTGCTGGTCAGACCAGGGACACGGGGAGCAAAGCCTTGGAGCACGCCCGCCGCGGGACAGCCCAAGCGCGCCTGGGCTGTCCCGCGGCGGGCGTGCTCCAAGGCTTTGCTCCCCGTCTCCCTGCAGACCAGGGAGACGGGGAGCAGCTTTTCTCGCCCCAGAGGACGGGGGCGGCGCATCAGGGCGTCCCGCCGCTCCCGTCCTCCAGGGTGAGAAAAGCCCCGTTCGTAACTGCGGATCTGACATAAGTCGGATCCGCGTAACTCGGGGACTGCCTGTACTTCTTTGTGCAGGAGATTCCCTAGGAAATTATAAGAGGGGAGAAAACCCCTTCATGGGAGGGAATGGGGAGAAAAAGAAGTACAGGCTGGATGGATGGAGTGGGCTTAGTAAATAAACCAAACAAATCAATCAATCGATAAATGAAAGAAACTTTGAACACTCTGAAGAAAAAGTTCTGGGTGACTATCTCAATCACCCTACGTGTGTGCGTGTGGGGGATGTACTGTAAGACCAGTGTCTGTATGACCATGTAGGAAATCTGAATGGGTGTGTATACAAGTCTGTGCAGGGACGCATGCATCAGTTTGGGTGTAAGGGCTGTGGATCTGTGAGAACGGAATGAGCATGTTTGTGTGTCGGTGACAGTCTGTCACCCGTCTCCAGACAAACACCTGCTTTGCAGATTTGGCATGTGCTCTCTGTCTGTTCAAGAGGGGAGACACGCAAGGTGAGGCTGGGAGCTGACTCATGTTCAGACCAGCTCTTGTCAGTTCCCTATGTCTGAGGAGGGAACCAGGCGGAGAACAAGACTGTCCCTCCACAGGGACTGCACTCTGTTCATTGCATCACCGTGACTGAATCCAATCTTCCTTCTGAGTAAGGGGGCTTGAAAAACGGGCCCTAAATGCTGATGCTCAGGCCAGTCCTCAGCAAGCTCCCTGCATCCTCCACTCACAATCCATTCTGACAGGGCTTGGGGTTCTGGGCATCAGGAAAAAATCCCCTGGAGACGGTGTCAGAGATGCAGGATCACTTGGGTGAGTGTCCTGATAAGTACAGTCCTGTCTCCCATTCTTAACTTATGTGGCCTCTTTTTCAAGCCCTGGGGCCAAATTTCTCCTTGGTGCCAACAACGGCAGCCCCATTTAAGTCAATGGGAATTGCAACCCATTACACCAGGTCTGAATACCAGTGTGGAGAAGCCGAGAATTCACAAGTGGGTTGGCTTAATACAGAGAGAGAACGAGGAGAACTCAGTCCTTCCCAAAGAAAGAAACCCTCAGCCCATGCTTTACAGAGAGATGTTAGGGGCACATTTCCCACAGGACTCTCAAAACACGTGCATGAAACCTGCCTGCGCATCTGTGCGTCCAACCCCCAAGCCTGTGCCTGCCATTTGGGCACTGTATGTGCTATTACCTTGCACACTTATGGCCCGCTAGCTCACGGTAACGGCATGTGTGTGATCCATTGATGCTCTGGCCCTAAATAGGCATCCTGCTGGGAACCCTCTCTCCTCTTGCCATAAAGAGGAGCTGTTGGCTCCTTTCTATTTCCCATCAGTTGGTCATAGACTTCTCTATTCGCCCTTTCCCCCACCCCCTTTGGCTTTTTTGCAAATCTGAGCTGCAAATAGTGGGGGGAAGGGGGGGAATTAAACCAAACTACAAACCGAGTCCAGGCGCAATCACCTTGTGTCTGGGAACGACAAGGGCTTTCCTATCAAAGGAAACTGAAGGTCACACTTTTCCTCATTGATCTTGCAATGTTTGTTAATTACTCTGTCACTGATGTGGCGAAGGATAATTAAACAGCTCTGTTTATATCTTATATGCATAATTATGTGCGCTGCCACTGAACTCGCAAAGACTAGAGAATGTGCCTCTCAGGGAAGGGGAACGGACAGACGGAGATGAGCTTCAGCTGCATTATTAGCAGGAGGAGGAAAACATGCACACACACAAAAGAGGGAAAGTTTGATGGATTTGTAAAGTGCTCAGACAGATGGGCAGGGGTGTATGTGAGGTGCGATCTTTCTAGCAAGAGATTCAACCCAAGTGGGTAACAGATCTAGATCTCAGCAGGAGTGGCCCACTCTACACTGGCACAGAGGTACTTTGGTCAGTCCAGAGCTTCCATCCTCACTTGGGTACTTAAATGGCCCCAGATGTTGATCCAGAGAGACTGGTCAGTCTGGGAATGAAAGAAGAATTCATCCTGGGCATCTCCCCAACACACACATACAGGCCACTGGCGCCTCTTGCTAAAAAATTCATCCTGAGTCAAATCTGAGCCTGAATTTCTTTATGCCAGGACTGAACTAAAATGTTAGGACTGCATGTAAAGCATGGTGGGGACATGCCCTCTGGAAGGGGTAATGTACCAATCAGAATTCAGGCATGGGTGTGCTGGGGAGTTAGGAAAGCTGAGGGCTTGGGAATTCAACTCTCTGAGTCATTAGTGTGTTTCTCTGACTGCACCAAGGGTGACCAGATGTCCTGATTTTATAGGGATAGTCCCAATACTTGGGGCTTTGTTTTATACAGGTGCCTATTCTCCTCCACCCCCACCCCAGTTTTTCACACTTGCTATATGGTCATCCTAACAGGGCGTAAAGAGAAAGACAGAGTTCACATGACACCTTACAAAGATCTGGAGTGAGACAGCATCGCCCCGGACTCCCCTCGATCTGTCTGGCCAGGATAACCTTGGAAGTGAGGAAAGAACCTGTCCAGAATCCCATGCGTCTGTTATGAGGCTGGGTTTAATATCAATAGAGGGACATTGGCTGTAATAAATCCATCAATCAGAGGAGCAAATGAAGGAAGGAGGAAAGGAAAATGCACATACGAAAAAGACAGACAGAAAGGATTCTAAGGCGTTTGTGCTGGCAGGAGAAATCTAGTTTCTTCACAGAAATAAGCACTGGAGGATTGTGGTGTCCCAGATGGAGGTGTTGTTTGCCAGTGGGCCAGTAGCAGTGCTGATCCTCTGGAAGAAAGGGCAGAGAGAACCCTCTCTTACACTCCCAATCTACCAGCTAAATCTGCCCACACCACAGCTCCTCCATTAGCTTAGGCACTTTTAAAGGCTTGCAAACAAATAATGATAGCCTGCGAGTTATACACAGAGCTGCTGCTTTCCACCTGCACACAAAGGGTATGTCTAGACTACATGCCTCTGCCGACAGAGGCATGTAAAATAGGCTACCTGACATAGTCAATGAAGTGGGGATTTAAATATCCTCGGCTTCATTAAAATAAAAATGGCTGCCGCTCTGTGCCGGCTCAGCTGATCGTCGGCACAACACGCGAGTCAAGACGCGGATCGGTCAACAGGGGAAGCCTTTGTCGACCGCTCCTGTAAATCTCATTCCATGAGGCATAAGGGAGCAGTCGACAAAGGCTTCCCCTGTCGACTGATCCGTGTCTTGACTCGCGCGCTGTGCCAACTATCAGCTGTGCTGGCACAGCGCGGCAGCCATTTTTATTTTAACGAAGCCAGGGATATTTAAATCCCCACTTCATTGATTACGTCGGGTAGCCTATTTTACATGCTTCTGTTGGCAGAGGCACGTAGTCTAGACATACCCAAAGGCATAAACAAACACACACAGCACCCAAGCACTTGTGAGGACACATGCAACTACATGCACATACATATCAATGTGCAGTATTCACACACAAACATACACACACACAAATGTGAACACATGCAACAAATCTGTAGATGCACACAAGCATACCTGCAAGAGACACAAATATTGTGAAGGCAGCAGTCACATAACTAGATGTGTTAACACAAATATAGAAATAGACAGAGACTGGGATGAGGGCCTGTATGTGTACACACACACACTCTTCTGGTCATCGATATTCATGTCCAATTCTTCTCTCCTGCTCATCCTATTTTAATTAGCAAATTCCCTTCTACACAGATGAGTCTTCCTCATTCAATGTCCTCTTCCTCCTCCTGCTTCACTCACTTTTCCCCAAGGTAGGCTCCCCCACCTCTTCTGCTTCCTTTCCCACCCCACAATAACCCCAACCCCAAATTTCCTAGACATCTCTGTGCTCTCATGCCACTTCCTTAGGCTCAACTAACTAGGCACCGAATCCAATCAAGGAAGCAGATCAAGCCCTTCCCCATGCTCTCCTTTTATTGCCTCACCAACATGGACACAGTGCCACATGTGGCCACCCTCCTCTTTCAGGGGTTCAGGCGGACCTGGCAGCACTGTTCCCTAATCAGCTCTCCTCCCTCGACACACATCGCCCTCTCAGCTTAACCACAGTGTTACATTAGAGAGTGCCAACAAGTTGTGCTCCCGGGGAACTCTGTACCCAGCTGGGGCAGGACGGGCAATATCCAATTCCAAAAAAAATGCCAGCTTCTTCCCAGCTCTCATCTCCCGTAATTAGACTCTGCTTTTGGAATTAATTACCATTGTGAAAGATGCCGCGTGTGGGTGGGTGCGAACACTTGTGTGCTTACACAAACGTGCCTGCCACAGAATGGGGAGTGCGCAGGCAAGTGTGTCTGTAAAGAAGGCAGCCTGAGTCTTGCTCTCTACTGGAAAACTTGAATATGTACCTTAGTGCCAAATGTCTTTATCTTCATCTAAATTATCTTCAGGGATCTGTGGGGTGGATCCCACCAGATAAAGGAATTGGGGGGCAGGCTCTCGGATCCACTCAGATAAAGGAATCCAGGGATAGGACCTGGGAGCCCCTTGTTGAAGGACTCTGGTGATGGGATTTGGGATCAACCCAGGTGAAAGAATCCTCACCATTTCCTGGATGCGGGTTCCAGAGCAGTGGGACTTCAAGGGCTGCTCCCTGCTACAAAGCACAGAACAGCCCGCCCACTGCAATGGAGAGATTAGGGGCTCCTGAAAGTGAGGCTCATTCCTGTGATCTGGTGGCCAAGTTTAGCCAGTGGACGTAGGGCAACTGAGGTGATTCACATTACCCTGTCTAAAATACTGGCCTAGGGCCTCCATTGTGCAGGGTGGTAGATGGGGCAATGACTTACCTGAGGCAGCTCCTCCAGCCAGCTTGGAGCCGGTAGGTCCACTGGAGGGTCGGTAAGTTTCATCTTTGGACGCAGGCCCATCCGAATCCCTGTCGTCCAGGAAGCTGCCATCCGCCTCATTCCCATTATCTTCCTCATCACTGCAGCCCTTGGGCTGTACCATGTAAACCCCTTCGGGGGGCACTTCCACACTGTCATTGGCCTTACGTTCCTTGCCCTCTGCTCGGCCCAGCAGGGTCTCATCATTGTACTCCCCATTTACCCACTTCTCAATCACCTCCCTCCGCTTGTCCTCCTCTATCTTTTGGATGCGGTTAAGTCCATCAGAAAACTCGGCCCCCAACTTCTTGGTCTCAGGCTGAGGTGGTTCCTTGGTGCCGCTTTCCCTCTGGGGAACCTTGTCCAACCGCACCTGTTCAGATCCCCCATGATCAAAGACCACCTGGCGGCTGAGCTTGGCACAGATCGCATTTAGCTTCAGGCCGCCTTTGCGCTTGGCAGCCATCTTGGATTTTCCTGAGGTTGCGTCAGTGCATATAGTTCTTTCAGCTGGAAAGAGACAGAGGGAGAAATAAACAGCATGAGAGGGAAATGCTCTGCCATTCTGAAACTCAAACCCTGTCTGCAAACATTTGACCCCAGCCAGATGACCTTAAAACACAGTCAGCCAGTGTTACTCTCTGAAAGGAACTGCCAGGAACTGCCTTGGAGGAGCTGGGGCTCAGGGAGCATATTGTGGAGTTCACCCACAGTCTGTCAGCAACACCACGGAAAGATGCCTCTGTTAAAACACATCAGGCTGAATTCATTCCTGATGTAAGTGAGCGTAAAGACACTATCTTCAGTGAAGGTGCAGCTACTTACACCAGGACTGAACCTGGCTGAATGGATCTCGGAATGTCCCAGGCAAAATTCACCTCTGGTATAACTGTGTAAACCACTGATGAGTGCATGTAACAGATCCCTCTGTGCACCTGCGCTACAGAGGACACGAGTAAGATGCAGCCCTACCAAAGTTCCCTCTAATCTTTTCCATGTGTGTGCAGAATAATTTTATGTGCACTGAGGCATGTGTGAATGTGCACTACCAATAGAAACAAAACTCCTAGCTGTGGGTGCTTTGCTAACAAGCTGGACTGCATCTGAATCTCTCCTGAATGTCTGTAGAAGTGCACAGCTTCCAGGGAACACTGAGCCCTACCTAGGGAGCCTTGATGCTTTCATTTAAGCTGTAGCAACTCAGGGTTTTAGCTCTGGAGGTCCCCAGTTCAGTCCCAGTGCATCAGCCAAGGTGGCACCTATCAGAACTCAGGGAGTGAAGCCAAAAGAGTTATATCAATGGTGTCTTTTGGAAAGATGGGGCTCCCAATTCTAACCCCAGGGAAAACAAGCAACCTCCTTTTGGCTTCAGCGCAATTTACTTGAATCCTAAGGCAGGAGAGTCAGATGGGAGAGGAAAGGAGGGGGAAACATACTGGGGTGTCAGTCAGTAAAACCCTTTTTCTGTCTCACACACACAGGAAATTCTCTGCACAGTCTTAGTCGGGGTTTGTCATTTTAATGTAGTTTATTTAGATGCAACAGCTATTAAAGAGGTGTGTGTGGAAACAGAGAGCAAGGAAGGAAGGAAGGACCTTAGCTTCAGGTGCACATTTGTTAAGGACCTTAACTTCAAGGTGAGGGCATGTCTTGAACTGATCAGTCCTTAGCAAAGTCACCTGTATAATTGTTAACTATTAACAAGATTTAATCCCAATTAAAAGCAGCAAGCTGCACTAAGAGAACACTATGGCTGGGCAGCTGTTGTTTTCTTGACGGCCTTTAAGAGTGTCTAGGCTAAGAAAGAGAAAAAACTCTGAAAGCAGAAAGGGGTGTGCAGCCTTTGCTCTGCCCCTGCGTGTACATTTCAGTGAGGACAAGGTCCCACGCTTGTCCTCAAAATCAGTGACACACACGCCCTCACACTCTGCACCCCAGCTGCTACCTCGTCACACCTTGTGCCCACTCAGCATGCTTGCAGTGCTCTTGCCACTCCCTTGTTCTCTAGGGGCATGCCTACAGAGCAGCGTGATTTTGAAATAACAGCATGCGCATCCACACAGCAAGCCCGCTATTTCACAATAATTTCGAAATAAGGGGCTTCTTACTCCAACTCCTGTAACCATCATTTTACAAAGGAGCTCTCCCTTCGACTTCCTGCACGGTAGACGGCACCAAAAGCCGAGTGAAGGTACTTCAATGTCAGCTACGCAATGACCGTAGATGAACTTGTGTATCTTAACTCGACCTTGTCCCGCAGTGTAGACGTACCCTCGCTGTGCTTGCTGCACCTTACTCCCACTCCCAGCCCCTTCTACTGTGGTCTTTATCTTCCCCCTATAGTTTCCCTATCCACACACACTCTCTCATCCTGCTTATTCTCTCTGCTCTGCTCCTCCTCCTTCTCTAGTAACAACTAGCCCTGCAAAGGTCAGCATGAACACTCTTCATCCTTGCCCCGCGTCCTTGGGTCACAAAGACTCGCCTGACCTCTGCCTTGGGCTCTGGAGGCCAGAAAGCACAGCAGCGCTCTCACTAGAACTTTCAGTGCTCTCCTACGCCACGTGGGGCTCTGTGGAAATGGTTAGGTGCCCACATTAACCAACAGATGTGGGTGCAGTTTCAGGCCCTTCCTGGAAAACGTGTCCTTTGACTGCATGCCCGTCAGAGGGGAGTCGTCTCCTCCTCATCACAGAGGACTGGTGTTTTCCATACAAAGGCTCCCTCAATATCTCCGATGGCCAGCCCCAAAGATCCTGCTACACAGAAGTGCACTGATGTTAATCAGACCCCCTACGATGAACCCAGAAGCCACTGTGAAGGCCCCTAATCCCATAACATGACAGCCCAATACAAACAGATTGAAACTTTAGACTCTGTCCAAGAGCCAGAGAGCGGCTGCTTAGCATAAACACCTGACAGCTTCAGACACACTCACCTGTCAAGGGTTGTAAGAAAAATACACACACACACACACTCCGACAAACATGTATCAGCCTCCCCCACCCTTACACACACTGTGCCCTTATAATGGTGCATCCCCAATGCAGACACATGCATTCATATATCTAGCCATATCCCTTCTGCATGAACAAGCGTGTTTGCATACACACACACAGCGTCATGTACACCCCCCAGATCCATACACTTACATGGGTAAGCCTTGCTCACACATACACCCCCACCCTCCACCCATGCACACACATTGGTCATCCCTAAATGAACATAAGCCAAAACTGCCAAGATGCTAAACCACATACACCTGTGCACTTCCATCCACCATGCCTTTAGGACAGGAAGCGAAGAAGGATCCCATGGAGAATTGGAACGGCAGAGGGAATCTAAGGAGGCAGCAGGAACTACTAATCACTCCAATGGGAATCAGGCCAGGACACCTAGGTCACACCTGTACACTCAGGAAAAGGACCAGGGGAGCTTCATTAACTGCCGGTGGGTAGGGCAGAATCTCCAGCAACATGCGGTGGTGCCCTGGCACCAGGCAGGGCACTCGGTCAGCTATGACTCATCAATCTCTCTAGCCATGCTTGGCAATCCTCCATCTAAGTTCTCATGATGCCTAACCCTGCTCGGCTACTGAGATCAGACAAGTTCACAGCTGGAGATAATGGGACAGCAGAATATCAGCAGCTCCTAACACCAGGGTTTAGGACGAAGGAGAGTCTTCCCACCCTGCTGCTCCTCTCCTTCCTACAGTCAGGCAGGTCCCATTATTCTGGCCTGGAGGTGAGCAGCCAAGTACACACACCAGAGGCAAATGAATCTATAAATATTTATTCAAAGGAAGAGGAGAACAGACGTTCCCGAGGCTGCACTTGCTGCTTATGTCGCAGCTCAAGGGAGCCTGCAACTTGTCTTCCCTTCCTGGCAGTGCCTCTCTCCATCTCACCCCCTAAGCCTTTGCCCCATCTGGTGCTTCTGCGCCATCCAATGGCTCTTACTCTCCCCTCCACCTGTCTTTGTGGGGTCCTCTCACCTGTTCTGCAGATTATAGTCCCCCTTAATCCCCTTATAATGCCCCCACCTCTGTTCCCCCAACCACTTTGCCCTGCTCTGCTCACACTTTCTGACAGGCTTTTCTCCTTCGCCTGGTTCCCAGGAATGCTGGTTATTCCGAACGTGAGGTTTGTGTACGGCCTGAACCTCTATAACTGCCCTCAGCATCTCAAGACTCCCCTCAGCTGCTCTATCAGAGACCCCGGTCCTGGGGCCAGGAGGGGGCTCTTTCAAACGCTGTGCCCATGCATGGAGTCAGTCCATGCAGCAGTGGGATCCTGTGGTCAGAGCCCAGGACTGGGAGTCACAACTTCTGGAACCCACTACCAGCTGGATGGGGAGGGTGGGAAATGTGGTCTGATGGTCAGCACTGGAGGCTGGAAATCAGGACTCCTGGGGTCTATTGCTAGCTCTGCAGCTAATTCACTGTGTGAGCCTGTGCAGGTCACTTTGCCTCTTGGTGCCTCTGTTTCCCTATCTGTAATGTGTGGGCATCAACTGCCGCTCAGCAGTCTTGGAAGAAGAGCCCACCTCTGGAGCACCGTCTGTGCCCCTCTATCCAGACTGGGCCAGGCCCACAGGGGGAGAGTGCACTCCCCAGCTCATTGGCCTCTAAAGGGATGGATCCCTTACGTGATCTCCAACCCACTGTGCTTCCCCATGCAGGCAGAGGGGGCGGAACTGAGCTGCTGAGCCAGGGATCCTCACTCGTCTCCTCTGCACAAGGGGTGGGTGGCTGGGTGCATTTTGGGAGCACAGTCTCCCCTCCACCTCAAACTCCCCACCCCACAGCACTCTGCGTCTCCATTGCACTGTTTAAAGATTCCTGCCTAAGTAAACATCCCCCTTTATTTTCTTCTCCCAAACAGAAATGTTTTGATTTCACATCAATCCGAGGAAGCCGTTTATAACCCGAGCCTGTCACAGGGACTTTTCATCTCTGCCCAGGACAAACTCTCCCACATGCTCTATTTACACTGAGCACTTCCTCTGAAAACAATACTGTGGAGTGTATACAGTGGGCCCGGGGTAGAGGGGATGCAGTCACCCTCTGGTATGCCCTGAGACCTCCTGCAGCACCAAGAGGGACCAGCCTGAAGAACAGAGGGTGCAGGTGGAGAGTAGGGGCTCAGGAGGGGGGTGGCATCTCCTCCTCAAGTTCACTGTCTCTCCCCCGAACCCAAATTGGTGCCTATACTGTGGCTCTGCTGGAAACCTGACACCTCTGAGGCACTGAACATCACCCAGCGAGTGAGCCTAGAGCAGGAGCCCCGAATGGATCTCGCCCTGCCAGCTCAGTCCTGTTCCCAGCATGCTACTGTTGTTTATATTCTGGAAGCAGCTAGAGGCTCCCAGTGAGATCAGGGCCCTGCTGCGCTAGGTGCTGTACAAATGGAGCAAGATTCAGTCCCTGCTCAGAGGTGCTTACAACCGAAACAGACGCATCGAAGTTCTACAGCTGGGAGCAGAGCAATTCAGCGACTGGCCTCAAGTCACACAGGAGGCTTGTAGCACAGGCCCAAGCAGAACCTAGATCTCCTGAGTCCCCAGCCAAGGCCATCCTGCTTCTGTTAACCAAAAGGCACGTGCTTTCGTATCACATCCGACCACTCCCTTCACCAGGCTGAGCCCCGGCCCCTGCAAGCCCCAGCTTTCAATGACAGGGTCTCCCAACCCTGGTCTGGGTCTCCCAACCCTGGCATTCCAGGAGCTAGACGAAGACAGAGAAAATTGGGGGTGGAGGAAACACTGCCCTCACCCCATAGCCAAAAGGGCCATGGGGTTCCAGACAATCCACCGAGTGCGGAGATGTGACAATTTCAGGCTGAAACGACAATGGTGCAGAGGGATACGAAGGGAGCGAAAGCAAGATAACAGCCAGGGAGCTCTGAGGGAAGGCATCCTCTACTGCAGGGTCAGCAATGGTGTCTTTACCTCTCTCCCACCCCTTGCCACCTGCCCCAGCACAGCCATAACTCCTGGGTCCCCTCTCACCCTGCTTTGGCACCACTTTAAACTCATTGTGAGCAGTGGGGTTACTCCCATGCCAGTGAGAGGAGAACCTTGCCCTTATGTGATCCTGGTCTGAGGGGTGGGGAAGAGGGGATCTTAGGTGTTATAAAGAGGGACCGAGATTGATAGGAGCCATCTATATTGGGTGGGAAGTTTGGGTGCATAGAAGGAATACAGCCAGTCTGGGGAGGGACTGAGGTAGGAAATGGGGGATCCCAACTGAGAGAAAAGGATTGTGCTGGGAAGATACATTCCAACTCTGTGGGCAAGGCCCAGGGTGGAAAAAGACTCTGGATGAGGAGGGGGGATCAAGAGGAGGGGGACAGTTTTAGCTGTAGAGGAAGTCATTTGTAGTTGGGGTGGGGGGGCAGGGAGGAGTTCCTGGCTGTGGGGAGATGAAGAAAAGGGCATCTCAGATGTGAGGAGATGGTTTTGGCTAGAAAGAGGGGATGAGGAGAGGTCCTGGCTGTGGGGAGAGGATGAGGGGTCCAAGCTGTGGAAATGGAGTCCTGGCTGTGGGGAGGGGATGAGGAGGGGTCCTAGCTGTGGGGAGAGGATGAGGAGGGGTCCTAGCTGTGGAAATGGAGTCCTGGCTGTGGGGAGAGGATGAGGAGGAGTCCTAGCTGTGGGGAGAGGATGAGGAGGGGTCCAAGCTGTGGGAATGGAATCCTGGCTGTGGGGAGAAGATGAGGAGGGGTCCTAGCTGTGGGAATGGAATCCTGGCTGTGGGGAGAGGATGAGGAGGGGTCCTTGATGTGGGGAGGGGACAGAAAGGAGGACCTAGCTTTGGAGCTGGGGTCTGGCAGTGGGAAGGGACCATGAGGATTGTCACTTCAGAGGGCTGTGCACGTTGAACAGATGGAGCTTTCATATTCTTATTGAAGAGTTTTGAGCCCAGCTGAGCAGCTCCATTCAGGAGGGAGGCCCCAGCGCCAGCTTTCCAGGAGCTACGAGCTCTCATTCGATCAATTATTTATGGCGCTATTTGGGATGGGGGACACTGCACAGTCCTTTTCTTTTTTAACGGCAGTTGTGCGAGTGCGAATGGAGATATTCCACGCCACCAAGGAGCCGTGAGCAGGGAGGGCGGCGAGCCAAGCAAGAGCTGCGGATGCTGCATGCCGGGGGCCTTTCGCACTTGTGATCTGCGGGGCTGCTTCAGGCGGAGCCAAGCCTTCACAACCGTTCCCTGTAGGGAATCCAGTGTGGCGAGCTTCCCACACGGCAGTGCCCTGGTAGTGCCAGCTGGGTTTCCACCATGGTGAGCGTCCTCTCAGCAATGCCCTGTCCGTGTCAACTGAGATGTCAATGCGGTGTGCTTCCCCCACATTGGTGTCCTGTCAGTGCCAACTGGGACACCAGCATGGCATGCTTCCCTTGCAGCAGTGCCCTGCTAGTGCCAGCCAGCTGGGGCAACAATCCCTACATTATCCTAGGCAGGGCTAAAGCGCAGATAGCTGCAGCCCGTGCATGGCCCAGGATGTGTGAGAGCGGATTTAGTGTGTATATTTTCCCCTCTTCAGTTTATCAATAAAACATTTTATTGCTTTTAGCCCAGGAAATGACCTTGGATTAGTGGATGCTGTCTCTTCTGCCTGACCTTGGGGAGTTCACAATGGCTCTTTAACAATCTCCTCTGCCCTGCAAGCATGGATCCTTGCCTCTGCAAGTGTGTGAGTGGCTGGGGAAAGCCCCCAGTGCGGAAATCAGACCAAAGGGACTCCAAGTCTGCCCTGTGCGGGACAGAGAGGGAGAGAGAGAACGGAAAGCCCTCCCCACAGCATGGCCAGCTCTGTGCTCGGGAAAAGCCCCCAAAGAGCTAAGGAGGTGGGAGCTGTCTGCTGCCACCCCCTGCCACAGATGCCTCCCTGCACCCAGACCTGTGCTGCTCGCCTTCCCTTGCCAGGCACCGACTGCTCAGCCCTGTGCTACAGCCTGCAAGGGTGACCCTTCCTCCCACTCCCTGCTGTGAGAGCCTGACTCAACTGAACTGCAGAGAGGCTGGGAGAAAGGTCATGGGCACAGACTGCTCACTTGCTGAGTCTCGAGGGATGCTCCCCTGGCTCAGCCACCACACTGCCGAAATAACCTGTTGGGTGCCGGTGGCAGGGCCATGTGCAGGTGGCACTGCCTGGGCACTCCTATATAGCAACCGTTATCCACAGGATGGGCACAGGAAACAGAGGAAGGCGTGAGAGAGAATGTGGCCAAGAAAGAGAAGTTTGGCTCCCTTCAAACATGTGACAGCTTCCTGTGCAAGCCATTTCGGGGGGAGGGGATCCCACTGTTATTGCCCCAGCTTCCCTGCCTGCTCTGAACCTCCTGATTTCTGCCAAGGACCTTCTGCCAATATAACTCATTTACAGATCAACCCTCCCAAACCATCTTTGCCCCCACCAAAGCAGCCACATCAGATACGAATTGGGTGTTTTTTTCATTAGAGAAACTTAATTGCTGGGAGTCTTAGACACATTCTTCCTCACAGATAGTGGAAATTACAAACAAGCAGAGTTAGAGCCAAGCTCTGCCAGTGGAAGTGCCCAACCCGCTGCAGGCACTGCTCTCAGGAGCGGTGCAGGAAATACACAGCCAGGCAGCCTTCCCTCTTGCTGCCCTACTCCCTCCCCCACTGCTAGCACATACTCTGATTTTCCCCAGGCAACACTCCTCCAAACTCCCCCTCCAAGCAACACCCTCTGCATCTCTCCCGGCAAAACAGAGAAGGATTCCCATCCCCTTCTGTAAACACCTCCAACTTTCCCTTGCCCCTCGTGACACACAGAGGCAGACCCTGCTAGCAATGCCCCCCATGCAGCCTTTTCCTGCCTCTGGCTACACACAGCGAGGGAGCCCTCCCTTCCTGGCCACATGCATGCGCCTGTGCACCCTGGCACTCAGGTACCTCTCCAGCCACACTCTCCTGAAGAGCGAGCCCTAAAGCGTTAACGGCGATTGGTGAAATGGCACAGCAGATTGCTACAATAAATAATTTACTGATATTTATAAATATTCAAATCAGCAGGCTTCAGAAATTGAAAGGGGGGGAAGGCTGGCGAGCAGGGCTGGGTGTGTGGAGGGGTGACATTAATTCCCAGGCTCTCCAAATTCATTTGAGAACCGTTTCTCATTTCAAACAAATATTAAATCTTTTGGCGTCAGGCCTCCAAATAAATAAATAAATAAATAAAACCGCCACCTTCTCCCTTGCAGGTGCTTCACACGCCTCCCAGCCATGCACCTGTGGCCCTGTGCCCTTGTACTTGCATACCCCAGAGATGGCATGTCAGCTTGCATTACCTGGGTGCTTGGTGTCCTGTTCGCCAGCTATTGGAGAAAGAATCTCAGCCAGGACCAATCCCTGCCTACACCTATAACAGGTCTTGCTAACATATGCACCTGCCTGGTCAGGGTCTCCCAACCCTCCACCCCCCTTGCAAGATTCTCTGCTTCACTGTTCAGTAGTGATTAGTGCAGAGGACTCAGAGCCAGGCATCCTAGGTTCTATGCTAGGCTCTGGAAGGGAGCGCGGCCTAGTGAGTCACATGGGGAACTGGGACACAGAATTCCTGGGTTCTAGTCTTTGCTTTGAAAAGGACTGTGGCCTGGTGATTCGAGCATGGGACTGGGATTCTGGACTCTTGGGCTCTCACTTGCTGTGGGAGCTTGGGCAGGTTACTCCAGCCCTCTATGACTCAGTTTCCTCACTTACAGGATGAGGCTAATGATAATTCCCAGGTGGTTCTCTCTTTTTAGTGTTGTGAGCGCCTTGGATGGGCAGCACGTTCAAAGTGCAAGACTGCCATTGTGCAATGGAGTTATTTTCCACCCTCACCCTATCAGCCTGGGGAACCCCTGGGCAGCCAAGAGTAAAGGCCCCATGTCTGCCCCCAAACCACCCCATTGGTAAATGTGAGGCCCCAGTGTGGGGTGAATTTCCCCAGGATGAGTAATGGCTTTTCTAATGCACGGGCAGGCTGTCAGCTTCCCTACTCCCGGTGTTTTATGGGTTTAACTGAACGGCTCTGAACTCCCTGGTAAGAAATAAAGTTATCCCTCAGCGTCCCTTCTAAACATTTCACTCAGTGCAAACGGTGTTTAAGAAAAATGAGGACATATTTCTTCTTAAGGATGCAGTATCCCCCTTCAGAGGCCTAATTTATGCCATATATCACTGGCCAGGGAGAGAGAGGCAACACAGACCTCACACTGGGAGCTGGCCCCAGAGCAGCCCAGACACAGACGCTTTTGCTGCAATGGTGCAACGGGCTGCAACGCAAAGTCTTTCGGAGAGCAGAGACCTGGCTGATGAGCAGCAGAACAGACCCCCTTCCCCACCCCCGCTAATACTCAGCATCCTCACCCTGCCTCGGCCTCCTTACACAGCACCGAGCTTCCCGCTCATGTGGCACCAACCCCTTCACCTCGCATTGTACTAATCCATTTCTGTTGCACTCTCTCTTCACAAGCCTTTCCTCAACTCACTCGAAGGATCATCAAAGTGGTTCAACTACAATGTTGAGCACTAAGTCAGGAAAAAAACACACATGCTCGAACCTTGCTCTGAACAAGTTACTGACCCAATCCTGCACGCGGTTTGGTCCTGTCTGCACCTGGTGTTGAACTATTTCTGTCTTGCTTCATGGCATTGTGTTAGCTGTTACTATTCCCCTGCTCACCTCTGAATACTTTGTCCTGCTCATCTCTTCCCACTCTGTCTAGAGCACAATCCTTTTAGCAACATGCAGTTAACCTGATACTCACGGAGAGAGAAAAGGAGCAGTGGGAGAAAGAAGAGAGGGGAAAGTAGAAAGAGAAGTTCTATTCCTTATTCTGGTACTGACCTGCTGTGGGACACCGGGGCTATGTTTACACTGCACAGTTATTTTGAAATAAGCTATTCCAGAATAGTTATTCCAAAATAGCTTATTTTGAAACAGCACATCTACACTTCAGGGACACCTCAAAATTAGTCCAAGGCAGGCTTCCCTAATGTAGACGTGCTATCTCGATGTAGAGCCCTAGAAGGAATAACTTAGAATGGTCCTGGTGAGGAGCTATTTCGAAATAGCAGAAGTGGAGCGTCTACACACGCCTTATTTCGAAATAGCTGTTTTGGAATAGGCGGGCTTACCGAAGTCGGAATAAGCCATCCGTTATTTCAAAACTATTCGAAATAACAGAATTGCTGTGAGGACGCTCACACAGTTATTCCGAAATAACTTTGCTGTGTAGACATACCCTGGGTGAGGGGAGCTGCTTCCCCACGCTGTGCCTCTGTTTCTCCCCCTCCCCCTCAAGTCTAGCTGGTCTATTTGCACTGTGAGCCCTGTGGGGCAGACGCTCTCCTCACTACATGAGCTAACAGCAGAGCAGGGGCTTTTATGGAGCATTTCTGAGGCGATCAAATTCCCAGTGCAGGCTGCTTGAGTGCAGCAGCAAGGTTTTCGTTGCTGCTTGAGTCGGGCTGCATGGGAGCTGCTTCCAAGACACCTTCTGCCCGAAGGAGTTTTTCTTTCTTTTTCAAAAACAACGGAAAGCTGGGAGCATTGCCTTTTCTGATCTGGGTTCCCCCTCCTGCCCTTATTTTTATTTGTTATTATTATTATTATTTTAGTCCAGTTAAAAGGTTTGCTATCCAAACAAGTGTAAGTGGCCTCACTTAGCCTAAGTAAGTCTATAAATCAGGCCGTACTGTTAACATTTATATCACGATCCAGCCATCAATCTCCTCACAGGTCCTGAGGAAAACAAGGGGAAAGAGGGAGGGAGAGGAAGGGAGAGCAAAGGAGGAATAGTCAGATCTGGGAACATTGGCTGTGGCCCTTGGAAAGCTCAAGCTAGGAGTGTTGTCAGGGTAACTAAATGCAAACAAGGTATCTAACTTCACGTGTGTCCCCCCCCACACACACACGGAGCTTCTCAGGATGCTGCATGGAGTCAGAGCCAGAACAGAGCTGAGGAGTGGGCCAGAGAAGGAAGCGCTTCCTAGGAGAGAGAGAGAGAATGAGGAGCTGGGGCAGATCTGTGACCCCAGAAAATGCCAAAGGGAAGATCCAAGAGATCCAGAGGAGGGCTAGTAAAGGACTCAAAGTACAGCCTGCAGATCAGTGCGGGTGCAAGAGGCAAGATGAGAAAAAGTCTCTGAGGAATGATGAGAGATTGATGTTGGAGGGGAGACTGCTGAGAAACACTGGGGGACAAGTGCAGGGGGACCCCAAGAAGCCCAGAAAAGTTTGAGACAAGACACCTTAACACACACTAAGAAAACTGTCATGAAGGACACAAAGACAGAGGGTTGATGTGGGGGGCTGCAAGAGATAGAAAGAAATAAGGATACTCCTAGGAAAAAGCTATGGGGAAGTAACAAGAGGGCTGTAGCAGGGAGCCATCATGGATAAGCAATAAGGACGTGCAGAAATCCTGAGATAAGAACTTTGGCAGACAGCTCCTCGAGCTATTAAAATCAAACCAGGTTTCCTCTCCCCCTTCCTATTTCATCTCTGACGATTTCCTTCCCCTGAGGCCATCTCTCCAGGCCCAGAAAAGCCCAGCAGCTCTTCCTGGCTCTGGAGGGCCAACAGGTTGCATCCACCTGGGCAGGAAACACCCACAGGAGGAAGGCCTGTTTCAGAGGTGGCTTGGCAAAACCATTGGGAATTGCCTCGGAACAAGAAGGGCCCTGTGAATAGCAGAGAGAACGTAAACTTCCAGCACCACAGGACACAAGACCTGTGAGAGCAGGCCCAGGGAACACTTCAAGCCTCCATCTCATGGAGCACCAACGCAGACATCCAGTTCATCCCAATTCCTTCAGGGCCTTCTTTGTGTGAAAAGCTGTGCCTCAGAACTGCCAGAAACTGCAGTGGAAGGGCTCTGGAGGACGGGAACTTCAGAAAAACAGAACTGTGTGGCAACCCGTTGTTGGCAAGTGAGGCACAGGACCTGGGTGGTGTGACACCAGGCACTGGGACAGGGACTAGCTGGCTCAGAGAACAGTGGTGTGTTCTGGAACTCAGCTCTGTGGAGAATCTCTCCATGCTGTTACTAGCCATTTTCAGTAGCCTGGATTAAAGGAGTTCTCTCACACAGGGCCTGATCCAGCAGCCACCAGAGTCAATGGAAAAGTTGTCCATTGACTTCAGTTAGATTTGGATCAAGTTCAAAGCCTCCACACTCTGTGGCACTAACTGGACTCCAGATGGACAATTGCAACAGAGAAGCCATGAGCTGAGTAGGCCATGGGAATGGACTCTCCCCTCACCCCTAAAAAGAGATGTCAAGTTTGAGGCAAGATGGCAGGGTAACACAGGGAACGTTTGTAGCCATCCCCTGGGCCCAGCACTAAAGTCACTGAGATCTCTGCACACCAGGTCAGAAATTGCTCATTCTTGTGGCACCTCTTCCAGGCTCTGGGGGGAGATCCTAAATCAGGTGTTGTCCCTACACAGCAGGAGCCGCACCATGGAGGGAACATTTGATTATTCAAGCTCCACCCTTCCTCAAAATCCCAGACAGCAGCATGGTCCATGGCCATACAAGCAGTGGCTAAGTTCACTGGTGGGATGGAGTGACGGTGTAGAACTCACAGCGCATGGTCGGGGGGGGGGGGGGGGGGCGGGGGGAGCATGGTATTAGGATGTAGCAGCCTGGGGCTCATAACTGTGATGCAGCAGAGCTATGAGTATGTTTGTCTGTCCTGTCTGTGCAGAGAAAGTTAATAGCTTTGCAAGAGGAAAGTACCTGTTGAAAATGGGTCATACATGCAACTGTCCAACTCAGCAGTCCTGTCAAAACCAGCAGAGTGCAGAAGGCTCAGTGAGCAGCACTAGGGGTGGGCTTATAACAACACCCCTTGGGCTCAGACCCAGCCTAATTCTCTGTCTCGCCTTTTGCTGATGTTTCTTCTGGTCATTAAGGATCATCTTCTTATCTACCTCCCTGCCCCCGAGTAGATCCTTGTGCTAGAGCTGTTCACTTTAATTGTGAACATGTCAGCACAGGCACACACATGTACACACACAGTTATGCAGGTGCATAAACACATGCACTGGGACATACAGACACACAAACTGACATGTCTGTGAATACATGCACAAAAGGCTGTGAAAATGCACACAAACAAAAGCAGAGGCATGCACATATGCACACGTATCTAAACGCACACCAAAATATGCACAGAGACACACATACACGGTACATGCACATGCACTCAGAGGCATGCTTGTCCATGTACACACACACAGACATAGCAGCATACATTTGCACATACAGCCAGACATATATATGCTTGTGCAAACACACACAGCAGCATGCATTCATACACACACGAAACCAGGCGTATACACATTTGTGCACGTACTCACACAATGTATTGCGCATTCATACACACCTGCAGAAGCACACTTGTGAACAGACACACACACAGATTTTCATCACAAACTCACACACGGAGAGCAATTTATTATCTAGCTCAGAGTGAGATACTAGTGGGAGCCCATTCGGATGCTGCAGACAGACTTAGTTGCAGGGACAGGTAAGTTCCCATCCCACCCAAGAGCCCCTCTTTCCCTCAAACCCTCTGCACCTCACACCTTAAGGCAAAGAGAGCATCGGAGAGTGTATCTGGAGTTTGCGTCCCAGCGGAGTGAATACACCGGGCAGGGGAATCTCTCTCTCTCTCTCTCTCTCTTCAACTCGCATCTTTTCATGAACTCTATTTCTCTTTCCTTTCTGAAAACAACTGAGCTGTAAATACTGTTTAACCTTCTTCCCCCCTTCCCCCCTCCCCTCCGCACTATAAAAACACAAATATGCCATAACTCAGCTGGCTCAGCCGCCGCGCCTCCAGCATGCCCTGCTCCAGGCCTCTCAGGAAGGTCATAACAAACGACTTTCCGATTCAGTGCTCCTGAAATAATTTTGTGTATTAAAACCTGAATCTGCACTTTCTGGACCGAAAGCCTCTCTTAATTATGGCAAGCGTCCTTGGGATGGACAGTGATCCTTCACTACAGCACCGCTAACCAACCGGAGAACCAGTAGACTCCCCCCGCCGCCACCACCGCTACCTCCTCCTTCTCGCTGCCCCCCCACCAACCAACCCACAACCCCCCTCCTTCCCTCGCCCCCCCGCCTTCCCTTTGCCCAATCTGTTTTCAAAGTGTGTCTGTCCTTTATTAAATTGTTTTCTTTTCCACATTATCAGTTGCCATGGAGACCTCATCTCTCGGATTATTTGAATTTCATTATATCTATTGATTTGGGAGCATTTCATCTTTTTTATTGTTTTTCTGTCAATTTTCAAAACGAATAACCATCTAATTTGCGTCAGTGCTGATTATGTTTGTCCCTCAATAGAGGTCGGCAGCTGCGTCGGGGAAACAAATCAATGGGAAACCATCATAAACCTCCCCAGTACAATCTCCAGGATATGTGGGTGACATTCCACGCCTGCGAGAAACACTCATCACATCCAAACTTCTTTCTTTCTTTTTCTTTTTTTCCCCTCATTCCCTCCATCCCCAGCTTGGTGGCGGGGCATTTAAAATTATTGTTGTTATGGTTTAGTATTTTGGTCGCAGCAAATTTTCAGGCAGGAAAGGGATGTGAAGGAGAGAAAAAAAAAGGAGAAAATGTTTATAAAAGAAAATTAAAGGAAGAAGGGCAGAAAAAGATGATAGGGAGAAAAAAGAAAAAGGGAATTGGGATTGCAAATTGCTTACTTTGTTGGGTTTTTTTAAATAATTTATGCAATTTTAAGCATTTATGTATAAATTTTTTAATAAGCCACCCTGGAGCAAAATAGCCATTAACTTCCCGCCGTCCTTCTGTCCAATGGCTCGTGTGCAGGATCAATTTCTGAAAGTACTTTCCTTTTTTTTTATGACATGATAAAATGCTTTTAAAGCAACTTACACAAATATGGAAATTTTCCCCTCCTCCCCCCCCTTTTTTTTTACAACAGCTCCACTTATTCACTGGGGGGTGGGGTGAGGGAGAGCATGTGTGCGTGTGTGAGTGTGGTGTGTGGGGAGGGCAGCTGGCAGAAGGATAGACCCAGCCCTAACTGGAACGGACCTGTCTGTCCTTCTAACAAGGGCATAAACTTTCATTAGCGATGCACACAGTCAAAGGCAATTTAGGGAAACGCGCTGTACAGAAAAAGGAAACCTCAGCGTTTTTTATACAGCGGCTCCTTGGCTCTGTCCAAGGGGCTCTACCCTTGAGCTCAGCTTGTGCTCTCCAACCAAAGTGACCCCACCGGCCATGGGTGAGACGGGGAATGATGGAGGGAAAAGGCGGTGGCTGCTTTCACAGACACAGATGTCTGGCAGTTCTAAACTGGGACGTTCATCAGTGTCCATCTAGCAACTCTCACACTCAAGGACTGATCCAGAGAGCCCAGGAAATAGTGGTTTGTACTGGGAATTTGTTGGTTCTGAGTGTCCCTAGCCAAGAAACACTGATTACTTTGCCCAGCCTGCCCCAATGTAAAATTCAGCTTGTCCAGCAGATTTTAGTGAAGCCTGTTCTTCCTCCCCAAAGGTCCTTACTGATAGCTTTCATGTGTGGGAATGGAGCAGTCAGCTGCTAGAGAACTCTTTAGGGGACGTAGGTCCCTGTGCAGGTGCAGAGTAGAGATAATCAATGAGCTGCTATGTTCTTAGGGTTTTGGGGTGACATGATGGTTAAGTGCCATGGGGTACCCTAGGGTATCTTGGGACCAAAGGCTGCCCCACAGTCATGTCCATGGAACTAGACATGAAACACGCCTACCCAGCTATGGTTCACTGGTCCCTACATCCTTGGAATGAAACTTTTTGCACTTTGAACCATGGTAGAAGCACATGGTAGAGGAAGCCCCCAAGTGAAAGCCCCGTGGTCTAGGATCTAGCTCAAATGCCCCCTCGAATACTCAGTCCTGCATCACAGCCACATGACTCCCAATATTGCAGGCAGGATCTTTATATGGGTCGCTTTCTTTGCTCGGACTACCCCATAACTGAATGGCTTATGCTTTAACAAGAGAACTGTCCCATCCCTTTCCCAGTCCCCTCTACGTATATCAAATGAATTTATTTTATAGGGGTTTGCAGGAGAAGGGAAAGGGGGAGGTAGCTGTGTTTGATCTGAACTTCATTCAGTGCACTGTAAATGCAGGGAGACTACTTGGGCTACTCAGTTACTAGAATCAGTAACCAGTGTGCAATGACCAAGCTTCTCTCTTGAGCCATAACAATCTCATTGCACAGACATGCTTCTGACGAAGTGGGTCTTTGCCCACAAAAGCATATGCTCCAATACATCTGTTAGTCTATAAGGTGCTACAGGACTCCTTGTCGCCTTTGCAGATCCAGACTAACACAGCTACCCCTCTGATACTTAATCTCATTGAAGGAATTTAGGGGAAACCAACCCCAGACTGTGTGATTTCCATGCTCAGATTCAGGCAAGGATCAGCATCACCCCTCCCCAGCCTCTTCCTTTCACGCTCCCTGTCTCCACGGTCCCAACCCCTCCCCAGTTCCATGCACCCTGCCAGCGGACAAATAAGTTTTCCATGAACACAGACATCCTGCAAAATACAAGTACACAAACATTAGTGCATGCTTGCCTATGCAACTAGCCACGCCTGCACTAGTTTATGCACACAGCTGTTGGTGAATCAGCTTGACACATTCGCTTGTGCAAACAATGGTTCATACTGCCGCTCACACACACTCTTGTTCACTTGTACTAAATACAGATGCAAAAATAAATAAGTGCCCAGCCAATGCTCCACTGGAAAAGCATAAAGTGCCGAGAACAGCAAAACCAATCCCTATCAGTCCCAATCCAGGCAGCGGGAGAGGAACGTGTGAGCTGTTGTGGTCTGCTTGCTACACACTCCCTCACTTGGGACACACACCCAGCTACCTCAGCACAGACTGAGATTTCATCCCACACATCCCATCCTTCAAACCCTTCCCTCACACTGCTCCGTTTGCAGGCTCCTGCCTGCCCCAGAAACAGACCAGGAGAAGGGAGCGGGGCTCTCCAGAGAGAGGGATTCCTGTCACTTGAGGGCCCTGCACATCACCAGAGCTCCTCTCCTGCACTCCTTTAGCTGACCCATCACCCCCCCCCCCCCCCAATTCAGACCCTCACGCCCCTTCCCCTTTACGGCGACCTCTCTCCTTTACGACCCTTTATAGCCCCAACCTTCCCCCTGCACATTCCCTACTCTTCACAGCCCCAGCCTCTTCCCTTCACGCCCCCTGTCCCCACAGCCCCAGCCTGTCCCCTTCACACCTCCTGTCCCCACAGCTCCAGCCTCTCCCCTTCATGCCGCCTGTCCCCACAGCCCCAGCCTGTCCCCTTCACACCTCCTGTCCCCACAGCTCCAGCCTCTCCCCTTCACGCCCCCTGTCCCCACAGCCCCAGCCTGTCCCCTTCACACCTCCTGTCCCCACAGCCCCAGCCTCTCCCCTTCACGCCCCCTGTCCCCACAGCCCCAGCCTCTCCCCTTCATGCCCCCTGTCCCCACAGCCCCAGCCTCTCCCCTTCACCCCCCCTGTCCCCACAGCCCCAGCCTCTCCCCTTCACGCCCCCTGTCCCCACAGCCCCAGCCTCTCCCCTTCACGCCCCCTGTCCCCACAGCCCCAGCCTCTCCCCTTCACGCCCCCTGTCCCCACAGCTCCAGCCTCTCCCCTTCACGTCCCCTGTCCCCACAGCCCCAGCCTCTCCCCTTCACGCCCCTGCCCCCATGGCCCCACCCTCTTCCCTTCACAGCAGCCACCTCTCACCTTTATGACACTCCCACTCATGGCCCCCAGCTCTCACCTTCATACCCCTTCCCCACCACCACATTCTGCTCCATGCCACCATCACCACCCCACCTTTCTCTTTCCTCAGCTGCATGCCCTCTGCCCCCTCTTTTTCTTCACCGCCAGTCCCACCTCTCTCACTCCCGTCCCCCGCATGCTCCCTGCTCCCACCCCTATGCCCACCCCTCCCTTCCTACTTCTGTTCTCATGGTCCCCATCAAGATGTCTATGGCCATTGGCCTTAGCACTGGCTCCCCACAGAGGATGCGTGTGCTGCCCATGAGGCCACACCGCCAGCTATCCTGTACTGGGATCAACACTGCCTGGACTAAGTTACAGGGTGGGAGGCAGGAGATGAGAACTCTCCCCTCTCCTGGTCTCACCTCGCCCCTTTCCAGGTTGCACAGTTCTGGGCAAATTTGCTTCAGCAGCAGCGAGGTCAGCAAGAGTTGAAGGCTTTTCTGATGGTCTGTATCACTCTCCATACTGTCTGTCTATAGTGAGTGCTAAAAATAGCCAAGCCAAACGTGGAGGTGACTTCAGCTCTGTGGCACAGGGACACTGGCCACTTCATGGGCACCCTCCAGTGCTCCAAAGTGCTGTGGACATCCACAGCAATACACTACATAGGGTGGCTCCTAGCCTCCACCCTCCCTACATCTAGGGACTTATAATGGAGGTAACGTTCCCTTGGCATTTCGATGGTACCCATTACCAAGGCATATCTTGGACGGTGAGCAGGGGGGAGTTTATAGACAGCCTAGAAATATGGAAAGATGCCGTGCATCGCCAAGCCTGTGAATCCCGGGAAGAGGGCAGAGAGAGGAAGCCATGTTAGCAGGCAGAGTAGGAAGCATTCCCTAGCTTGGGGGGCCGGGGGATTTACTCACAGGCTGGTCTCCATGTACCTGCTTTGTGCCAAATCATGTTTCTCAGACAGTTTAAGCATTGAAGCAGCGGAGAAAACTGCAGCCACTCTCAACGAGGGCGGGGAGGGGGAATCCTGCCAGGGTGAGCACCATGGGGTAAAGATGAATTTGGCCCTATGCCTCTATGACAGCCTGAGAAAGCACCAAAGCCATTTGTCAAGCATTCCTTCACCACGAGCCCCAGGCCCAGAGCAATGGTGAGGAGCATATACTGCCCGGCATAGAGACCTGTACTCCCCCAGGAGGGGCCAAGAAGCACCCTCCCCAGCTGCTGTTATAGCAAAAAGAGCAGGGGCCAGCGAGGGAGGTTTAGATGAGCCATATACCCTCAAATTCACTTCCCTCTTTCACTCGCTCCTTTTTTTTTTGCTTTAACTGTCATTAAAATAACAAGTTTCTGTTACAGTCTAAACATTCCCACATTGTATAAAGGGTTATGTTACACTAGAGTCACTGCCGGGCCCAGTGTTTGCACAGAAACCTCGCTGCAGGTCCCCCCTCCTGACGAAGTGACTTATTAAAGTTTAAACAGTAATTAACAGAACAATAAAAATAAAGGGATGTTTGGGGAGCCATAGTGCGCACAGGGTTTTTGGCAATGCCAGCATTTTTCAGTGCCCTGCGCTGGCAGCAAAAAACGGCTGCAAAACCAGTGGGACAGATCGTGCGACCAGAGACAGAGTAGAAGCCAAGAGAAGGCTGAGTTCAGAGTCATCTTTCCAGCTGCAGCAGGGGAGAGTGAGGCATGGCGGGGAAAGGCTGCAAGGATGAGAAAAGTGGGTCTCAGACTGATGGGTGGAAGGAGGAGGAGAGATTGGTGCTACAGAGAGGGACATAGGATGGAGAACAGATGAGTGCTGGGAGGAAGGGACAGTTGGAGACTGTTGGTGTCTCCTGCAGCCAGCGCGTTAAACTGTCCAGTACTCAGCCTGCACCAGGAGCATCCAGGTTCCCCTGTTGTTCAGTTTGAACCTCCCTGGGAAAAGTCTTTTAAAAAAGTGGCTGGCTGCCACAGTGTGTTAATGATTATTGTGCCCTGCTCTCTCCCTGCACTGCCAATCTCAAGATTCTTGCCTGCAGGAAGCCAACCCGGTACCAGGACAAAGCATCCCCATAGCCCTTTTTCCCTTCAAGGAACTAGAGATGGGCCCAAACCAACCCCCTAAATCTGGGCTTTGGCTCTGAGTGGCTCTGGACCCAGGTCTCAACTGTGAGGCTCTATCTGTCTCCATCATCCCGAAGGCTTTAAGAGGACAAGAGATACTTGCCCTATAGCAAATCTCAGCAAAAACTTTCTGACAGTGAGATCTACGACACTGCAGAGGAGTCTCCTAAGAAAGGCCCCACTGCTTGGATGCCTTACCACTAGGCAGGTCTCAACAACCTGCCGGGAACAATCCTGCCCTGGTGTAGGGAAGGCAAGGGAGGGCTGAGCAGACAATCTAGCCGTATAATAATAATTCTAGGAGCATTCTCTATTGTAATCCAATCAGAGCCATTATCACAGTCAAGTCCTACAGCCGAATCTGCCATGGATGGTCTGAGGCCTTGCTCTTCCCCTGCATCAGAACTTTTTTAGCCTGTGTGCAATAGGCAAATCAATAGGCCTAGAAATGCTGGGCTGGAAGGGACCGTGAGAGTCCGAGGCAGGACCCAATAAACCTAGACAATCCCTGACAGGTGTTTGCCCAACCTGTTCTTAGAAATCTCCAATCATGGGGATTCCAACAGCCTCCTTTGCAACTTAGTCCAGAGCTTAACTACCCTGAGAGTTAGAAAGTTTTTCCTAGTATCTAACCTAAATCTTCCTGGCTGCAGATTAACCCCCTTACCTCTTGTCCTACCACCAATGGACACAAACAGTTGGTCACAGTCCTCTGGGCTCCATTTATAGGAACCAAATCATATTTTATAAAATTGTATTAATTATCTACAGATCCCTGACACACAATGCCCTGCCTGTGGCAGGATGAACTCCCAGAGAGTGTGGGTGAGTGGATGGGCTTTGGGAGTATGTTGTCAGGTCTCCCTGCCCATGTTCAGCACTGAAGAAAGGCCTCGTTTGGGATTCTTTTTGGTGTCTCTTATAACTGTGCTCAAACGTTTGCCTCAGTGGTGTTTTACCAGGCTCAGAGCGCAGCTGGCTCTAACCCTGACTCCACGCACATGGCATTACCTGATCCCAAGTTTGCAGTTGCTCCTAGATTCCAGCACAAATGTGTTCAATTTGCAAACAAAGACTGTTTTCTAAGAGAGCGTGTGTGTGTCCCCCCCCTCCCATCCACATACACCTGCCCTCCTCCCTGCTCACCTGAATTTGGTGTTTTCAACCCAGGCTAGCTGGCTTGATGAGGGCAAAAGGCTAAACCTGAGTGAGGCTTTCACTCAGACTGGTAACCTGCCTAAGTCGTAGTGTGGATGCAAGTTAACCCAGTGTGCTGACAATCCTCCAGCACATCCCCACATTTCCCCTGTGTGTGAGCAGAAGGACACAGACAAGTTCTCTCATAGTTCAGTTGGAAAGAATCACAGAGCAAGTGTGTCAGCTTAGTGTAGCACAAAGAACCATGATGTGCCCCTAAAAGTTCTAGAGACACCTACGGTGGAGTGCAATGCCAGCGAGGATCCAGTAAGTTGGGTAGGTATTTGCAGGGTGGCCACTCAGGCGAGGTCTAGACTACAAGTTTTTGTCGGAAAAAGCAATGCAAAATGCGCTCTGCATTTTGCATAGCTTTTTCCGATTCTTTTGTCGGAAGAGGCTTTTCCAACATTTAGCCCGTCCAGAATGGGCCAAATGTTGGAAAAAAACCCTCTTTCGGAAGCCCCTTTCTTTCTCGTGGAAGGAGGAATACAGGGGCTTCCGAAAAAGCGCGTTTGCACTTCCACAAAAAAAAGCGGAAGTGCAAACTCATTTCCTGGACGCGGTGAGGTTTTTTTTGGGATACCTCTGGTATCTTGAAACTCCCCCGCAGTGTAGACATAGCCTCAGACCCAGGGTAGGTTAACCCCGGTGCTGATCATCTGAATTAGTTCTGCAGTGAAGACATATCCATGTGCCAGCATTACAGACTTGGCTTGGAATCTGAGGTTCAAGCTGTATTCCTCCTGCTTCACATCTCATCACAAGTGATGAGGGTTCTGGAATCTATTCTGCAAATGACACACAAGCCACAGAAGAAGCCAACTTGCTCTCCCATTGCTGTGTTGGCTCTGCAGGACTAACGAGAGTAAAAAGCAAAAGCCAGCAAAGTCAGCAGATCCAATTGTGAATCCCACAGCCAGCAGATCCCATGAATAAGAAGGTAAAACCTTTATACAGTTACTTAACCACAATGATATAACAGCAGCAAGTAACTCACTCTTATAACCAAGTAGATTAGCTAGTCCAAATTAGTCAGCTGCCCAGCCTGAAAATGCACATTAGGAAAGATCCTGTGTTGATCCAAGACATTTTTTCCAAAGCCAGGATGCCCTAAATTCTGGTGCAGACTCAAGACTGAGGCAAGGCAGAGTTTGCTGAGTCACCCACTTGTTGGTTTTCCTTCTTTCCTCCTGCTCTTCCAGAAGGCCTTGGAGAAGAATCTAGTGCAGGGATTTTCCTGCTGTTTTGTCACCATTTTGGGAAAGGGGAAAATAGGCCAAAATCTTAGCCTCCAACAGGGAAAAAAAGCCTCTAATCCTACCAGCTGCAACTGGGGAAACATGCTCTTTAGAGCAGGGCCTGTCTTTTGTTCTGTGTTTGTACAGTACCTAGCACCATGGGCCCCTGTCCATAGTAAATAGCTCTTCCCTCCCCCTTCCAGCCCCTCTGTGGGAACAGAGAGGCAAAAGATTATGTAGGTGATGCAGACTCTGAATGGGGATGAGCAGAAGCTCCCATGCAGCCTCTGCACAGCCTGGCTCTTCCAGCACCCCCAGAAGGATGGGCTCAAAACCACTCCCTGGGGAAAGATTTGTTCATGTCAGGCCAAAGCAATCAAATTCAATGACATCAATGGGAGCAGGATCTGTGCCTAGGTAGCCATGAGTGAGGGGCTTTAGGAGAACCTTCCCAGGAGTCAGGTGGAGGAGAGAAAAAGGCCCTTTGCTGGGTCCAAGCGCCTTGCTGGATGCTGCTGGAGAAGAGAACAGCCTGGCTTTAAAAACCTGGGGGAAAGTGTTCAAAAGGCGACTTCCCAGCCAATTACCAGTGGAGATATTTAATAAGCTGTTTTCCCGACTCCGGGGGAGAGTGAGATGTGGGGGAATCAGCCATTATGAATCTGAATTCAGCCTAGGTTTCAAAGGTGCTGGTTTAATAAGCCACAAGGCGAGCCCACACTAGAAACGACTGCCCTGGAAACAAGCACCAGAGTGGGGGATGGCATTGCGGGGGGCTCGGAATTAATGAAACCGAGACCTCAGCAACCCCCAATGACTTTATTGCATTTCCATGCAGGTTGTTAAACTCAGATCAAAGCTGGGGAAGGGGGGGGGGGGTGAGAAGGGAAATGGGAAAGGGGTGGAGTGGGGCTAATACTGCCCCTTTCCCTCTCCCCCTCGGGCGTAGTAATAGAGCGACTCCTGCAGGATGAGCTGTGAGTGTAGCAAGTGCTCTCTGCCTCGCACCCAGCACTCCCCGTTTCACTCCAATGCCAGTGCTAGGGAGTCTGTGCTTCGCTCTCAGCCTGTCGGTCCCCAAAGGCCATGCTACCTTTTCCCCAGGGTCTCTGCTCTGCAGGGCAGAAGCCACCGTGCTCTGGGAGTCTGTGTGCAATGGTGGGAGTAGGGAGGAAATGCAGCCTCCTTTCCACCTGGGCTGCTGGTCAGGGCCAGAACTTCAGGAAGCCTCGGGATTAGCCCGGGTGGGGGAGGGAGGGCGCTGGGTCTGATACTATTAGACACAGCCCTGTCCAGTCTCCCACCAATTGCAGACCTAGACCCTGCACTCCAAGCACCACTTCTGCTCCCGCCACAAGTAATGCAGCCCCTTGGGAAAGTTACCCACCTCAGACTGAGTCACAGAGCGCCCAGCTGCACCTCCCCACCAATATACCATCACAATGGGAATGGAGATGAAGGGTCCTAACACTTCTTCCCCCTCCCCCCCAAAAAAGCCCACCATGGGAACTAGGGGCCCCAGTGGGCGCCACACACAAATGTTGCCTGTGGTCTGTTCTCCGGTGTGCAGCAGTAACAGAGCACCAAATGCCACAGTCCCTGTGCTGGAGGCGTTGCGGTGCGCGGGGTTGGTGCCCTAGGATTTGTTTACATCCCATCGGGCTATTCCTAGACCTCATGCAAACTCTGCTGCCAAATCAAAACAGACTAAAGGGGAAGCATGTAAACGTGTCCAACGTATGGGGAGCAAGAGAGCCATGATAGCCAGAGGGTGGAGGGTGTCTGTCATTCAGACACAGTATTGAAGCACTTTGCTTTGGCTGGCAGAGCCATTCCCCATGTCCCCCAACAGTCCTTTGTATCTAGATTCTAGATGTTATATTTTCCTGGTGGCTTTTCCATCTTAGTGTGAAATTAAGAGAATTGCTGGCTTGTTCAGACCTGCCCCGGGAGGCTATTTCTACAGCAAGCCCCTGAACTGACAGCAAAGCAGGCAAGCCGACCTCTGCCTGGAACACCCTGCTCAGCTGGGCCTTTGGCAGTCTCTTCTTCTTTCCCTCCCTTCGCTCATCCAGCCAGGGCTGCTCTGCATAGCAGAGGCTGGGAGATTTGAACAAGGATGGCAGCAAGAACTCAGCACTGGAGCTAGGCGCTGTGCAGTACTCAAAGGCTGAGTGCTTTCCAGCCTGTACTGGCTCTCTGGGAATGGCAGGTACAGGTGCCTGTCCTATGTCTAACCCCAAAGCTTTCCCTTGCTGCATGTGGGGTTGCCAGGTGTCTGGTTTTGAACCGGACAGTCCGGTATTTGAGGGTTCTGTCAGGGAAACAAATTGAGAAAATACCGGACATATAAAATGTCTGGTATTTTCTAATTAGGTAAGTTTTATTGTTATTAGGAGTATCCGTACGTAGTTGCGAACTCCCTGGCTGGTAGACACGCTCACACTGCATGAGTGTGTCTACCAGCCAGGCAGAACGCAACTACACGAGGGGTGGGGGGCGGGATGGAATTCCTGGGACCGGACTCACTCGTGTTTAACCAGGACCGTGCGCAGGACGGGCAGTGCCTTGGGATCTGTGTGTGCTCGGGTCAGTCCCGCTCCCCGCCAGCCGATTCTCTCCCCCTGCTCCCCTCCCAGGCATCCCTGTTTCCTGTCAGCCGATTCTTCCCCCTCTCCCCCTGCTTCCGCCCACGACCAGCTCCGCTCCTCCCCGACTCACCCTACTTCCTGCCGGCTGGGGTCCCCCCCCCGATCTCCCCCGGCCAGCCCCACTGCCCCAGACCTTCCCCCCTCCTCACCAGCCCTGCTTCCTGCCGGCTGGTTCCCCCCCACCTCCTCACAGTCAGCCCCACTCCCCTCCCAGCTGGTCCCCCCCCCCCCCCATCTGAGATCAAGTGTGTCTGGTATTTTCTTTGAGGCCACCTGGTAACCCTAGGTGCATGCTCTCAAATTCCTCACCTCCCCAGCTGTGAGCCATCAGCCTGCACCAACAGTGGCAGAGCTGCCACTGGATCAAAACTTCCCCATAGCTCATGTTCAGGCTCATCTCTAGTCCTAAACAGAGAATCAAAACCCATGTCCACCTCCTATCTGTCCCAAATAGCCTGGCCACTCCAAAGCCAGTGCCTGAGATCTCAGTTCCCAAACTCATGGGGCCTGTTTTGTCTCAATTATGTTGGTGTTACACTGAACTTAGTGAAGTGAGTCCTGATTTACCCTGGTGCAAGCTTGAGTAGAATAAGCCCCACTACTTTTGAGAAAGAGAAACCCCCCACCCCTCCCCACTACAAACTGAGAAAGAGAAAACCCCAACCTAGTTCAAGGGGTTTTGTTGCCATTTAGCCAACTGCAGAAAGTCCCTCAGCTTATGGGTGTGCTGGAATTACAGCCTCAGACCAAAGGTCCATCTAGCCCAGTATCCTGTCTTCTGACAGTGGCCAATACCAGGTGCCCCAGAGGGAATGTACAGAACAGGTAATCATCAAGTGATCCCTCTCCTGTCACCCATTTCCAGCCTTTGGCAAACAGAGGCTACGGGGCACCATTCTTACCCATCCTGGCTAATATATTGAGGGACCTAACCTCCATGAATTTATCTAGCTCTTTTTTGAACCCTGTTAAAGTCCTGCTCTTCACAACATCACTGGGCAAGGAGTTCCACAGGTTGACTGTGTGCTGAGTGAAGAAATACTTCCTTTAGTTTGTTTTAAAACAGCTACCTATTAATTTTATTTGGTGACACCTAGTTCTTGTGTTATGTGAACAAATAAATATTTTTTCCTTATCTACTTTCTCCACACCAGTCATGATTTTATAGACCTCTGTCATATCCCTCTATCGTATCACAGCTTTGGAGACTTGTTTGCAAATAAGCAGCACTGACTGGAAGGAAGAGGCCCTAACAGCTTTGCTTCATACCAGGGACACCAAACAAGTAGAGGCAGATGAAGAATAGCAGCATTTGCCCCTTAAAGCTTAGGACACCACTAATAAGTGTTACCTGTCTGTCATCTGTAACCATCCCAGGAAACAAGTCAGAACAGACTATTTAGTGCAGTGGGCCTTCACCTTATTCACAGAATGCAGCACCTCTCAACAGAAAGGCGACCTCATGTACACACACCCCCGCCGCAACACTAGCAATTGCTGTGGAAATGGAAGAGAGAAGTAGTGACCATCCCGTTACCTCCCAAGCCTTACAGTGTGGAGCATGGAAATGAGGAGGAGGAGCTGTCACCAGCTCTTCATGGACTACTCTCATGTGTGGCCTGGATGTATCCCAGAACTTAAACTCACTCTCAGTTGAAAAGACCACGAACCTGCTTAGATGCATCTAAATATTAAAGTCCATTGCACTTGCAGGGGACACTTAGGATCGGTACTTCCACAGGCGGCAGTCTCAACAGCCTTCCCTACTCAGCAGGGCTTAGTGCTTCTACCCTGGTTGAAGTCCATGGGAGGAGCATGGGGAAGCCCAAGTTTCACCACACACCTGACCCTCAGGGAAGGCGTAGTTCAGAGATTTATAAATCCACCATTTTAAGTTTCCTGTGCCTGAAATATCACTTCAAAATCTTTCACCCTAAAAACTAGCGGAGGGACTGTACACGCCCTTTCACCAAAGCACTTAGCTAACGCTAATTAAGCCACGGGAGCTCTATTTGACTGAGGAAGCATTATTACACCCAGAGTCCTTGATGCCAAGCTCCCCAGAAACCTCCTTCTTCAGTTGGCTCCAGATCAGGCCAGTTGTTCTACCCAACCTCTGGCAGCTTAAGTGGCTGTCTCTGAAGTGCCTTTACCTACCTATTGAGAAAGAACAGATTCCTCTCCAAAGCTGGGACCTGGCAGCACTTGCTCCTCATTGCCAGCTGCCATCTCATTGCTAATTTTTTTTCAAACAAACTTTTCTTTTTTAACACCGGAGCCGAGCGATTTAACTTTGAAAATCAGCTATCGTGGTCACGACCCCAGGGATCCAAGGGACACCCAGTCGCACAAGAGCTCCATGCTGTTTGTATTTGAGGCAGATGGACACACACACAATAGATGAAGCATCAGGTATGAGAAACGGAGATGCCCTGGAACCACATGTTCACCTAGGAGAGTTGACTCATCTCTTCCTCCTCCCAAGGCAGATCAATTGAGCTCTCTGCAGTTTATGGGGTGGGGGGGTGTTTTTGGAGTAAGACTTTAAACTCCAGACTGTACTCTGTGGCATTCAAGATCCCCTTGACACTACAGAGGAGGGCAAGGTTTTGCCCTGGTTTCTTTGCCCAGTACTTCCTCTCATACTCTCCTCAGTGCAATGCATCTCCTTGAGGGCCCTGATCTCTGAAACACTCCAGAACCCTTTGGATTGAGAGGCATTATGTACAACTATATAATAGGCTATTATTGCAAATGCTCCTACATCTTGGCACAGTCAGGGAAGGTTTGCAAATGGAGTCCCAAACAAAACAAACAAGAGCCCCAAGGCTGTCATCACTTAACAAATAATAAACACTAACTCTAACAGCAGGCCCCGCAGAAAGATATGTGACTGGACACCTGCTAGTGTCTGCTGGGAGAGGAAACATGCAGGCACTCCAGAGGGGCTGGATTCCCTGTCTTCTCTGCCTCCTGCTCCCTCAGTGAAGTCAATGGGAGCTATAGGCATCAGGCCTTTAGAGGAAAATCTGGATGGATGCTGAGTAATCAGCAGCTCTCACTGATCTTAACAAGACATTCAACCTCAGTACCTCTCAGGATTGGGCCCTTCAGCTGTAAGATAAGCAGAGCAGGGGCCTGGACTTTATAACCTAGTCCTTTTCATCCAGAGATCTCAAAGCGCTTTGCAAAGGAGGGGAAATCTCATTAGCACCATTTTACAGGAGCAGAAACAAGCATGAAGCCATAAAGGGGCTTGCACAATCTAGTAGCGGAGCCAAGATGAGAACCTAGGTTCCCTGGCCTCTTCCAGATGCCCTAGCCCAGAGGTCGGCAACCTTTTCAAAACAAAGAGCCAAACTACATCAACACTTAGAACAAGTCATCAGCAAACAGCCACATAAGAATGCCCATTTGCATGAATGAAAATATACAACTTAATATTATTGATAATTGACATGATGACTAATAATAGCATAAACGAAACATACTCACAGACTTTATTTAACAGGACTTCTGCTGCATCTTTCTGCACTTTTCTTTGAAGTTTACATCATAACTGGTCAAATTCAGATTCATGCACGCAATCAAGCTACATGGGTAATCACGTGTTTTCAAAATTTTGAACTTTTCATTTTAATTTAAAAAGTTGCCTGTATTTTGGGAATGACTAAAGAGCCAGATTTGGCTCCATACTGAGCCAGATTTGGCTCGAGAGCCATAGGTTGCAGACCCCTGCACCACAAGGAGCAATGCCTCTATATCAGTGATGGACAGCCTCAGCATGAGTGGTCCTCCTTCATCTCCGTGGGCTGCAAGATTGTCGTAACCAAAATGGTCTCCCGGGATAGAGTAGTTTTGCTAACTGCGCTTGTGTACCTAGAATTTAGCAGGGCTTTGATTGGCTGCAGAGGGAGCACACGGCTCTCACAAGTCAATGGCGTGTGTAAAGCTTGCTTTAAGTGTATGTGTGTGTGTGTTACTTTAATACTGGTAAGAAAAAAACCTATATGGACCAAACCCAGCAAAATCGAGCAATCCTGTGCATGGGCAACAGTAAAGAAAGTGTCTTGTGGGCCATACAAGAATCCCAGTGGGCTGCATGTGGCCCTCGGCTGCAGGTTGACCACCACTGTGCTTTAAGAATAACACAGCTGCAGCTGGGAGACTACAAAATGGAAGTGGGGCTTGATTCTGCAGCTGCCACTCTCTCGGTCCCCCTTGGCTCAGCACCCCCCAAGACTGCGAGGCAGGTAGAGCTCTTGGCATGACATCATGAGTGCCGCTCGGCAGAGACTTGGGCTGAAACAAAGGGACTAATTTAAAGTATTTTTAAAACGTGGTAGTTCTGACAGTGGGTTTAGCGACTGTCAGCCATCTGGAATAAAGAATTACAGCCACCTCTCCTAATCCTATATTCCCTAAACCCTAAAGCTGGTTATGGTGCAGGGATGAGGCAGCAGGTTGGGGAAGGCAGAAATGGTATGTGTGCCGGGGGAGGGGAGAATGAAAGGACCATCAGTATGGAACCAGAAAATACTCAAACTTCATTTCCCAGGAAGGCACAGGGTGGTCCTGGATGTGTCAAAAAGCATTTTTGCTGGAAACCAAGAGCGGGGAGGGTACAGAGAGGAGGAGCGGTGTCCTCCATGACCACACAATTGTGCACGTGCACACACACACACACACACACACGCACATACAGAGACTTGCTGGTCCGCGCAGGCCTGTCAGGTAAATTAGATCTGAAAGCTGACAATTTCTGACCATATTTCCTTGATTATTTCAAACAAATGCACACCAGCCGCTGTAAGGAGATTAAAGTGACATAAACGTCCCGAGTGGGAGGAGGGAGGGCAGAGAATTCAGGTCACCCCCATCCGTCCCCCATTTGACAGCCGCTATATCGCTCTCCAATCCAATAAAAAATCCCCCCCTTTTGCTTTAATTAATTTTACAGCTAGCTTGCTTAATTACTTTCAATCAAAATCCTCCTGCCATCGCAAAATTAGAGATGGTTGAGCTCCATTAGCCTAAATTCTTCATTTCCATATAGAAAAAGGCTCCCTCCGCAAAGCCAACAGGGTTCCCTCCGTTGCTGCTGGACAGATGCCGGTCCCTCTGTCTCTCCTCAATTACACTGACTTTCAAAGGCAGAGGGGAAAGGGTGATACCCTCCCCTCTTTTTATAAGGTGTTGCCTTGACAGCCCTGGAGACTAGAAACCTCTGGCTATCCACAAATAGGGAACGGTATGGACAAGGGGGCTGGCTTCCCCCCAGGACCCTGTCAATGCAGCCCTGATATGGAAGGATGCTTTCTGGAGCTCCAAAGGGGGACGGAGTCCTCAGAGCTCACTCAGTCCCTACTGGCCTCGCCAATGGGATTGCAAGAAAAG
The DNA here is from genome assembly GCF_052426305.1 of Pelodiscus sinensis. Classification (NCBI taxonomy): domain Eukaryota; kingdom Metazoa; phylum Chordata; order Testudines; family Trionychidae; genus Pelodiscus; species Pelodiscus sinensis. The sequence continues at coordinate 14,223,485 of NC_143075.1, forward strand.
GGGCCAATGGGATGGATTCTGTGATGTGAACTGGACAGAGAACTGCCAAACTCTTTACACTCAAGATCTGAGATGCAACTGGTCTAAGCCAGTCAGTTTTAACCTCTTTTCATTTGCAGACCCCCCCAAAATTTCAAAATTCAGAAATCTTAGCATAGACTGTGGACTCTCGGGAGTCTGCAGGCCACGGGTTGAAAACCACTGGCTTAAGCCAATTTCTAGCTATTTGAGATCAGGCTGTAGTGGAGCCAGATTAGCCCAAATCTGCCTACTGTGAGGTTCTTACACATTCCATGAAGCATCTGGAGCTCACCGTTCTCAGAGACAGGCTAGTGCACTGGATGGACCCCGTATCCAATCCAGTCTGGCGTTGCCTGTGTTCCTCAGACACCTTATTGGGAAGGGCAAGCCACATTCAGGCCACACTTTGGGCTGGTCCTGGGGATGGCCAGTGCTGAGATGGTTTCTCTCGCCAATGGTACCTGTTTGGGCAGCCAAAGCAAGGGGCTGGAAGGGGCAGCAGAGAAGCCATATGGAAAGGAGCTAGGGGCTTTACGGAGGAGCGGAGGAGAGACAGCAAAAGGAGAGAGCCACTGAGTGGTGTAATTGGAGCATGTGTGAGATCGTCTCCTAAAGGACGGAGGGAAGTACACACAGGGGAGAATTACCCAGAGTTCTCCAGCGGAATGTAAAAGAGCAACTCTTCCTCCCCTTTCCCCAGCTGCCTATGTTCTATTCCTCTCTCATCTCTCCACACAACTTCCAGCTGAAGGACTCAATCCAGCAAGCCAGCAGTGAGTGGGAGTCCGATGGATTTAACCAGGGTGCCTTGCAAGGAGACTTGCAGGATCAGGTCCATAGTCCCTGCCCCTCAATTATGGGTCAGATTTTTACTAGTGCTTAGTTTCTAGCATCCACTTAACATGCAGAGCTCTCTTGCAGGCTCCCCAATCACCTACCCAAACCTTTGTGGCTCTCCCTCAACTCCCTGCTCCCGGCCAGCTGCCTAGTCCCCAGTGAGCTGGACTTCACGCCTTCCAGCACTCCTAAGAACCCTGGGGGATCCAGGAGTGTACAATCCCACTCCCCCTGACTTCAGTGGGGCCAGGTCAGGCCCTAGTTTCTTAATAACAAAACAAAGAACCACCAAACACAGATGTATTTTGTTTATAAGCTTAAAACCGAATCCAGCGACGCATTTACCTGGGGATTTTAGATTAAATGGTTTAAGAAACTCAAATAGGCTTTTTAATCCCACCAAATAAAAAGGGCCCCAAAGAAGCGAAGAATTCAGCCTCCCAAGTCTTGTTTCTCCTTCCCCAACACCTCCCATATCAGAGTGGACCCGCAGCACTCGGCGGGAGCAGAGCTGTTTCAGGAACCCCCTGGTCAGGACCCATGCACCCAGAGCTAAATCATTCTCCTCCTGCTGCTCTCCGTCCTTCCAGTCCATCACACGCTCTGCTACTCTAGGACCCCAACACTTTGCCATGCAGGCGCTGTGCCTCCAAAATGGCTGTCAGTTTTGGTGCACCACCCCAATGCCAGCCAGACACACTCTGAGAAAAAGGCCTGCAATCTCCAACCTCCACCACCACCACCATCACCACCACGGATTATTTGCCTCATCTACCACACAAATGACCTCCTCCAAGGCTCTCCAGGTGACAGAGGCAAGAATGGAGAGGCTGGGAAGATGCATCTTCAGATGAGTCTGATCAGAGATTGGCAGAGATGAGTGAAAGTGGGGGCTGCAGAGAAGGCTCCCACACAATGTGGTGGACAGACTGTGTCTGACAGGGCACAGGGGGGAGGCTGGTGCCAGATGTGCCAGGGTGGAGGAGAATTGGGAGAGTTTTATGAACCCAGAGGGCAATTTGGAGCTGAATCCTGAAACGAACAAGGAAGCATGTAGGGGATGTGTGTGTGTGGGGAGGGGTGTCTTCCCAACCCCTTCCCCTCACCTTCATGGCTGGGAGACCATTCCTCAAATGCTGCCACATGCTTAAATTCCAGTCCCTAGGAATGTATCTCCTGGGATTTTTTGTTTGCCATCATCCTTCGCTACTCAAATATGGAAAGAGAAAAAGTCAGAACCATCCCCACCCCCACCCCCGCACACCAACCTGCAACAAAATTCCCAACTCGCATCTCGCCTGCTCCAATGCTCAGAGACACCAAGACAATAGGACACAAGCGGCCCTAAATCCACCAGACTCACCCTAAATAGCAATGGCCCATAATCTCGCCTGACATTCAGGAGCTTGTTATTCTTTCCCCTTGTCGCCTGGCTGGAGCTGTTCAGACCCATCAGTGTTATTCTAGGTATTAAACAGGAAAAAAACAACCCACCACAACCCAGAGAGTTTCAGGCCCTGCCCAGAGAGGGCCACAACAGGCACAGTGTCCTCCCACTGTGCTGGTCAGAGGATTGATTGCTGCCCCTAATTCCAGCAAACTTTGCCCCAGTGACAGAGTAGGATTGGAGGGGGGCCCTGCCTAGCTCCTTGCTGGAAACATATTGCTCTGTTTCCTCCTGAGTTCATTTCCACTGCCAGCTGATGACCTCTCATCATTCTTCCCTGCCCACCCCATCTTGTCCCGCTCCCTGCCCTTTGCCCAGGGAAGCTCTGCTTCACATTTTCCCTACCTCCTTGGAGCGGAGAACCAGGAGTTTTGTTCACAACAGGTTTGTTGGTTGTGGTAGGGTTTGTTTTTTTTTTTGGCATGCTGGCTCCAGCTGATTAAGGACCTGCAACAGGATGTAGGGATTACAGTAAAACCTGGCTCCGGATCAGCCGGGGCACAGAGCCAAACAAGAGAGCGAGGATTGCCCCCGGCCCCGCTGCCAAACCAGCCTCATTCTTTCAGAAGGCTGGGAACTCTGAATGCTCAGCCACAACTGGGCACCTGCCCTTGCTGGCCCCTGCATGGGATGGACTGAAGAGTATGCAGCCGAGCTCACTTAGTCTGGGAGGAACTCAGAACCCCAAGGAGAGGGCTCACTGTGGGTGAAAGGCCTCATTCTCCATGCCCTCTCCTGAGGAGCACAAGAGAGGCTTGGGGAGACAAGGCAGCATCTCTGGGCCTGTTTGCCAGGTATGACATAAGGGGCTAACATTAGCATTTTCCAGAGATTCCTCTTAAATCTCTCTCTCCATCCATCCACCAGCATTTCCACAACTCCTACCAAGCAGCCAAGAATGATGCATGCTGAGTTTTTAACCAGTGCTGGGAGAAGGGATGGAGAAGGTCCCAGACACTACACTGGGATCGAGCTCTGAGAGCATGTGGTGGGAGTCCAGCGAGGCCACCCAGTGCAGACATAACCCAAAAATGCCTTCCTTCCCATTGTATCCTCTCTTGTTAGGATCAGCAGCAGCAAGTCCCCATCCCGGAGGGGTAACTAGCCAGTGCTTTCTCGGGAGGGCTTTGGGGAGACAGACTGAAGGGCCTGAGTTTGCAACATCACTCCTTCTGGGCCATATCCTAGCAATACCTCCTCTTGCTCTTAGCGACCGCATGGCTCTGCCTGAGCAAGGAGTGCACCAGGATGCCAAGATCAGGTCCCCAGTGCCAACTGCTCTCTGCTCCCAGGTCCCTAGCAGTTCCATGGCAGTAATAACACGAAGCTGCTCCAAACAGCCTGGGTGGGTGGGGATGGATCTGTCGGGCTGCAGCAGCACGTGGAGACTTCTTAGTGCTGCCCAGCAGACTCATCCGAGTAGAGAAACTCCAGAGTCAGCTCCTGCCGGCCCAGGGCTGAGGGGGGAGGCAGGAGTTGATATGGCAGGCGGAGGCCGCAGGGACGCCATTGAAAGCTGCTAAATATGACCAGGTTAGCACTTTAGTCTTTAATGGCGGGTCACCATTAATAAACCCAGGGCCCCAGGGTGCAGTACAGAGCCTCTCTCCTCACCCGCCCTGAAATACTCATTTCATTAACTACTGTGTGCGGAGCTCGGCACCTGTCAGAAGGGGAGGCAGCCAGGAGGGCTCCAAGGGTTAACGGCTAGATGTCTTATTAAAGTGCTGACCACTCTCTCCTCTGCCTCAGTGCCTGCAGGGGGAGGGAGGGAGGGAGGCGCGCCGCACCTTTCCTTAGCGCCTGCCTCTTCTCTCCACTACCTCCTTCCCCACCAGCCTCCTGGACACAAGCTAACCCCGGGAGAATGCCCTCCCGCCCGGTGCCCCTCCCAGCATGGACAGCACCGTCAGCGTGAAGAACGCATAATCACACAGACATGGCCAGGTGGCCAGAGTACAGAGCTGGGACTCCTGCATTCTAATCCCAGCTCTGAAACTCAACTCCTTGAAGGCCCTTGGGAAAATCACTTCATCATGCCTCAGTTTCCCCATCTGCAGGACGAGGGTGCTGGTGATAGTGGAATAAACACAGGGTGGCACCAATGGAATTACCCTGGACCCAGACTGGGGTGGGTGGGAGCAGAGTCTGTTGCAAAGAATATGGCCCAAATACCAAAGGCCAACATCTGTTCTTAGTGACACCAGTGTAACCCAATGGGGTGGCACTGGGGAAAGAGAGAGCAGAATCCGGCCATTAACCGGATAACCCCAGTGGGTCAATGAACTCTGAGAGGTTACACCAGGTGGGGAGGGGCCTGTCACTGCTCTTGTATGAGCCACTCCAGCGCTTCCTGTCCCATTGCTGTTCCCAGCTCCAGCCTTGCGTGCCCTCCCTTAGGAAGCTTGTCATCCCAGCAGCAGCAGAGAGGACGGGGAAGGAAACGGTGAGCTGGAGGCTCTAAGGACAGGGTTTTGTTTTACCCAGCTGGCAGGTTTCCTGGGGGAGGCGTGCAGAGGGATACACACCCCCTGCTGCCAAATTCCCATCCCAAGTCTCTATCGATCTGCCCTACTTGGCAACTTATCTGCAGCCACTGTCTGTGGAGCTGGATCAATAGGACCTGGGCGGATAGGCCGGAACAGGTGCTCCTATGGTGAAGGCAGAGCCTTTGTGGGAGGTGGGGGGGACGCACTAGTATTTTGGCTTTAACTTTTCCTAAGCAGAGGAAGAGAGAAGCTGGGAATGAAACTAAGGTTGAGTTTGGACCCACTTTGAATGCCTGCCAAGCTTTTCGTCCTAAGGCAGTGTGAATTGCTGTGCCTCCGGAGGAGACAGAGGAAGCACGGGGTATTCCTGCCCTGAAGAGTTAACCTGAGCTATAAGCCAGGTATTGCCCCTAACTCACCTCCTGCCCACACACATCCCTGGTAAGCACTTCTCTGTTGGCTAGCCCACCCTGAGGCAACAGGCTAATTGCTAATACTCCTCCAGCGCTTCCCACAATGCTCCCCATGTCCCCAGAAGGACAGACAAGTCTTCCTACAGTTCATTGGGAAAGAATCCAAGTGCAGCACAAAGAACCAGGGGAGATGCTGCTGAAGTCCTAGCAACACACACAGGAGAGAACAACCAGAGTCTGGCTTTGCAGCATGGCTCTGCGCAGCCAGACTAGGGTGATCTAGGTACTCAGAGAGGAGTGTCAGTCACACAGACTAACTGTAATAGAGACACACTCCCAGCGACTAACACTCCTCCATCCACCCCCCCCCCCCCAGGCCAGCCAATCCCAATGCTGACAAAAGGAAATCAACAACCTGGACAAAGGGAGCCTTCAGCCCATGTGTGGGGGTCCCAGACTGGCCTAGAAGCACTGAGCTGAGCAAAGTGGGGCAGGAGGCCTGGCCATGGGCAGAGTGAACAGTGGCTTCTCCCATCCAGAGGCCCAGCTGCCAGCTTTCACCAGGAAACACATGACCTCTTCCTCCCTCCTGTTTCAGAAGGTCTACTCAAACCACTTCCCCTTCCTGCATCTGTGGACCTCCTCCTGATGTTCAGACAGAGTAACTGGATCCATTTGTCAGGCTCAGAGGCATAGCAACAACAGAACCCAAGCCCCCTGGCACCAAGCGTATGCTCTAACCATTAGAAAACTTTGTTCCCCTAATTTTTAAGCCAACAGCGGCCCATTGGGAAAAGGCACCACAATCAGTTGGGAAAAAGGGGCTCTGTGGAAGGGGCACCTGAGTGAGGCTGTCCCTAGAAGCTGGAGCACTCCTTCACTAGGGCCAAGAGTCACTGGAAGGCCGCCTGTTCCCATTAGAGCCGGCTGTGAGAGGGACACTGCATCGGGTGTCACCTCCAAACGTCCTTCAGAGAGACATGTAGCGAGAGAGTGAGAATCTGCAGTTGTCCCGACGTTTCTCACTCGGCAGAACAACTGTTGCAGTCCTTTTAGAATAAACCGGGCAACTGTTCCCAAAAGCGCTGCCCCCTCAGCCCCTGCCCTTAAAAAAACCCTAACAACCAATCTCCAAAACACCAGCTTCTGAGTCAGGGTGAAAATGTTATTAACAAAAACATCACTCAGGGGTGGGACACCTGCTCCCAGACAAGCAACTGGCTTGGCCCTCGATAGTTAGCATATTACATCAGGGCCCAAAAAGAGAACGGGAGGGGAGGGAGATGGGGAAGAGTGGAAAAGAACAGACAGAGGGAAGGCAACAGCCCAGGGAAGTAGAAGAGACAGTAGGAAAGGAGAAAAGGGGAGCAGAGAAAGCAGGAGAGGAGTGTGCCAAAATGAGAGGGGGGGTGCCTGAGAGGGCGTGCAACCTCTGAGAGAGCAACTGTGTGTGTACATAAGTGTGAGAACATGCAAGAATGGAAATGTGGGTGTGAGAAAGAGAGTGTGTGTGTGAGAGAAAGGAGTAGGAGAAAGTGAGAGAATATTTATCGGGGGACTGAGGAGGCCTGAGCCTAGATTAGAGACAGGGAGAGGAATAAAGGGGAAGGAAGAGAAGAGTGAGAAAGGGGAGGACAACATCCCGGAGAGCCAAAGTGCCTTGGCAAGTGTAAGAAGAAAAGAGGGATTGTGAGTGAAAGACAAGAAAAGAGGGGGGATACACAAGCAGCAGAAACAGGGGAGAGAAGGCTGGAGGACGAGCGGGTGTGAGCAAACACGGGAACCGAGCACAGGTGGGACAAGAGAGCGGACCAATAAGTGCAAGGGACAGAAAGAGAAACGACTGTGGAAAGGGAGAAGGGGACAGAAGAGAGAAAAATAATAAAATAAATAAACAGCAGGGAGAGAGGAAAAGATGTCTATTAAAAACCTCAGTGCATAACACAAAATGTCAGGGTTTATAGCTTCATTCTTGGCATTGCTGGTACTGAGAACCCCACACAGAAATGTCACTGCTTGTCATGTTTAATCACCTGCTATTTGTTAACACCTTCACTGCATGGAATCTGCCCCTCAACCTCCTCCGGGCCTTCCATTTGGAGTGCAAACTGGGAACACCCCCCCACTCCCACTGGTTCTGTCTGGACTGTTATAATGGAGCCAAAGAATGCTTGGGGGAGAGGGGAGTGGGCAGCAGGACTCCTCTCTTCCCAGGACAGACCCCCAGGGCATGTCAGGAGAGAAACAGCACTTCTTGTTTTCTAGCAATAGGTCTCAACCAGGCTTGGCCTTTGCACACTAGCTAGTTCACTGGATAACTGGGGGTTAATAACATGCACAAGCACCAGGGGGTGCCACTGTTCAACGACAGTCAGAGCCTCCCCACACCATGGGAGAGTTAAGGGATACTCCTAGGGGCGAGGGCAGCTATAGGAAGACCAGGTAAGTAAAAGAGGAACTGGGACTTCAGTGTGTGAGCACTAACAGGAGAGAGGGGCAGGAATGGGATAAGCATATGACCAGGCAGAGGAGAGCAACCTCAGAGTGCAAGTGCTAATGAGTGTAAAGGGTGATAGCTCAGAGCGCCTTTCCCTCTTTCCATCTGGAAATGGCCCTTGTGCTCCTGGCCCATTCATCTCCAGTGCTGAGAGGCTAACTAGGATAGATAGATAGATATAAATAAGTACCCCCCCCCAAATCCCCGCAAGTCTGGAATTCTCCAATCTGTTTGCTTGAACAGCAACTGTCAGATAAAAGCAAACATCCAAAGCCATTAAACGTACAGTCACAGTTCCCTGCCATGGCATCTGCACTGCTGACTTTGCTTCAGCTCTTCTCTGCGTCTTTCACTTGGGGGGTTTATTTATTTATTTCAAAGATTCCCATTTTCCCCTGCATCCCCCTCTCCTTCAACATCTCGGCCTGCCGCAAACCTTCTATTCACGCCGTCGCACAGTGTTACTGAGGAAATGATTCAGAAGTTATCACTGGACAAGCTGCCCGGTCTCTGTTTCTTTTTACTCTCCCGTTAAAGGGAAACCAATATAGATCCTCCTCTGCAAAATTCTGCAATGCAACTGTGATAAACTGTTTCTACAATTTCTGGGCTTGCCCAGAAAGATTCACAGCCCTCCCCCCCCCCCCCATCACACAGAACACAACAGCCAAGTGCAGCGGTGAATGCAGCCAAGGAGTGTCTTATAGTGACAAACTAAAATCCTTCCAGGAATAGGGATAACTGTCTGGAGGGTCCCAGACTGGGCTCCTTTAGGAAGTAAGGAAGATTTACTGAGGAACAGGGGTTTCAAAGTCTTTGCCCATTCATTTTTAATCCCTCCTGTTCCACCTGCATTCATAACTGCACAGCTGACTCAGGTGCATTAATGGGTGGTTTGCACCTTTCTGCTAGGCCTCAGTTGCTGACCATTATTGTGGATCTGATCTAGGATGGGCAAGCTAAGTTCCTACCACCCTCTTTACCCTAAAGCATTGGCTAAGTACAGCTTCCCAGGCAGGCCCAGGTGGTCTGATCCTCTCTCTCATTTTGTAGAGAATCACCACTCCTTCTCCATGGACACGCACTGGCTAGTGAGTTCACCAGTCAGTTAATTCACAACAGTGATGGCCGCAGCTGCTGGCTCCTCCACCCCCAAACTACTCATCGATGATGGTGTCCTCATGGCTCAGCTCCTTGCTGAGTGCTCTGTACTCATGGCTGAGGTAGGATCACTAAGGGCAAATTCCCCCAATGCAGCTCCTAGGGTTGCCAGATGGTTTAACCAAAAATATCGAACACCACCCCACACCCAAAAAGAATACGTGGGCCATCTTCTCTCCCTGCTCCAGACCAAACATCACCCCTGCAGAACCAGGTGGGCAGGCAGGAGGGCTGGACACAGTTGCTGAGTGTGTGTAGGGTTGCCAGGTGTCCAGTATTGACCCGGACTGTCCAGTATTTTTGCCTCCTGGACAGGAAAAAAAATCAGAAAATACTGGGCATTTTAGGTGTCTGATATTTTTAAAATTATTTAACCGGACAGGAGGCGAAAATATCGGACTGTCCGGGTCAATACCGGACACCTGGCAACCCTAGCAGCTCCCGCCTGCATGATGGTCCTGCTGGTGGGGTCACAAGGGTCATGGTAAAATGGGTGCAACTGCAGGTTCTCAGTCTAAGAGGCTTCCCTGCCATTGTTCCCATCAGTCTTGGTCTCTATAAGTTGTGAATATCAAAGGGCCCCGTCTGAAATCATCAATCCAAACCGACCAAAGTTTCAGGAGAGGTTCAGATCGGAATCCCTGAAGCCAACTCTGCCTGTTGTTTGAAGTTCTCAGGTTGGCCTCTAAAACCCACCAGAGAGCGGCTGTTCTTGCAAGACGTTGACTGAAACCTCCAGAGAACACTTCACCAAATACAGTATTGTCATACCCATGCTCTTGCTCTAGTTCAGCCTGAAACCTCAACCCTATGCTAGCCCTATCCCTGTTCTGAATCTGGCCCTCTTGGGCATCTCTACACAAATAACAATTAGTTTGTTGATAGATGCACTTTCATCAGTATTGTTGAAACAAGGCATAGACACACAAATGATGGGTCAACTTAGAATCTGCCTCTGTCCTGTGGTTTGAAATCCCAGAGCTCTCAGTAGTTTGTCCTCTATCTTTGGTATCACAGGGACCCTTCCCACCAAAAAACAGTGGTCAGATAAGGGGAGAAGTAAGTCTGGATGGGTCAGAGTAAGAATAAGGAACTTGTGCAAAAAGTGATCAGAGTTCTGTCTGGTTTGGAAATGAATAAGAGGAAAACCTACAGTATGTGGGGAGGCCAGGGACACATTTGAAATGATGAAACAAAAATGGATCTCAAACACACACAAATATGTGTTTGTAAAATACAGTCAAATGAAAACCGAGGTGCCTCAGCTAGCAGAAACAATCCAGTACAAAGGGTCTTGGAAGAGTCTTTAGAACCTGGCACAACCTCTGCTCCGAAGCTGTAGAGTTCCCCCAGCACTTGCTCTCTAGGTCCCCTGGGTCCCTTTGGTGACTCAATTAAAGGACAGAAATGCTCTGGTGGGTGCAACTACAGGAATCTATAGGCTACTGTTTGCAGCTGTCATCAGTAATCAAGGCCACAAGAACAGTTGCCTAAAATCTATGTGCAGATTCTAGAGACTCATCTTGTCCCTTCCCCACCATTTTTCTCGCTCTCAGACATTAATCAGAGGGAATTAATACTGAGACAAAATAAAATGGCAACAACCTAACACACATAACACAACCTCCCATCCCAGATCAGCCATGACAAGAAATTGGCTCCAAATCAAAATCCCAGAGCCAAACACCTCTACAAGTCTGGGAACCCAAACTCCACACAGGATTTGAACTTCAGAGCTTAGGTCTGACTTCTGGAGCGATCAAAACTCCATCTCACCTGACTGATCTTTGGCAGCCTTCTCACAGTGGCTTTGCTGGGGTCCAGTCTAGTACCTGGGGGAGAAATATCCACATCTCTTCACCATTACCAGAGTTTAGCCATCTCAGCAGTGAGGCCAAGACTTGCATGATCCTGGGGGCCTGAGCTCTACTCTGTGCTGGAAGGTGTTCCTCTGGAACAGTGAGGGGGCACACTGGAGAACTGGGGCAGTCTGTACGACTGCTGCCCATGCTGTCTCTGCTCTGTGGACAGAGGCCTTTGCTCTTCACAGCTGTTCATCTGGCACCTTTCCCAAATACTAAATTCAACTCTCAAAGTGTAAAATAACTCCCCAGTCAATTTGGGCCAATTTTTCTTCTCTGCGCACAAGAGGTGCACCAGCAAAAACACAGGCATGTCCAAGGGCTGCTACGTACAGGATCAGAAATGGATGCTGGTGGGACCCTTTATGCCAGACAGATATGAGGAAACTCAGCAGGAGGATTTCACGGCAGATTAAATTCACCCATGTGCAGAAGACCCAACACAAAGCCTATGTGCCACTTACACCCTGCTCTGGAATGGTGCACGGACTTTGTGACAGTCTTTTGCACAAGGGTGAATTTTACCCTTTGTGAAAATGGGCCAAAAAGTGCACCACGAAGCCTGATTTCCAGAGGGTAGGTGCTCACCACTCCCTGGGTATGTCTACACTACCCCGCTAGTTCGAACTAGCGGGGTAATGTATGCATACCGCACTTGCAAATGAAGCTCGGGATTTGAATTTCCCGGGCTTCATTTGCATAAGCGGGGAGCCGCCATTTTTAAAACCCCGCTGGTTCGAACCCCGTGCAGCGCGGCTATACGGGGCTTGAACTAGGTAGTTCGGACTAGGCTTCCTCGTGGTGTACCGGTAGTTCGGAATAGGAAGCCTAGTCCAAACTACCTAGTTCGAGCCCTGTGTAGCCGCGCTGCACGGGGTTCGAACCAGCAGGGTTTTAAAAATGGCGGCTCCCCGCTTATGCAAATGACGCCCGGGAAATTCAAATCCCGGGCTTCATTTGCAAGTGCGGTATGCCTACATTACCCTCCTAGTTCGAACTAGGAGGGTAGTGTAGACATACCCCCTGAGACACAGGGCCCCTTGAAACACCTTGTGCTAGACGCCCAGTCCCCACTTTTAGCAATCAAGGACAATATTTTGTCCGTTTATGTCACTTTGTCCAATCTGGCAAAGTCTTTGGGGGGGGGGTTTCCCCCTCTCCCCATTCTTTTTCTTTTACAGTTTTTTTATGAATTTCCTTCTGCTTCCCTCCCTTCCTCTCTCCCCTTCTCTCAAGGTCACACTGCTCGTTTGCACATTGAATATTTACTCAGCAGCCCGGGTCCTTTCACAGGCGCTCACCACAAATATGCTTTCTGATAAAGTCAGGAGAAAAGAAACTATAAAACCCAAAACAAGATCAGAAATAGCAAAGCCCAAGCAGGTCGAGGCAGGGCAGGCAGCAGAGTAAAATAATTCAGCAGAGAAAGCCAGCAAAGAGTTATTTTCTCCACATTTTCCCTGAGGTGTTCCTGCCCACGCCCCCCTTTGCCTGTTTGTTTTTCTGAACATTTTCATTCTGATATCAGGGCTGTGCAAACTGATTATGGAAGATGGTTCCGTTTAACTTCTTCTCACACAGGATGAAATTCATGCCCTATGCAAAGGCCAGGGACTTTGTGTGCATCGGTCTTCTGTGCTAACCCTCTGCATAGGGGTGACTTTCACCCCCAGTAAGTAGATGAGTCCTCAGCTCTCCAAGGGTGCATCTACACAACAGGGCTTACCTCGAAATAAGCTACACAAACTGAGCTACGTCAATTGTGTAGCTTATTTTGATATAGAGCACTCTTCCACCGACTTCCCTCACTCCTCGTACAAAGAGGGTTACAGGAATTGGAGTAAGAAGTCCTCCAGCTTGACAGTATTTCAACAGTATTTTGAATTAGCTGCCTGCTGTGTAGGCGTGGACTAAGTTATTTTGAAATAAGGCTTTTTATTTTGAAATAACATTGCTGTATAGATGTACCCCAAGATCTACTCCAGGCCCATTGCTCATAACTGAAGTGAACAAAGCAATGAGGGATTTTACTGTATGTTGTATTGTATGGAGCAATCCTGCATTGCTCTGGGAGCAGACGAAAGAGTTCAAATCCTGCTCACCCTACTCGTGCAAGTAAGTTTACTGAAGGATACTGGACTATTTACATGAATAAATTGAGCAGCAAATGGCCCTAGATGACCTAATGAACCAATCCCATCTCTTAACTTTTTGTCCCTTTATGATGTGATTCTACAGTCTGAACCTTCTTGCCCGGATGGGGGATTAGAACGTGTCTATTATACTGAGCTCCTGTTTCACTCCCATAGATTTCAGGACTCCTGTATGATTCTACTGTGTGCTCAACTTCTGTTGTTCCCAGAAGATGTTGTGAGTTTGAAAAACTCCTGGTTAACTTCAATGGAATGGATGCTTGGCCAGCAAGGTGTGCTTCTGGAAACCTTAGCCCCAGTACTCATATTGTCCAACAAGGTTTTTTAATAATTTCTCAGTGGTATCATTTCCATCTCCATCTGACAATCAAAGCAAGCACATGGCTCTGATAGGAGAGATGGATCACAGCTATAGACCATTCACTAGCTATGTCCTATACATTTCCCACCATAACCCCACCTCGGACTCCTACCCCATAGTAAAACATACAATAAAAAAGGATGGGAAAAAGGAACAATAACAATGGGGCCCACGTACTTTGAAATGGGTTCATCTGTTGGCATGGGCTTGCTTAGGCTTCCATTAATTTTTCAATTATATGGGGGCATTGATAGCAGTTTGAAATTCATGCACATCAGCTGGGCCATGGTCCGTGTCTGTAGGGGACTCACATGCCCAGAGACTCATCTCACTTACACAGATGTAAAGGTGGACTAACCACCAATGTCAATGGAGTTATTTGGATTGACATCAATGAATCAGATATCAGATCCAGTCTACCAGCTCCCAAAGGTCTGGTCACTAACACAATTAAGGAGCAATAGCATGTGTTAACAAAAGCCCTGATCCTCCCAATAAACGTAAGAAATATTGCCTCTGTGAAATAACTGTCCATCTGCTACGCCCAGGATGGTGTGATTGGTGCTGATTAAGCCCCCTCCCCCCTCTTTCAGAGGGATGAATGCCCTTGCCCTTCCCTTGTTTTAGTGACATCTGATATTGCTGCTTCCCTGTTCCAGATCACAGTGGAAAAGTCAGACCAGGAGTCCCTCCATCACACTGATCAGGGAAGATGACCATCCTAAACCATGCTGCCTAAACTCTAGAGTTTCCCTTGGATTTTCAGCCATGATCACTTCAATAGCTGGGGATCTAAAGCCTGTCTGCTACTTGGATTCATAAGCAACTGGTTCCAGTCTGCACTCTTCCTGGCAGCCTGATTGCCTCACTGGGGCAGGGGGAGCAGGGCTCTGGTGGCTGTTTCCATGGCATTTCACCTTCTCTTTGAGGTTGCAGTGTTCTTTACTCCAATACAAGTGCTCTACCTCGGAACAGTCCAAACCACTACAGTAACACTACATGCTATGCTGACTGAGACCATTTGCAGAACTGTAGTAAATATATTACTAGAGTATTAATGATATTACAAGCTGTAGTACTTTTGGCTACTGATATTACGTCAGGAACTTCACTCATTGGGCCATCAACAGTACTGTAATATCACTAATGAAACCAGAAGTATCTTGGTGTCCAGTACTACTGCTGCAGCACAATTGCAATACAATTGCAATGGATGTTTGGCTCCATACTAACTGCACTGTATTAAAACTGTAACTTGTGGTGTTACCAGCCATTCACAGCACAGTAAGAACATTACTGTAGTACTAGTACTCTGGATCTGGAGTCTTCTCTGCCATTTGTGGTACTGTAGGATGTGAAGTACCCACAACCATTCTCAGTATTGTAGTAACAGTACTATTCTCTGAAACACTCCCGGCTACTTGAAGTACTACAGTAACACTGCTCTAGACTGCAGTGGTGTGGATTAGTGCTGTAGAATACTGTAGTACTTTTTTCCTGGCCAGATCTTTCCTGAGGAAGAGGTTGGCAAGGGTGCTCCTTGCCCTTAGTCTGGCTCCCCACAGCCTGCTGTCTTCCCTGGTATGGCCCGTCTCGACTCATTGCGCTCCCACTCACCCCCACCCTGTCGCGCACATGGCTTTAATGTTTTTATTACCTGTTTGACTCGCTGCCTTATTGCTTCTCCCCTTAATGGGGCCGTAACCGTGGAAACGAGGAATAAACGGCCACCAGAAAATGAGATGATTAAACAGGTCACCCTGGCAAAACAAACTCTGTGTTCACAGAGCCCAGTGGTGTATGCAGCTCCAACTCAGGGAAATACAGCGCTTGGCTGTGGGGGGCTGGCAGGGGACATGGGACTTAGAAGCCAGGAGCGCCTGCCCCCAGGGGATGGGGCTGTATGCCTCTCAGAAGGGGACCATGTCTTCAATAGGAAGAGTGCCGAGGACTGGATAGGTCCTGCAGTAGAAGTGACTGGTGTGAATGTAAGCAGCCCAGACTATAAACAGAGCTCAGGCCTGGGTCAGTTCAGAACAAGGCCTCAAAAGACCTACCTCTGCACCTTGCCCTTGTCTCCTCATTAATCACCCCCCACAGGATTCAGATACCTCCTTATGTCCTCTTGTTTCTGGTTACCTCAGGCCTTGCCCCCACAGTGTCACTCTCCAATGGCTGTAGCAGTGGGACATTTTCCAGACAAACCCAGAGAAAGACACTGATTTTGGATCTCAATGAACTAAGGACGTGGCTAAGGAAAGGGACCTGTTTTCCTGTCATCAATCCTCCTCCAGCACTGTCCCTGAAATAGGCTTGTGTGACCCTTTCCTAGACCCTTTCGCCTACAGTGCCTTCTCCCCCTTCCACCTCCTCATCCTCCTGACTGTTACTGGTTTTCTCTCTGTGCTGCCAGCCACAACTTCTGTGGGCACAGATGTGTCCACGACCACAAGATTTCAGGCCCCAATGACACTCAGGCTGCAGCCATGCTAGGAAGGTGGAAGGGGGCAGAGCCTTTGCCTAGGACCTACCTCAGCGACATTCTGTGCCAGCTGTCTGCCAAATACCACCTGCCCATCCATGCATCCTTCTCTCTGTGAGAAGTTACTCAGCTTGAACCGAACTTGTTTCTAGCTCCCTGTCCTAGTCTGCTGCCCAGGTCACCTTGATCCCGACAGAAGCGCAGTTTACTAGGAGCAGACAATCTCAGGATGTCTTGGCCCAACAGTTAACAGGACAGAGGCATCTCCCTGGTGCTTTTCTGCAGATCACCAGAGTGTGACTATAAAAGGGATGAAGCCAAGGCCCTGCTCCACAAGTAACCTGGACCTATGTGGAGGGTACTGGGCCAGCATCTTGGGACAGGGGCTGTGGATTCCTGGATACACCTTCAGAGGGCCTAGCACATTGCAGAGCCATCGGAAAATGGAGAGTAAGTAGACACAGAATTAAAAACCACCAAACAAATGACCATTACCTGGACTCAAACCCCATTATTATTATTGACCATGTTTATTATGGGCATGCCTGTGGCCTGGCTGAGATTGGAGCCCACTGTGCTGGCTACCGCACAGGCAGAATAAACGACAGCCTCTGCCCCAAGAAGCACCCTGTCTAACCAGACAAGACAAGCCCAAGGGTGGAGCAGGGTGTCACACACCAGCAGAGGAAATAGCTGCCATTGCAGAGCTGGAGCCATGAGGTTTGGAGTGGGGCTTGGTGAGGAATGGAGGCAGATCAGCTAAACAGCAAAAGATGACAGGGAGGACACTTCATAGAGGAAGAGGGGCAGAGCAGGGGGAAGAAGGAGAGTATGAGGGTCAGGTGTGGCGTGGGGCCGAGGTGATAAGGTTGTGAAGGAGGGAGTGGGAGAGGGTTGGAGACACAGCCAATCAGCACTGCCCAGGGAACATCTATCAGAACCATGGGAAATACTGATACACCATCAGCATCCCACAGTCCCTACTAAAATAGTGCCCGCAACTACTTTGGAAGCATCGTTCTCCGTCTGGCTGAAACCTGCAAGCTCTTTCCTCAAGCCAAAGGGGGCTGAGTGCCTCCAGAGAGGTGTCTCCCTTGCCCACTTCTTGTTCTGGGGAGTGCTGAGGAGAGAAGCGTCCTTTTTCACCTCTTTCCCCCATGCAGTTCTGCAGACCTAGACTTAGCCTCAGTCATACCAGAAGCTCTAAATATGACCCAGCCCAACAAGTCAGAGATGTCCTAACAGGCTCAGCTCACTCAGCCTAGCAACACAGAACAGGTTACAGGAAATCCCAGCAAGGTTCCCCCACACCCACATCCTGGATTCCAGGCCTAACCAGAACATTCCACCAAAGCATCACCACACCATAGGCAGGTTTTAATCCAACCCAGAAAGGCTAGGAATAGGCACGAGTTTCTAGAGGCCCTGCACCATCCCTCCCCTCACTGCGGCTAGAGAGCTAGGCACTAAGACCTGATTCTAATCTCCCGCTATCAAACCCCAGCTCAGAGGCTGCATTTTTCAACAAACGTTCTTGAAAATAAAACAATGCAAAGAGAAAGCAAACAAATGATGTCACAAACCGTCCTCCAAAGTGGTCGGGATCCTGCCAAAAACTACATCCCGCCCCTACCTGTCCCAGACCTGGAGCTTCCAGGTGCCAAAAGTCTGCAGAGAACAGACTCACAGTGACAGAAATAACATCATCAGACACTTGCAAGCCCACAGCAATGGAGACGAAGAGACAATTGCTCGGGGTGTTTGAGCTGGTGGCTTCTCTTAAAGAGGCGCATGATTTACAGAAAGGAAAAGTTTCATGGGCCCGCCTCTTTGTATCAATTTGAGTGATATTTCTGTAGTTAGGTGGGAAAGTCACAGAACTCATAAAGTCCTCTAACTGGGAGGAGTTTGCTCATCAGAACTCAGCCACGCGAAGGGGTGGGGAAGTGAAAGGGAGGGACGTGAAGGGGGACGAGTGAAAGGGAAAGAGAGTGAAAGACTCAGAACAAAGGAAAGGAAGAGGGAGAATGACAGGAAGAACAAGGAAGAGTATGGGAAAGAGGCTGACTGAAATACTGAGGGTGAATGGGAAACCTAGCCAAAAAAAAAAAAAAAAAGAAAAGAAAGAAGGAAAGGAGAGAGAGAGAGAGAGAGAGAGAGAGAGAGCACATGACAAAGGAAAAGGGACAGCAAAACGGAGACAATGAGAAGGGTAGGAAAAAATAAGGTGGCAGGAAGGAGACGTACAGAGTGACAGCCAGCAAACGAGGGCAAAGCACTGTTCTTTCTCCTCGGGAGGGGCCTGGACCCCGATCCCTGGGACCTCCCCGGCAGCTTGCCGAGTTCCTCAAAGGAATCGGAAAGACTGCAGACGGACTGTGTGTCCATTTAAAATGTTCAACTGAAAGAACAAACCGCCCTCTGTACACGCCCCCCAACTCCCTTCCACCCTGGTAGCTCCCCATGAACAGCTGCTCCTGCCTTCAGGACACACAGACAGTAATTACTCCAGGAGCCGCTTCCTTCCTTCTCTGCCTGCTGTGCAGGGGGTCACTTTGAAAGGAGAATGAGGAGGGGAGCTTCAAACAAATATAAGACACTGAACCCCCACCGAATCGTGTGGGAGCCAGGCATGTGCTCAAGGAATTACCCAGCAGAGCTGGGGGTGGGGTTGTTCCTAGAAAAGTTGGGCTTTGCCCACAGAATTACACAGCAGAACAAGGGTAGCAGGTGTGTCAAACTGCCATGCATGAGCCTGCAAAATGGCAAGCAGTCCAAGGAAGAGAAGCTTGGGAAAGGGTTGTGGTGCAGCTTCTGGAGAAGTCAGGCCTGTTCTCAGTAGAAAATGGGGCACTGACAGGACCTCCAGCAACAGAGGAGCTCTCATGCTCAGGAATTCCTGATGGGGAAGAGGAGAGCTCCCATGGGTGGGTCAGTCCAACGTGTGGATAAGCACAGGCACTGCGCTGGCAAACACCTTGCAGGGAGGTGGAGCTGCTTTAATGAGAAGATGCATCTATGACTCAGGCCTCAAAGGGATCAGGACTTTTTATTATTATTATTTTATTTTTTCATCATAAATTCCGCCCTAGGATGCCAGATCCCGCCAGGTTTTTCTGGAAATACCAGACAAGGACGAGTGGCGTTGACTGGCGTTTGATGGTTTCCCAGGTTGAGAAGCTACAGTACATTCCAGTTCCTAATTTTCCCTTGGCCTTGCCTATGCCACTGGCAGCTGTTCCGCAGGGAATCGCAGGCAAGGGGGCTGCTCTCTCAGGAATCACTTCCATTTTCTAACAAGTACATATTCACAACTGTAACAGCCCACTGATACTTTGCCCCTATTGTCTGGGATCTCACAGGTCTTCCAAAGACCCCTCTGCTGGAGCCATGAATACTAAGGAACAAGAACAGGACAGAGGAAGCCCAGGGAGGACCCAAAAAGGCAGGAGAATTGTGGAGGCTGGGGAGGGGCAGAAGTAGGATCCACTCTGCCTAGGGGAGCAGCATTCTTGGCCACAGCCCTGCACTTTGCCCATAAACAGGCCCCAGCCCTAATTCACTGATACCCATTGCTGAAGTGCCTATCCCCGGCTCTGGGCTGCTAAGGTGGTATGTTGTTAATTCCCGCATTATTGACAGGGAAGCAGAGGCACAGAGAGAAAGAAAATGATGGGCCAAAGCCAGGAATAGAAGCTAGGTCTCTCCTGAGCACCAGGATTTAACCACTAGGCCTCTCCCCCCTCAGTTAATATGGTTGCTCATGGATGTCTCCTCTGCAATTACACAACATTCCCTAGCCAAAAAAAGGGATCCAAAATAAGCCAGGGCCCTCTGTTATACTCAACTTCATTGCTTAGATCCTCCCAGCCCTTCCAGCAGCCCTTTGGCCTCCACTCTGATAGGCTGCAAGATGGTCCCCATTGCGCATGCACACACCCTCCTCACCCACTTCGTCCTCCTGTCCTGTGCAGTTTGACACCCCACCCTTTCGTGCTTGATGCCCTGCAGGTGAGATTGGCTGGCAGCAGAGATGAGATAGAAGCTGGTGCAGGGATCCTTATCTCTGAATCTCCTCCACAGCCAGCTGTAATGAATGCTCCCCAGTCTTCCCTAAACTGGAAAGTTACTTGCCTCCTTTAGAATGGGGCTGATTGGAACATGTAAATTGCAGTGGGGAATAATTTAACAGTCCAGGTGGCTGGGTGATTTAAAGCTCTCTCCCCCAGCCTGTGCTGACGCCCCTGATGCTCACATGTCTCACAGACCCATGTGGTGTTGAGAAAGACCAGAACTAAGGCTCTTGCCCAGACCCCTCCTTGCTAGCTTCAGAGGACTCTGGTCTCAGAGCAGCTAAGAAGCCTATATCAC
Source organism: Pelodiscus sinensis (assembly GCF_052426305.1). NCBI lineage: Eukaryota > Metazoa > Chordata > Testudines > Trionychidae > Pelodiscus > Pelodiscus sinensis. The sequence continues at coordinate 14,243,579 of NC_143075.1, forward strand.
AAAAGCCACCAGCACTTCTACCACCTCTCTTGGCAGCAATGTCAGCAGAGCTCAAGGAGCGAACGCACCCAGAAAGCAGAGCTCCCCTCTCATCCATCTGGCCAGCCAAGAGGCACCCTGGCACAGGTGGCGGAGTGCAGAGGAACCTCACGTTGCCCAGGCCATGCTGGGCCTGCCCTATGGGTAAAGAGAGGATTTTAGCATTCAGAGCTTTAAAGTTAGCCCCATCCACACACCTGCAGAACTAAAACACAGAGGCACCAACCTCTCCAGAAGCCGAATGAGAGAAGAGGTCTCAGCACAGCAAGAGTGAGTGTACAGCAGCATGTAACAGGGACTGTGTACAGAGCATGGGTGTGGGGGGGTGTGGCCGTGCATGCAGTGTGGCTGTGCAGAGTGTGTAGGAAATGTCTGGAGCAGGGCTGGATGTGTATGTATACAGCATGACTAGGTGTTTAGAAGAGCATGGAGTATTGTGTCCAGAGGAGGCACAGATGAGTGGGCATGTGCATGAAGATAGTGTCTCCAGGGCAGGTGTGTATGTGTCCGGTGCAGCTGGGGGTGTCTGCATACAAGCATGTGTGGCTATGTCTGGAGCAGGTGTGTGTGTGCAGCACAGTTAGGGGTGTGTACACATCTGTGGGTTCCACTTGACCCTAGACACACCTATGCAGATCTTTACTTTTTCCCTTCAGTTCACAAGGGCTACGTCTAGACTGGCATGATTTTCTGCAAATGCTTTTAACAGAAAAGTTATTCCGTTAAAAGCATTTGCGGAAAAGAGCGTCTAGATTGGCACGGACACTTTTCTGCAAAAGCACTTTTTGCGGAAAAGTGTCCGTGCCAATCTAAACGCAGTTTTGCACAAGAAAGCCCCGATTGCCATTTTCGCAATCGGGGCTTTTTTGAGCAAAACAATACCACGTTGTCTACCCTGGCCCACTTACGCAAAAGCATTTGCACAAGAGGGCTTTTGCCCGAACGGGAGCAGCATAGCATTTCCACAAGAACACTGACAATCTTACATGACATCGTCAATGTTCTTGTGGAAATTCAAGCGGCCAGTATAGACAGCTGGCAAGTTTTTCCACAAAAGCAGCTGCTTTTGCGGAAAAACTTGCCAGTCTAGACGCAGCCAAGGGGCTTTGCTGAAACAACCCTCTCAGAAGCCACACAGGTGGCTGGGGGCGAATGATCATTTCACACCCAACACTGGGAATGGGGCATCCAAATTCCATACTGGGCCAGGAGTGCTCAGAGGGCTGTGGGCACTTAGGTCAGCAAGTGAACGGCACCCCACGCTTTCCTTGTCTTTCTCCCCTTCCCTTCTCATCCTCTCTGCCCCTCTTGCTCTCTCACCAGGTTGTGTGTGGCTCAGCTTTCCTTCTGAGTTTGAAACTGCCCCAGGACTAGAAGATCCAAACAGTTTCCCACCTCAGGAACATTTTGTGCTTGTTGTTTGTTTTTTTGTTTCCCCAGCAGCTGACAATTGCTCTGCCCTGTACCTGGTACCTCAGCCAGGACTCCATCCCCTAAATCAGCAGGGAACCTCCCATGAGCCAGAAGATAAGGATGGGAAACCTCAATGGCTCCAAAGAAAGGACTTTAGGAACTTTGAAGAGGAACATGCTGTAACCAGGTGAATTACAAATTTATATTTTTATGGGGCTGGTAGGGAAGCATCTGGAGGACGAAAATCCCCACCAGATCCCACTGCTGCAGTGCTGTCAGCTACTCTCCTTGTGGGCCGAGGGATGGGGATACTTCCGGTACTTTTGTGTTCAGATGGAAAGGGCATCTCCTCAGAAACAGGAGGAAGGGCAATGCTGGCCCAGTGGGACGCAGGACAGGGAGGCACCTGTGAGGGGCTCTCTCATGAAATCAGCACCACGGAGTCCAAAGAGAGGAGAAGAGAGTTTGGAGTTTGTGGGAGGGAACAATATATTCATACCCATTCAGCATCCACTCTACCAACCAATCCAACCCTGCACCCATCCAGCATGCCAGCCCAGCCCTGTACCATCTAACATGCAGCAAGTATTTGCTCCTGTTCATCTGCATAGTTCCTTAGCCCAACCTTGTTCTCATCTAGCTCCCAGTTTCCCTACCCAGATTGGTCCCGTCTTTGTCCAGGCCTCATCTCCTCCTATGGCCCATCCAGTACCGCCCCATTCTCCCCTTACATCTGGCCCAGCCCTTTTACACTCCCTCACCTGACTGGGCCTCACGCTATCCATTGCCAGCCCATCCTCCATCCACCGAGTGCCCACCTTCTGCATCTGGCCTAGCTATTCACCCAAGATACATGTTTCTGGCAGCTCTATAGATCCCAGTTTGTGTTTCTAACTTGTACAGTCAGAATAAGAGGCTAATAAGTTTCTTTGCCTGTCTCTGGTGCCCCTCCCAGCCCCACATGCCATGCTGCTCTGGGAGAAGAAGCAGGGAGCAGCGGGGTCCTGGTCTGATGGGGGCTTTCAATCCTCAAAATGGATTTTACCTGTTTCTGAAAGCCTCCCCCCCCCTCCTCCACTCCCACATCCCCTTCTCTCCAGGGAAATCAGTCTAAAAGGGGCTAATGGAACAATGTCCCTCTCTCATTCTCTCTCTCTTTTTTTTTATTAGCATTTGTGGAATTTATTCCCAAACTCTCCTAATCTTTCGTACACAACCATTTGATTTGCATAACCCAGCCCCCTCTCATAAAAACTGGCTGCTAGTTTAATTAAAAAATGTAAATTTGCTGTCATCTCGGGGCCTGGTGAATTAGGACGACATTGGCATTTTTTATTGCTGAAGACGTCCAAATTGATCCAGTCCACATTAAACCAGGGGGAACAGTACCATGTGGGATGTTGGGATGTGGGTTCTGTCCATACTCTCCCCAAATAAAATATCCTGTGCCCCCTCTCTGGCTAGCAAAGGGAGACCAAGACATGGATTGTCCCAAACCACCTTCTGGTTGGCCAAAAAGCCAGCTGGGCCTTTTCAGCGATGGTATTCCTCTGAACTGACTCCTAGTTGGAACCCCACCACCCTAAAAAAAATATAGACCACAAAATATCCCTGTGGATGAAAAGAGGCAGCAGCCTGGAGGTGCAAGACAGGAGGGGAAAGACACCAGCACTCTCCTCCATGTCCCAAGTCACGTTCTCTGCACCAGCCTGCTACTTCCCAGCCACTTTCAGCCAACTTTTGCATGTGAAACTCAACAGGCAGCCATTCCACAGCCCAGATTTACTTTTTGATGGTAGAAAGTAAGTCAAGAGTAGGCCCAAGACACAAGGGCAGCCCAGTTGTTATGAAAAAATCTGCAAGAGTTTACCAGGAGGCTGTTGGGAACTGACTAAAGCACGAAAGCCCTGCTGTAGAATTCTACCCATTCCACCAAAACCAAAACAAACTGCAGAAAGGTTCCCCATTTACATGGCCTTCCCCATATTGGTGGGTAGCAGACAGGGGAGGAGGGCAAACATCTCAGGGAACCCAAGAAAGAAACTAAAGGTTCAAAAATTACGTAATAAATGCTTACTCCCGCCCAGCTCCAGTATCTGTATTGATCACACCCACTTACACGCTGTGTTCTCTATCCGTGTAGTAGGTGCTTTTTTTGTTTACAGTGAAAGGATACAGTACATTGCCTGTACATACACACCCTAATTTTTTTTATCGAAATGCTGTTTAAAATCCAGCAGCTGTAGTTTAGAAGCAACAAGGGTGGTGTCCCCACCCTAAGGGATATTTCTACTATTATCTGAAAACAGTATTTTACACTATGAAAATACAAAATTATCTCCTACTGGAAAATTGAGTGCGTCCAACTATCTGAATATTAAAGTGCCCCCTCTTCCCAAAGTACCTATGCTCCTTGTCCCCACTCTGAGTGCAGTTCCTGTGATCTTGTACTGAGGTAACTCTGATGAGGGAAGGGTCCCACAGAAAATGATGGGAACCAACTGCTTCGGATATTTTAAAGCAGACTCCTAGACAAACACACATAGGGAACAATCGTATGCTGGCCCCAGTTGGATCAGCTGCCTGGCAGATCTTTCCTACTTTTAACTTCTATGGAAGTTTCTGGTAATAGAGGTCCCACACATTAACTCAATGTACAAAGCCCTTAGTAAGACCACACCTCCAGACTTTATACCCTGGGTCCTCATCAGTGAGCGTCCAGGATATTCAACTCCCACCACTAGAAATTTTTGTTTCTAGTGGTAGTGCACATGCCTCAGTGCACATAAAATTCATTCCGCACATGGATGGAAAAAAATCCATACATGCATGGGAAAGATTAGAGGAAACAGTGGTCCCTGTGGACTTCCCTCTCTCTTGTGAACCACCCTTCAGATACAGCCGTGGGGATACAAGACCTAAAGGACTAGAGAGAATTCAAGCCAAAATGACGGAGGGAAGTAAGCTGGCCTCCAGGAAGATAATGGCTAGAGGAGGTATTTATGGGGCAGATCTTTACCTTGTGATCACAGAAGATGGTTTCACCCACATGTAGGCTGTAATGCTGGCCTAAACAGATCTCCTCGCACCCTGAGCCCCAGTCAGAGTGTTGAACGTCCATGTTACCTGTGAGCACCATGGGGAAGACCAGGCGTGCATTACAAGGGTGCGGGGCAGAGGGCAGTTTCCATAGAAATGATGACAGGACAGGAAAGAGGAGGCCCAGGCCCAGGCGCTGGTTACTGGAGAAGCTAGTTGACTCTGCAGGTAGGAGGGAGTGTTTGCACTTATTGGCTGACAGGGTATAACTCCAGCCAGCAGGAGGCATTACCTCTCCAGGAAGAGGAATTTAAAATGGAGAGAGGTCCTGAAACCAGGCCAACTATAGTTGTAAACACCTGGCACAGCTACAGTTTGATCCCCAATCTAGGAGCTTCTACAGTTCCTGGAAATAGGGATGGAGGAGGGCGGGCAAATCATTGTTTAGTTCTCTTTAAATTATCCACCCTCCTTAAATTCACCACAACTTTAACACTTCTCCTACCCACTCAGCCTCCCAGCTACTTGCTCTACTGAAGAGATGCAACAGCACACACCCAGGCCTGGGCCAACCGAGATCTCAAATCAAGGTGCAGGTGTCCTTCCTGCTCTTTTTAATTCCTGATATCATTAAAACAACAACAACAACTTTATCCTTTTGAAGCAAAATAGCAGAGTTCAAAGTTCAGGCCAGTCAATCATCAACCAGTTTATTACAGTCTTATCACTTGTAAAAATATACTACAATAATGATCCAAATGACAAGATTGCCAGTGCAAGCTGGTTTGGCCCACTGATGTCATGTAGTTTTTAACAAGAGGGGAGGGGTATTGAATCATTGAGGGGCATGCTGTTTCACTTTCCCAATAGGACTGGGTTGGAAAGACTATGTTGGAACCCCATTTAATGGGAAATGGGACCTGAGGGATTCCTGACAAATTCCAAATTCACCTGTACCGAACTCCCAGACAGGGTTGCGAACTCCAAGCCCAAGACCTACACCAGGCCTGGCAACATAATTCACCCAGCCACCACCGAATCCCATGTTGAAATCACACCCCAGCCATCATACTGGGCCATGAAATCTCAACCCTAACTCTAATCCACACACACAGCGTGCCTCAAACTCAACCCGTCCCCCAACCTGACAACAGGCCGAGGGCCCCACACACCCTGCTGGCCCAACACCAGAACTAAGGCCAAAGATTGGGCTACAAAATTCATTAGCAAAACAGCAGCCAGTCCCGATACCTGGCCCTGTAATCTGAAACCAAAACCAGCAAGGAGGGGGCCTGCCATCCCTCCTCCCAGAGTCTACATACTTCACATGGAAAAGACAAAAGCAAACCCATCCCAGATGTGCCCGGGTGAAAAAAAAAACTCATTAAATGTAATAAGCATCCTCTTCATCTGACACTACCTTGTCCCAAATAAATTAAATTCCTTTTCATTTAGACAGCACAGGAACCTGACAAGCAACCTTTACCAACAGGACACCAGAGCTTAGAAGGGGGTTACAAAATTAAAGAAAAAACAACCCACATGCCTTATATATAAATGCAGATTCATTTCAAAACCTCCATAAACTTCCTCCCTTCGGCATCCTCCCCCCTTTACCCCATTTGTCCCTCCCTCCCTCCTCCCCTCTCTCTCACCCTGGAGTTTCTCTCGACTGCCTCCCAAATAATCATGCAAACAGATTTGGATTTGAAATCTACCGGGAGAGAGAGATCCTCTTGAAGCAGCCTCCCCCCCCCCCCCCTTACTTTATCTGGTTACAGAAAGAGGCTGGGGGGGGGGGGGGACTTCCGTAAAACAACTGAAAGAAAAGCGAAAGAGTCTGAGAGTTCCCACCTTGAGCTGTACCTGGGGGACAAGTACCCTGATTCTAAGCTACTCCCCCCATACTCTCTCAGGCTTCCACACTCTAAACTTATTAAGTTACCTCCATTAGGGGGAATCCGCCCCAAAACAATACCCCTCCCATATCAGAATGACATGTCATCCCTCCACACACATACACCCCTGCACTGGCTTTGGGAACATTAAAAAAGTTTCTTCTCCCTCCCACCAAACAGGAAAACAAAATAAAGAGAAATTAAAATTCCCCCTCTCTCTGAGGCCACCCAAAGCTGATCAGCTGTGCTGGGTAGTTTATTAAACTAAAAGAGAAACTATTTATAGACGAACCGGTCCCATCGGTCGCGCCCGCAGGAAAGAGAGCGAGAGAAGAGACACAGGCAGGGGAGGAAAAGCAACAAAAAATAAAAAAGAGCAGCACTGGGTGAAAAAGAACGAATGAAAGAATGAAAGGGAAAGGGGAGGGAAAAGAAGAGACCGGCACAGAAGGGGCTTTTTGTGTGTGTGTGTAAACTGAAAGAACAAGGGACAGGAAAAGAACAATTGTGCTGTACTTACCATAGTCGGAGAGACGAAAGCCGAATTCACTCAAATAATCAACTTTCATAATACTTAATTAATACCTAATTGCAACTGATTGCTCCCCGAATAACAAGTTGGTTTAAAATACTGATGTCATTGCTTTTGACGGACCTCCCCGAGAACACTTTGGCAGCAGAGTTCACTGGTGAAGGGGGGGGTGATGGGGGGGAGGAGAAGGCTGGCTGTCAAAAATGAAGGTGATTGGCAGGACAGAGCTTGGCCACACCTCCTGCCTGGCCTTCCCTACTGGCTAGAGGGCAGGTGAAAGATCAGGGTGCCTTCCCCAGCCTCTGCTCGCTGCCTCCCAGGGAAGATGCTGAGGGAACCAGCTCCCAGCTAGCGAGCTGAGCAGTTCTGACAAAAAGCCCAGCCAAGCAGCATTACCCTATCAGGGCTGCTTGCTAGGGGCCGGCCTTATTGGCTCTCTGCTTTCCCAAACCTTTGGCTCCCCAGGCGGGGAGGCGGGACTCGGGGAAAAAGAAAAGAAAAGAAAAGAAAAGAAAAGAAAAGAAAAGAAAAGAAAAGAAAAGAAAAGAAAAGAAAAGAAAAGAAAAGAAAAGAAAAGGAGACACACGAGGCTGGTGATCACACACCCCATCAGGAACCAAACCCCAGCAGCCAGGAAGCTTAGTGGCATGGGTTCAAGGGATAGAGATTTAAAGCTCAATGTCTCTCTCTTCTCCCACCCCCGTCCTGTTTTAACTAGCAAAGCACTTTGCCTGGGGGATACATCCTGTAGGGGATTCTCTATGTTAAATAAAAGTTGGGTTGATACTGGTGATAGGGACTGACGTGAGTAGAATTAACTGTATTTTCACCGAGATCAGGATCTGACCCGAATCAAATTCTGCACTGGATTGCACCCCCTCCGAAGGGCCAAAATCAGACCTAGTGCAACTGGAAGCCACGCTTTAAGTTACTCCAGATTCATGTCAATGTAAAGGAGACTAGAATCCATTCTTTACTCTAAAGTCAGTCCCTTTTGACTACACGGGTACAGATGAGAGTACAGCGCAGGCCCTTCAAAGTGCTAAGCAAACATGAACTAATGGTTGTTCAGTATTTAATTTAGGGATTGCTTGGCAGAATTTGAGATACAATCGCATTTTGGGGGGGCTTTTGGTGTGGAAAGGAGTTGGGTATTTTTCTCCCCTCCTTAGGGTTGTTCCAGCATTTATTGCTACTTAGTATTTCTCTCAATCAGAACAAACCCCACCAGACAAGAGGAAAAAATTATGCAGAAATGCACCTTTGCATTTGTGTTGCACTCTGGCTTGCATCACACAGACGGCAGGCGTCAATGGATCGATGCTTGCACTGTGCTGGCCCCCACAGTCTGCATATGGTCCCATACACCCAAAAGCTGGGACATACTGGGCCACAGTCTGAGCTCAGTTAGGCTACATCTACAGTGCAGCGCTATTTCTGGATACCGGAGGTATCCCAAAATACCTATTCCGCGTCTTTTGAGGGCGCCTGTTATTTCAAAACGTAACGGGCTCGCCATTCCAACGTCCCTGTAAACCTTATTCCACGAGGAGTAAGGGACGTTTTGGAATAGCAATTTATGTCTCAGTAAGTGCTGTGTAGACAGTGCCAAATTTCAAAATAAGCCATTTCGAAATTGACACAAAATAAGCGATGCAATTTGTGTAGCTCAAATTGTGTAGCTTATCTCAAGCTTCAGGTGCAGTGCAGATGCACCCTTACAGAGATGTAACTCTGGCGCTGCATGGGTACAGCCGAGATCAGGGCCTGGCTAGCTGATCCATTGAGCATAATGGGGTCCTGGGTTATGACTGGGAATTGCAATAAAAATAATCCTAGGTGAGCCGTCAGGATGCTTTTGTTAAGACGTCACCTAGAAAAGTTCTGAGTCTTTGCGCCAACAGGGCAGCACGAAACTTGAACTGAACAAAGGGCCAATGGAACCAAACAGTTCTCCCCAGACTATTGCATTAGTGATCTGATCACAGGAATCCCTGCAGCTTTAGAGAGAGAAAGACTGCGGGTGGATGAACATGAGGGGCTGTGCTGCGTGCAAGGCAGGGTGTCTGTGAGCGTGCACTAGTGCTAAAGAGAGAATGTCTGCATGTGAAAATTAATCCATGTATGGGTGCAAGAATGAACAAATAGGCGTGTTACAGTGTGTGTGGTGTGCAGTAGGGATGTTAAATATCAGTTAATTGAATAGCCGATTAACCTCATTAATTCTTATCGGTTATCTATTCTATAGTCCCTGGGGGTGGGACCAGCAGCCAGTGAGATCCAGTTCCACTCCCGAGGAATCCCTGCCACTCCGCGCTGCTGCCTCTGTATCAGAGGCAGCAGTTTTGGGTGCCAGGCAGGAGCTGGTCCACAAGGGGAGCCAGTTTAAAAACCAGCTTCCCTCACAGACTGCCTGCCTGCCATCCCACGCTGCTGCCTCTGATACAAAGGCAGCAGACCCTGTCTGGGCGGGGGCTGGGGTGGGGGAAGAGAGATGCCAGCAAGCCCTGAGCTCCCGGACCTGGTGTAAGCTGGTACTGAGCCTGGCTGCCTATCTGCCTGGCTCTTAATACACTTTAAATGCAGAACCACAATAAGGGTAGGTCCTGGACCCTGCACAAACCAGGACTGAGCTGGGCTGCTGACCAGCCTGCTAAAAAATGTATTGGCAGGGGGAGGGGGGAAATGGGCATAGTCTATAGCATTAACTGATAAACTTTTGCTTACTGGTTAATTGATTAATCAACTACACTATTACATCCCTAGTGTGCAGAGACGTCTGTGAGTGTGTAGTAAACAGTGTTGTGTGTGAGAGAATGTGTTTAGGGTAAGGCAGAGGGTGTGTACTAGTGTATGTGTGTGTATAAGTATAATATTTGTGTGTGTGTGTGTGTGTGTGTATGAGAGAGAGAGAGAGAGAGAGAGAGAGAGAGAATGTATATGAGAGTACAATATGGGGGGTGTAAACAAGTGTAATACAGGAGAGTTCTGTATACACAAGTGTAATATGTGTGTGTGTGTACATTAATGTAATGTGGGATGACCCTGTACACAAGTGTACCATGGACGTATGTACACAGTACAAAACAAACTCAGGCCAGAGCAGTAGTGTTCCCTCTGAATTGTTGGGTGTTTTACTGGTTTATGTCACAAGCTTCAACATTATTTAAACACACTGGGCCAATCCCACTGCTAGCACAGGCCTCACGAAGTCAGTGCCATTACACCAGGGGTGTGTTTGGCCTCAACGAGGTTATGGTTTTTTTTGCCCTGAATTTCCTCATTTTTTGTTGCTTTTATTTTTAAGTAGAAAAGAATGTTAGGGAGGTTCTGAGAGGCGTGTTGGGTAAACACACACGAGTCTCTTTCTTTAAAACAAACGAACAAGAATATTTACATGATTAAATAAGTATTTTGAACAGGTTGTGAGTTCTTTTCTTAAATCGTCCTGTATTGGGCGACATGGATTCTGGCAGGGCAGGTTCTCGGGCAGAGTTTAAGGAATAGCCAATGAATGCCCAAACTACAACCCATAAATCCATTTTTTAGCTCAGGGACCCCATTGGTACAGTCATGGCAGGCCCTAAATCTGATGTGTAAAACTCTTTAGGACAACAAGAGGGGAAAGGGCGGGGGTTCACCAATGTGAACCAAAGAGAGTTTGAATCACGTTGCTGGGCTCTAGCCACCCTGACTTCCACTGCCACAAAACCAGACATAGTGCACAAGTCCAGAGAGAGTCCAACACAGGCCCCATTCACAGGTCAAGAACTGGGAGTGGCCATACAGGGTGGGGGTGTGGCCTTGATGCCCTAAGAGCAGGGGTGGGGAATAATTTTTGGCTGGAGGCCACTTCAAAAAGTTTTGAAGTGCCCCCAGGCCACTCAGAAGGGGAGGGGCCTAAACCAGAAGGGGCGGGGCCAGTATGCTTCTGGGCTACCCCAGCCACAGACCATGATTGGTCTGAGGGTGGGGGAGCCCCTTTGCCCCCCCTTCCCACTAGGCACCCACACCACGCCCTGCTGCGTGCTCCTCGCAGGGCAGGGGTAGGGCAGGAGGAGGCTTCGGGCGCTCTCCCTCCCCCAGGCCAATCAGGGCACTTTGATGTGCTGTGCGCTCCTCGCAGGGCTGAGGGAGGGCGAAGGAAGCTTTGTGCAGCTCCCCTGTCCCCAGGCTCTGGGGGCGGGGGAGCACCCAAAGCCTCCTCCCGCCCTGTCCCCACCCTGCTAGGAGCATGCGGCACTTCAAAGTGCTACGCGTTCCTTCCAGGGAGGGAGGAGGCTTCGCGTGCTCCCACCGCCCAATCAGGGCCTGGGGGCAGAGGAGCTGCACGAAGCTTCCTTCGCCCTGCCTCTGCCCTGCACGAGCATACGGCACTTTGAAGTGCCGCGTGCTCCTTGCAGGTGGGGGGGGGGGGGAGGGCAGAGGAAACTTTGCGTGCTCCTCCCGCCCCCAGGCCAATCAGGGGGTAGGGCAGGAGGAGGCTTTGGGCATTCCCACACCCTCAGGGCCCAACTGGCTCGGGGGCAGGGGAACGGCAGGGCCTCCACGGGCCAGATCAACCCGCTAGGCGGGCTGGATTTGGTCTGCGGAGGCACTTTTGCCCATCCCTGCCTAAGAGTGAGGGCACTGACTGCCCTGTCCAAGTGTCAGAACAGCTGTCCAGTCAGAGGGGCAGCTTCAGGTCAGGGCATTCACGCCTAGGGAAG